>NC_142008.1:26253505-26619130 GCF_049901715.1 Pseudonaja textilis | reverse complement strand
TATAATACTAGATAAATGGGAGAATATATGGACGAAGGAATTAAAATTAATATTATAGTTTGAAAGAAAACTTTTATAAAATGATATATCATTGGTACTTCACTCCAGATAGATTAGCGAAAATCTATAAAGGGATTTCTAATATGATTAGTGCTGGAAATGTAGTCAAAATCCAGGTTTATTTTATCATATGTCTTGCGAATATATAAAAACATATTGGATAAACATAACAATGACAATGCAAAAATATTTAAGATATAAATATTAATGAAAGCTGAAATTTTTCTTTTAGGTATGATGGACAAGTCAATTGAAAAACAATTTGGGGTGCTATTTTTTCACATGATGACAGGGATTCTACTTGCAAAACATTGGAAAGAAAAAGAGATGCTGATTGTTAAAGAATGGATTTTGAAATTGACTGAATTAGCAAAGATGGTAAAATTAACTGCTTTGGTTAGAAATAATGGACTAAACAGATATATATGAAACTGAAAACTGTGGACTTTCTACACAGTAAATATAATAACAGGGTTAACAGAGGGATTTGGAGGTTAGTGTAATGTTTAAGTCAACCTGTTGACTGCTTTCTTCTTTTTCATGTGTGTGTGTGTGTGTGTGTGTGTGTCACACACATATACATACACCAATATAAATATATTGTATGTATATTTTGTACACACACACACACATATATTTGTAAAAGGGGAAAATAATTTATTGCTTATTTTTCTGTTTCAGAAATCAGCCAGGGTAGATCCTACATCTTATATGTTAAATTGACTATTTTCTTGAATTCATTTATTATATAGTAAATTCTGGGAATATTCTTTTATGCAGTTAGCTTCTTTATTCCCCACTTTTGTGGTTAAAAACTGAAACTATGTATCAGGTTGAAGATCTATGTGTATAATGATATTTCCCAGAAATAAACTGGTAGAATAAAATAATAATACCATATATTGTCAACTTTAATTAGACTATGATAAGTTCCTAAAAATAAATCTGCAATTCAACTTGGCTATCCAGCAGAGGCGGCAGCAAAGAAAAAGAAATAAAATTCATAGGACAAGAAGGTTTCCTGCATTAGAAATTATGTACAACAAATATACATAAATTAAAATAATAATGTGAGAGGTGCTAGAAATAATTAATAACCAAGAGATGGTTGAAATAAGAACTGTCTAAGTCTGTCACAGCTTATGTCATCAGAGTCCCTTGAGAGACTAAGAATCTTATTACAGACAATAAGAAGTACATTATTCTCTATATTATTACATTTTGCTATATGGCACTGCTGTGCTTCAATTGCAGTTTGACAAATCAAAATCTGAGACATATTTAAACAGCATTGTCATGCTGAGTGCAAACTACTTCCATCCGGCATGCTTGCTTGAGAATTCCATGGTTGATTCAGGAGCAGTGAACTGGTCATATAAACAAAGAATTACAAAATCATTACAAAAGGATAAAAGAAGAGCTTAATTCCTTGGGGACATTAATCAATAAGATATTTTGAGACAAATCATATCTTTAAAAGAAAATGTCTGTGTCTTAATTTATTCAGATTAAATAATGATGATAAAAATCAGTCTTGTGAAGGAAAAATATTTCTTATGAGAAAATTCAGAAACAAATGTTGTATCTTGGGATGGATTGTTTAATTCAATAACAAATGATTTATTTGTGAAAACTTTTTTTACCCACATTTCCTCTTTACAGTACAACCATATGAATGTACAACATTGTATTAAAAAAAAGTGGATGCTACAACATTTTACATGAACTGCCTGTGTGCATGTGTGTTTGTGCACAGGGAGATAGAAGATCTGTAACAAAGATCAGTGGCTTGATTTAAGATATATTCAAGATGGGGCATATCTTCTAAATTTGTCCATTTGAAGTAAGCCCATTATCTCAATATGCTGTAAAAAAGCAGGGAAGGAAGAGGAGGGGAAGGAAGGGAAATGTCTTTGTATTGTATGGAGCAGCGGTCACCAACCGGTGGGCTGCGGCCCACTGGTGGTCCGTAAGAAAATTTTGGTGGGCTGCAGAGAAATCTCACCCCCAGAGCACCCCCACAAAGCAATTAATCCAGGTTGTGCAGAAAGACAAGGCTGCACCGCCCACATGGCCCGTGAGAACCCTCCCCGCTCACTCACTCCTTACCCGGTAAATTTGCCTGCTAAATTGCTGTTTTCCCTTTTTCTGACCATCATCTGTTCTGCTGTGCTGGGAGATTTAGATTAGCTAGGAAGCAGGAAATGGTTGGATTTCTTGCTTTCTAGCTAGTCTTTAGATCTTCAGCTCAGTACAGCTGAACCTCCCTTAGGACTGAAGGTTTGCTTCCAAGCAAATTCAGTGCAGACTCACAGCAAGCAAATTTGAGAGACTGAACTAGCCAATGGCAGATAGATAGATCACTGAATGATTCTGTGAGCAACTCAATCTGTCTGCCTGCTTTGCCTCATTTTGGGTAAAAGTTGCTCTTTTTTTAAAATAAAAAATTCAATATTTACATGCATGGTGTGTTGCGAGTTAATTTTATGAGTTTGCCTGCAAGCAAATTTTATGTGACAGATTGAGCTGGCCAATGGCAGATAGATAGATCTCTGAATGAATCTGTGATTCTGTGAGCAACTCAATCTGCCTACTTTGCCTGATTTTGGGTAAAAGTTGCTCTTTTTTATAAGAAATTCAATATTTATATAAATATTTATAATATTTACATACAAGCCATGCTCAGCCAGTCACATAACCACCAAGCCACACCCACAAATTAGGCCATGCCCACAGAACCAGTTAGTGGTCCCTGGGATCTAAAATTATGAGTTTGGTGGTCCCAGAGGGTCCAAAAGGTTGGCGACCCCTGGTATGGAGTATTTCTCTAGGCTTCTTAAATATATCTGTCTATTTACATATATTCTATCTAAATACAGAGCATATATAACATTTGACATGGTGACTTTGTGGTTTATTCCATAATATTCAAATATAAAAACAACTTAATTAATTTACTTCCAAGAAATAAAGACACTGGATCTTTAATAGAAGAGAACACCCACCTTACTAATAACAAGACAGTTCTCTAAGACAACTGGTTTGATGCCTTATGAACTTTGACTCCAAGGATAGAAACTAAAAGAATCTTCCTTAGCAGGTACCAGAATATCTTGTCCAGCATTGGGTATTGTATCATTTCTCCCTGATTTACAGAATGGTAATCTCAAGCAGCAAAATTATCTTGTGCTAATCTGGGATGACAGAAGATGCCTGCAGTCTTATCAAAAAGTATATCACTGCATTGTAGAGCTAATAAGATGTAGGATATGACATCACTGGCTCCTTATTTTAGGAAACTTATGTCAAACTATTAAGATTTAATAATGGCATCTAATCATAAAAAGGAACCATTGACTGGACATTCATATATTCTAAAGACTTTTCTCAAGACATAGGAATTTCTATAATGACGTACGATCAGCGGCTGCCTTAGCAATAGCTTTTGCGGCATTCTTCTGAAATTCAGTTAGAGTGGAAACTTCAGTGAAGGCCAGTAGCTTTCTGAGACCCCCTGTCTCCTGGATCAGTTGCATTGTATCCACATCCTCAAGACAATTTGCCACAACTCCAAGAGCTTCTACATGTAGGTCATTAAATTCCTATAAGTTAAAAAGATACAGATATGACATCAACATTGTAAAAGGATTTAAAACTCTGTTACTGTTTTCTGACCACATGTTTTGGTACGCCATATTCCCATAATACTGCTGTCATAATTTACATATATAAAAACACTGGTCTCATAAACTAATATGCTGTGACAGGATACCTTAATTGCAGAAAAATATTTGACAAGTTCTCCCATTATTTGAAAAGTGCTCAGAAGGCACAGCTGGTGCAACTGTTATGGCAGTACAGGCAGTTCTTAGGCCCCCTTGAGTGGTCCATGCTACATCATTGCCGGTCTGCTTCTGGGTGCAATTGAAAATGTTGGTCATCCTCTTTAAAGCCCTGTATGACATGGATCCAATCTACTTGGGCTACCATCATACCCTGATGAGGCTGGCCCATCTGATCTGCACCAGCAGAAGGGACATACTATGGATTCAGCCAAGGAATTTTGGCTGATGGGATCCAGAAGAGCCTTCTCTGCTGCGGCTCCTGCTTTCTGGAACATCTTACCCTCCTCATGTTTCAAAAGAGCCTTAAGACCTGGCTTTATCTGATGGAGACCCAATGGGGGAACTTCATACTGGAGGTAGCTGTCTAATAAAAATCCAATCCCCATTTCCCATATGTTCAGCTACCTTCTTTGCCACCTTGTTCCCATGATTTTATTGCAGCCAGAACAATCTGGAGCTGAATATGCTTAAAAACTGTAGAGAAGAGAATGGATGTTAGGAAAAGGCCTCCTACCACTCCTTATTATAACATCCTTATTATATTTAACAGCACTGTAGCAGCAGTAAAGTTCTTCAGGTTTTGGGGTTCTATAGTCTCCCAGGACTTGACATGGTCACCTAACATTAGAACCATCACCAAGGCACAACAAAGAATAACTATAACCCATTGTTCCCCAATCAATGTACACTTGAGGACCTCATGGCAGCATGACAGAATGCAATTAATGATCCAACAAAATAGCTAGAGAACAAAATAAAAGACACCGTAAGAAAAATGGAAAAAGAAAAGCAGCTAACACCACTAAGAGAAAGCACATGCAACCACAAGACTCCTTCACACCTAAGATCTATGGACTCCCTAAAATATACAAGAAGGGGATCCCCTTAGGCCCTGGAACACCAACGTACAAACTAGCAAAATCCTGCAGAGGAAACTCGGAAACCTGGTCAATGACTCAACCCACTCAATACATTCCCCAGAACAATTTCTCCAATACATCAAACACACTAAGATCAACAAGGAGAAAATCCTTCAATGTCACTGCTTTCTTCACCTAGATTGACATCAACCTGGCTAAACAAACCATACACCACCTACTCACTAAACACCATACCCACAAGGAAGATTCCACTACAGAACATTCCACATTCAAAGAAACCATTGTGAAACTCCTGGACCTATGCCTCAACGCATACTTCAATTTCAATGGGAAAATCTGTAAGTAAGTACAAGGTACACCAATAGGATCATCCATATCAGGCCTGTTAGTAGAAGTAGTCATGCAATGATTTGAATCTACAGTTCTAACCAACCATCCAACCAAAATTCAGGACATGCAGATGATATCTTCGTCATCATCAAATGATCCCAAATTGGAGAAAAAAACCACCTACTCAATAACCTATTCCCTGGGATCAAATTCACACACGAAGAAAGAGAAAGCAGACTCCCATTCCTCAACATCAACAGAAGGAGAATAGACAATGGAGAACTGGAAACCTGAGTCACTCCAAGTGAAATAGAAATAATTAGGAAAATTTGGGTGTGGGCAGAAATGGACAAATTGACAAAAGAATTAAAAAAGGATGAATTGGAATATTACAAAGTATGGAATAAGTTTTATGGTTGGTTAGAAAAGAGAAAGGATCAAGATAATTAAGAAATGATTAAATGTATATAGTATATACTATGTATATAGAATATAAATATGCACTATTTTCATATGTGACTTAGCAATGTAAGAAGACAACTATGTGGGTTAGGAGGATTGTACCATGTCCATTGTTTTTAATGTCCCTTTCTGTTTTTGTGTTTGTCTAATAAAATTTAAAAATTAAAACAAAAGATATCCCAAATGTATGGCTCCAGTATTGGTGTCTACAAATACTGTTCATTTTAGAGGTCCCCACTAGCCTGAAGAACCAAGAGAACATTATTCCATATAATCAGAAAGCACTCACTTTATCTGAAGAAAACCTGTTTATATCTATTCCAGTCAAGTTATAATTAGTTTAGCTGACAATCAATTAAATAAATTTATCAATTAAAGAAATAAAATGCCTTATTTAATTCTCTTTAATTAACCATGAACCCCAAACTGCTCTTTTAACAAAAGTTTTGTCATTAAAGACATATTTCCTCATATGTAGAACAACTTTTCTTTCATATTAAGTACTGCATTTTTTCACATGCAATTTCTCTCGTTTAAATTGACTGACTAAAATTCATAACTGTGATGTCTTCAAGGATACCTTAGTTTCCAATGTCTTGAAAAGGTGATCTAATCCTTGATTTTCTCTTAACATCACTCTTGTTTCTCTATCAATGGTAATGACACATAAAGTTTTGAGTGCTAACAACTGAATAACTGGGTAGTCAGACTTCAGAAGTTCCAACAAAGGAGGAATTACATTTAATTCGCGTATTGCAGCACGACTTTGAAAATCCTATATTTAAATATCAAATAAAAATAATGTCATTGGGGAAAAAACAATATAAAGCACAATATAATTATGACTGTTACAAAATGAATAGGTTAGTTCAAATACAGTTTAGAGACATTTCTTCAACAGATCAAGCATTGAGTTCCATGTGTTACAAAATATATATTATACAGAACAAAACCCAGAAATGTTTATCTTACAAATAATTCATCTTTAACAGAAAAAAAATCTAACATATTGACACAAAAGGAATAAAAGAAATGCAGTTTGACCATTTGATATGTATTTTAATATCTCTACTTTCTTGTTCTTTTAAATAGCTAAATGTTTTTAAACTGCTTTGTTAAATATTTAAACTTTTCTGATTGTGCAACATTAAAATAGTAAAACTAAAAGTTACTAGTTAGTAACTTACTACTAGAAGTTTTCAAAAGATATCTTTTCTGTGCTTTTTTCTATACAATTTCACTTGTCAGTTTAAACAAGCACCAGGTGCAGTTGTCCTGATATACCTTACAATAAGGATAGATAGCCAAAGAATGGAAACAGCAAAATGTGATTCAGAATAAAGACATGCTCTGATGCCCTAGAAAAGATTGAACTGTGGATTGAATTCATTACAGAGTTGATTCACTTATAACTTGGTCACAACCCTGTTCAATTGGAGCACTTGGATTTAAGCCAATTTGGTACCATTTAAATCAGGAGAGCTAAAGTAACTTAAGTCCCACTGTTTCAGCTTCACTGGATTGTATATTGGGCTATTCGACTTTGAAAAGAACTCTTCTACCAATTTACTATTCTTTTGCTAACCAGCATATGGTGACATTAACACTGATTGTGAAAGTAACTAATTACAATAACCTTCTCCCCCCCACCTTCTGAAAAGAAACTGTCAAAATCATTTACTAAGAGTTTAAAAAGTGTAAAATCATTATGTGTTAGGCAAGAATAATACAAAAATAATACTTATTTCAAATCATCAATAATTGACATTTTTATAGTCTTTTATAGAACTTAAACATTATTCCAGACAATGAAGAAACTATAGATTTTTCTTCTACTGAAAATTATTCTACATTCTTCTACTGAAAATTATTTCCTTTGTAGGCATTTAAATGGAGCATGTTCCGACCTATACTAAACACATTTAATTAACAAATTTAATCAGAATCAATGAGACTTGCCATTTAGTAAATCACCCTAATTCATTCAAGAGACATCTGACATCCAGCCCTTGACAACTGAAAGTAGTAAAACTTTTGTGAGCAGATTCAGATCTGTGGGCATAGTGATACCATTAATCATATTTTACCAAGAATGGGAAACAAAAACATGAATGTTTCTCAATGTTTCTTATAAGTCCTCTTATTCTCCTCCTAATTAACTTACAACCAAAAGTCTTATGGATTAAAATAATGACATCAGCTGTATTAATTGGCAGGGGGAATTCATGAAGCAAACTAGTCCATGTCAGTATGAGGAGATATGAGAAGGATGCATTTAAAAATAAGATGGCAGGAAAAGTTGGGTAAATTAAATGTGGATCAAACACAAATCAGCATATAATATCAGATTCATTTATAGAAGAAGGCATTACTTTCTAATGAAAAATGAAAAGAAATCATCACCTGCACTAGATTATAGATGCATTCCACACAATTCTTCTTAACATCAGGATCAGGACTTCCTAGCAGTCGGATAAGAGGCTCTAATCCACCTTGCTCAAATATTTGTACTTTACTGTTATAATCAACTGACATGTGTACGAGACAAAGGCTGGCAAACTCATGGATGACAACATCTTCTACAAAATATTTAAAAGTGACTGTGATCAAACATTATCCAATAACAAATATGCACATGTTATAAGCAAAATGTTGATGTACTCAATTAAAAGCAGATTGTAATTAATTATTTTCAAGATGTTAAAAATAAATGGGAACACGTATTTATTTAAAATTAACCAAAATATTACAGTCCTAAAAAAATATGTTGCCAAATGGGAATAGGAAGGTTCTATTTTCATTTTTTTTATTTTTTTGCGCAAAGGTTATTGCTTTTATAAACTCTTACACCATGTATGTTATGTTGATTTTATATTTTAGGCAAGCTGCGGACAGTCTTTCAATTGCAGGAATAGAAACTAAGAAACAAGCCAAACAATAACTTGAAAAATAAAGCCATTATCATAAGTAGGTGGAAATGGCCTTGGGAGACAGAGGGAAAGGCAACCATCATGCAAAAGGTATCTCAGTCTACAGAAGGAAAAGGGACATGGGAATCATCTCAAAAGAGACCATCGCTACTTTTCTGGAAATTTAACGTAAAAAAAGGGAGAAGTAGTTTCAGATATGCAAGGTTTTGTTATTACAAACATAAAATAAACAATGTTGGTACTCACTAAACAACTTATTGGATCATTGTTTCAGAGATATTTATTTAAACAGAGAAAAAGAATGGCAAGGGCAAAAATACCCCAATGGCAGTGGGTGCAATTTCTGACTTCCTGGCAACTTGCCTGTGGTGGAACTGGTCCACCCTGCCTACAGGGCAGGACTGAGCTACTTGATCTCCAGATGCTGGCAGCATGGACAATCTACCTGGCCTTCAGAGGGCTAAGACAGAACTGATCTACTGAAAATCTGGGTGGTGGCGTAACAGTGTGGTAACACAGAAGTGACCACAAATTGGCTGAATTACAATCCCACAGGAGTGATGGATTATAGCGATGGATTGTAGTTCGGTAAGTTAGCCCATTTGAGGTATCTTGATTCAAAAATCATTGTTGTATGATGCACTGTTTTGCCCAGTTAAAGGTAATAGCCACAAGAATTTTAGTTGTATGGATAGATGGTTGGTGTTTCTTGTCTGGACTAGAAAGATTGAGACCATGTGACTGAAGCCCCATCTTCTTTAATATGTACTGTGTCATAAGGATATCAATCATCATATGGCTGAAGCTGCTACTTAGAATTTGTTCATCTTCCCAGCAAGTAAGAGAAGCAAGAATTTATGCTGCAAGTTACCTTCTGGTGCCAGACGAGCTATGAATGCACTTGTGACATCAAGCTGCCGTAGTGATTTCTTCACATCAACTATAACAAAGGACATAAAGCAATATATTCTGTTAATTGAAAGAATACAGTATGCTGTCATGACTAATAATGCAAATATAATAGTATTGTTTCATCCTGTAGAGGAGATATTAAAGCATTGGCCTGGAAAAACAACAGTAATAGACTATGTTTCATTTACAGTTGACAGGAAAAATGTTATTTCATGAAATCAGTAAAACTGGATGACAAACCATACTCAATGAGTAGTCCTTAATGGTAGTACATCTACATGGAGAGAAGTGAGTAGTGGGATACCACAGGCTCCATCTTAGGCCCAGTACTCTTCAATATCTTCATAAATGACTTAGATGAGGGAATAAAAGGGGAACTCATCAAATTTGCAGATGACACTAAACTGGCAGGAATAGCCAATACCCCAGAAGACAAGCTCAGGATCCAAAAAGATCTTGACAAACTTAAACAATGGGCCCTATCGAACAAAATGAATTTTAATGTGGAGAAAAGCAAAGTTTTACATTTAGGCAGAAAAAATAAAAAATCAAAGGTACAGATTAGGTGAGATCCGGCTCAAATATAATAATTGTGAGAGGGACCTTGGAGTCGTAGTGAATGATCACTTGAATATGAGCCAGTAATATGCAGCAGCAGCCAAAAAAGCCAATATAATGGGGTTGTATAAACAGAGGCATAGAATCAATATCACATGAAATATTAGTACCACTTTATAAAACCCTAGTAAGACCACGCCTGGAATACTGCAACCAATTTTGGTCACCATACTACAGAAAGATGTCCAGACTTTGGAAAAAGTTCAGAGAAGAGCAACTAAGACGATCAAAGGCCTGGAGACTAAAACATATGAAGAATGGCTGCAAGATTTGGGTTTGGCTAATCTAAAGAAAAGAAGAATCAGGAGCGACATGACAGCAGTATTCCAGTATTTGATAGGCTGCTACAAAGAAAAGGGAGTCAAATTATTGTACAAAGCACCAGAGGGCAGGACAAAAACCAGTGGATGAAAACTAACCAAAGAGAGAAGCAACCTGGAATTAAGAAGAAACTTCCTAACAGTGAGGACAATTAACCAATGGAAAAGCTTGCCTTCAGAAAACATGGCTGCTCTATCACTGAAGGTTTTAAAGAAGAGACTAGACAATCACTTATCTGAAATAGTATAGGTTCTCTTGCTTGAGCAGTGGACTGGACTAGCAGGGTCCCTTCCAGTTCTACTTTACTCTACTCTACTCTACTCTACTCTACTCTACTCTACTCTACTCTACTCATAAGCAAACATCTCTGTCTGATTACAGCTTAGTGCTACTTATGTCAGGGGTGGACTTCAAAAATTGTAGCAAAAGGTTGCTGGGTAGCCGTGGCCATGGTGGGTGTGGTCTAGTCATCGTCCTGCACCACGGTGGGGACGGGGGTATTTTTCCCCTTCCCAGACTTCAGAGGTTTTCCTTGAATCTCTGTGAGGATGAAAATGGCCTCCCCGGATTTTGGAGGCTCCCTGGAAGCCGGAAACTTCCAGGAGCCCCATTTTTCACCCTCCCCAAGCCTCTACATGTGCCGTGCGCTTACCTGCATCCAAAAAAGCTGTGTGGAGACTCCTGGGAGGGTTGGAGTGAGGTTGCCAGGGCCAGACAGAAGTGAGATTTGGGGATTCTCTAAACTTAGCTAGAGGATCTCCTGAACCCCTGCAAAACCCCAGCAGCCCATCCCTGACTTATGTCCTGGAAGCTTGATTATTTTGCCAGATTCAAAGGGGAGTTGGTTCTTACCTGATACGCTTCTTCTCGTAGAGCTGCGCAGAGCATCCAGAGTGGGAGGTGCTCCAGTCTTGGCTCTCACAGGCTGAGCTTGAATTGAGGAACGCTCCTCCCCATCACGTGGTCCCTCGTAGCGTTCCCCAGTTTTGCGAAGACGAGAAGGAAAAGGCCTTATTCTCATCCTAACTAACAACTAATCCATTGGCCGAAACAAGATTCCCCACCAGACGGAACTAAAGGGGTGGGGCTGGATGCTCTACGCAGCTCTACGAGAAGAAGCGTATCAGGTAAGAACCAATGCCCCTTCTCCATAGAGCTGCTGCGAGCAACCAGAGTGGGACATACCAAAGCTTGGCGAGTCCTACGGGAGGGATCCTGTCTGGTTCGGAATCTCCTCTGGAACCTCAAGGACCCGTTGAAGGACCCGCCTGCCAAAAGAGGCCTCAGCCGAGGCGAACACATCAATTTTGTAATGCCTGATAAAAAGGGACGGGGATGCCCAGGTGGCAGCTTGGCAGATATCGGTTATTGAAGCTTGCATGGCCCATGCGGCCGAGGTAGCCGCGCTCCTGGTGGAGTGTGCAGTTATGCCAGGGGGAACAGGCAGGGCCTGTGCCTGGTATGCCTTAGAAATGGCGGCCCTAATCCAGCGGCCAACAGTGGTAGGTGACACTTTGTGACCGAGCGACTTGGGTTGGAAAGACAGAAATAATGCCACTGACTTCCGGAAGGGCTGGGTGCATCTGATGTAGATCCTTAGGGCACGCCGCACATCAAGAGTGTGCCACTGTCTCTCCCTTTCCCGAGAAGGTCTAGGGCAGAAGTTCAGGAGGATGAGCTCCTGAGCTCTGTGAAAAGCTGAGTTAATCTTGGGTAGGAAGGTGGGGTCAGGTCAGAGAACAACCCTATCCAAATGGAACACACATAAATCCTTTCTGATGGACAGGGCTGCTATCTCCGAAATCCAGCGAGCAGATGTGATAGCCACGAGAAACACAGTCTTGAGTGTCAGGAACTGGAGGGAGGCCTCCCTGATGGGTTCGAAGGGAGGCTTGGTAAGGGAAACGAGGACCCTATTGAGATCCCAGGTGGGATAGTAGTGGACAGTAGGGGGGTGCAGATTGGAAGCTCCCTTAAGGAAGGCCCAGATACGGGGGTGATGAGAGAGGGAACCCCCACTACCGGTGGGAATAATGGTTGCCAGGGCCGCGACCTGCCATCTTAGGGTGTTAGGGAATAGCCCCTTGTTAAGGCCCTCTTGAAGAAAATCCAGGACCTGTGCAATGGAGGGAGAGAGGGGATTGATCTGGCGTTTGTGGGACCAATTACGAAAGGCGACCCATGTGGCGTTGTATATTCGTGTGGTCGAGGGCCGTCTGGCTGCCAGGATGGTGTCTATGACCTGGTTGGAGAACTTCTCCCTCCTTAAGCGGTCCCGCTCAACCTCCAGAGGGCTAATTGGAGCCATTGGGGCTTCGGATGTGCAAGTGGGCCCTGGGACAGAGAAATCTTGTTGGGTGGGATCCTCCAGGGGGGGGGCCACTGAGAGGTTGCGGAGGTCCACAAACCACGGACGTCTGGGCCAATAGGGGGCCACCAGAAGAATTTCCGCTTGCTCCAGGATCAGTTTGTGGATGACCCTGGGGATAAGGGCCAGGGGGGGAAGGCATAGAGAAGCCCTGGGGGCCAGGAGCAACGCAGGGCGTTGTGGTTCTCCACCCCGTGAGAGGGGTACCTGGAGAAGAACCTTGGTAGCTGGGTGTTGAGGGGGGATGCAAAGAGGTCCACCTTGGGAAGGCCAAAGATTGAGGCTGCCTCCCTGAATAGGGATGGGTGGAGATGCCATTCCGCTTGGTCTAGGGTGGCTCTGCTGAGCCAATCTGCTTGGATGTTTAGAGCCCCCGATATATGGTCTGCCTTGATGGATGACAGGTTTGCTTCCACCCATCGGCAAAGGCGTTCGGCTTCTCTCATGAGCCGTATCGATTGGGTGCCCCCTTGCCTGTTGATATGGGCTTTGGCCGTGACGTTGTCCGTAAAGACCAGTATGTGGCGCCCGCGTACCTGAGGTAGGAAACTGCGAAGTGCCAGGTAAACGGCGTGGAGCTCCAACCAATTTATGCTGCAGAGTCGTTCTGTTGTCAACCATCTGCCCTGGGACGACAGAGAGTGGACGTGAGTGCCCCATCCGAATAGGCTCGCGTCTGTGGTGAGGGTCAGCTGGTTGGGCTCTTTGAAGTAGTGGCCCTTGTTGATGGCCGGTCTGGTCCACCAGAGGAGGGACGTGAGGACTCTTGGAGGGACTCTGACCAGGAGCCTTGAGTTGCTCCTTCCTGATCGCTGATACGGAAGCAGGAGCCATTGAAGGGATCTGGTGTGAAAACGGGCCCAAGGAATAACAGAGATACATGAAACCAACTTGCCTAACAATTTTGACAAGTCTAACAGAGAAACCTTTTTTGCACGCCTAATAAGCTTAATAGATTTTTGAATGCTAAGGAGTCTTTCCGGGGACAGGAAGACCAGCTCCTGAATAGTGTCAATCACTGCCCCCAGATGGGTTAGCCGGGTAGAAGGGGAAAGATGACTTTTTTTCCAATTTATCAGAAACCCGTGGTCCTGAAGGGCAGCAAGGGTGAGCTTGGTGTCTCTCTCTGCCTGATCTTTTGAGGAGGACTGGATGAGGATGTCATCCAGGTAGCAGTGGAGACGGACTGGGAGGGATCTAAGGTGGGCTGCCAGGGCCGCCAAGACCTTGGTGAAGGCCCTGGGAGCGGAAGACAGTCCAAAGGGAAGCGCGACATACTGGAAGTGTTGTTTGTTATAGGAGAAGCGTAGAAACTTGTAGTGAGAGGGTCAAATTGCGATGTGCAAGTACGCCTCTGAGAGGTCAATTGAAGTGAGCCAGTCCCCTCGTCTGCTTCCTAGAGTATTGATTGTAACGTGTGCATTTTGAATTTGCGGGGGGCCAGAAAACGATTCAGTCTTTTTAAGTCTAAGATAGCCCTCCAACCCCCCGAGTGTTTGGGCACTACAAACAGATGGGAATAGAAACCTCGTCCTCGTTGAGCGACGGGGATGGGTTGAATAGCTTTTATGTCGAGGAGGTGACTGATGGCTGCGTCCATGAGGGCCCGCTTGACAGGGTCTTTGGAGGGGGGGAGGACATGAAGAAGTCAGGAGGGGGGGACTGGAACTCAAGGGCAAGGTCAAAACGGACCGTGTCCCTGACCCATGCATCAGTAGTAGAGACCTCCCATTGGTTGGCGAAGTACTTGAGACGGCCACCGATGGGGAGGGAGAGGGTTAAGTCATCTGGAGTGCCGAAAGGGCTTGCTCCCAGATCCCTGGAAGGGCCTTTTATAGGAGCCACCCCTTCTGGACCTCTCGGAGGACTCGGCCCGATCTTGTGATGGGGGTGGCGGTAGGAGGGAGATCTCTGGTATCTGGGGGAAAGGAGGTCTGGAAGGAGGAACGAAAGGATCCTTGTCGAAAGGGGGGGCTCTGGAGTCGGACCTCCGAAAAAGAGAGGGGAGGTATTTGCGCTTGTTACGACTCTCAACCAGCAAGGGATCAAGGACCGGACCAAATAATTTACCTCCCGAAATGGGAGCGGATGCCAATTTCACCTTGTTTTTAATGTCCGCTTGCCAGTGGCGGAGCCAGAGCAAGCGGCGAGCTGTGACCTGCGAGGATATGGCTCTGGTGGAGAATTTCACAGCCTGATAAGTGGCATCGGCCGAGAACTCGGCCACGGCCGTGAGCTTCGCAATGTCCTGATGCGCCCTGAGATTGGACGCGGGGACATGTTGCTTTAGCTGGCGGAGCCATCTGATTGAGGATCTGGTGAAGAAAGATGCAGCCGTGGCCGATCTAATGGCCCAGGCGTTGGATTGGTGGGCTCGGCGTAAGGCCAGCTCAGCTTGCTTGTCTTCTGGTTTCAGGGCCTCTAGAGCATCGCCAGGGGTCGAGGAAGAAGCCAAACCCATGATGGGTTCGTCAACCGTGGGGGGTCTAACAGAAGAGAGAAGTCAGGGTCAAGGTTGAAAAAGTGTTTGTCCTGACTGGAGGGGGCTGGAGGCGCCCGTGTAGAGGCCAGTTGCTTGGAAACCAGATCGGAAGATAGGTGGGACCGGAATGACTTTGGTCTCTACTACTGGCTGACTAAAGATGGAGTCATGGCCCCCCGAGGTTGCGGGTTCAGGGGGGGGCTGGGAGATCAGGCCGGAGATATTTTTGGCCTTGAAAAGGATGGACCTGAACAGATGTGGCTTGAACAACCCCACAAAGGTGGGCTGGTCCGGGGTGAGGCCTTCATCCTCTGACATCTCCCCCTCCATTGGGTCTGCCCCCGAGAGGGGTTCGCTATAGATCATGGACCCCAAATCAAGGTCCTCCTCTTCCCCGAAATGGATCGGGTCCCCTTGATCGTGTTCCTGCTCCTCCTCCTCTACCCCATGAGAGAGAGGCAGTTCCCTCTGGGAGAGTACCTGACCATGTGAAGCATCCAATCTGGGGAGAGATCTGACGGATGGAGCCTGGACTTCAGAGGCTGCAGGCCGAGGGGCCGGACCAGCCATCTGCTGGAGACCATGCGTGATTCCCTGGCGGATGGCAAACTCCATCCAAGATCTCATTTTCTCAGGGATTTCGACCATGGAATCTTCCTCTGGTTCCTCCTGGCGCAAGCCAGCAGCAGTGGGGGTGAAAGTAGCTTCAGGAGCTTGTCTAGGCGCCGAGGCCGAGGATTGAGCAGGCGAGGGAGGAGGGGGGGTTGGGTGGAGGTTGAGGGCGTGGCGGGGGGAGGGCCAGAGGCACAGAGCCTGACTCCCTAGACCACCTGTCTATTTCCCTCTCCAATGCCTTGTGGCGTCTGAGGGCACCCTTCTGTGAGGCTTTGGAGGTCTCCTGTGCCTGTTTGCGCAGGTAATGCATTTTGGATTTGGCCTTCAGAGAAGGTCCACGTGAAGAATTGTCATCTGCCATCTGGAAAAAAACTGGAAAAAATTATTTAAAGTTAGTAAGAGACGGTTGGCTCATCTGATTGCGACCTACACCAAAGGCCGGGTATCACAATGGTTGTTTCATGCCCCCCTTTTAGTGAAAAAAAATTTTTTTTTGTTTATATATTTCATTGAATTTAATCATTTCCCTTTTTTTTCTCTTTCCTTCTTCTTTGTTTTTTTTTTAAAAAAAAAAACGAAATGAAATTGAGATATATAAAGAAATTGGGCCTATTGCCCTTTCGGTTTCATTGCTACTCTTATTAGTGCACTCTGAGTTGCTCCGGAAGAAGAGAGCAGCAGTTGTAAGGTACAGAGGTAAACCAATCAGCCGAAACGAATGCCAGGCCTGAGAAAAAATATAATGGCCTACAGCAGCTGCCTCCCCAGGCAAAGACCGGGGGGTTGAAAAAGCGCTGCTACCTCGCCAGCTGAAAAACGGCTGCGGAGCCAACGGACCTTGTGGAGGCTCGGGAACCCTCGAAAAGACCCTGAGGGAACGAGCGACGGCTTTAAGCAGTCCCCGGGGATCTGCCTAGTGAGAATAATTTATCAACGCAGCCTGGTTGCACTGTTAGACAAGGGCCCAAAATGGCGGCCGGCCACGAGGCCGTGCCCAAAATGGCGGACGCCACGCAGCACCCAAAATGGCAGCCGCGAGTTGCGAGAGGGGCTATCAGCGGTGGATTACTCTCCCGGCACTGAGGAGGCCTATGAGGGCCCGAAAACGGGAGGAACAGGGGGTAGATAGATCTCCCCTGGTTATGGGCATTCAGTGGGGGGGAAACAACCGATCGAGGCAGGAACGAAACAGCGCTCAACGGTAGAGCGAACGAAGCGGAAGGCAAGGGGGGGGGACGCCAGCTACACGAAGTGCTGGAATTCTGCCCAAAGGAAAGGATTAAGACCCCCCCTCCCAGGATGGGGGAACTCCCCTAGGGAGCTATAGACCCCAAGGCAACTGCGCAGAAATAACCAAATTAAAAGGTCCAACCTGGAGAAGAAATCCTACTGAGAAATCCTGAATCGGCCAAGAGCTTGAGAAAACACAGCCTGACTGTCACGAGGCTGAGCTAAAACTGGGGAACGCTATGAGGGACCACGTGATGGGGAGGAGTGTTCCTCAATTCAAGCTCAGCCTGTGAGAGCCGAGACTGGAGCACCTCCCACTCTGGATGCTCACAGCAGCTCTATGGAGAATATTGCTATTAGCTTTTTATAACATTAATAAATACAAGGAAATAAGCATTTTATTACTTTCAATTTTAATTAAATTAAAGCTTACACCAAATAAAGTTCAGTTTTCTCTCTGCTCTCGCCTACTTTCTGAATTTGGCTATGCCCACTTCTTGGAATGAAGCTCTTTACAGGACTCCTAAAGGCCAGGGTTGCTTATGCTGAAGAAGTTGCATGCTCAACTTATTTGATAGTAAATTCCTCAGGTCTTGTACATTTTTGTTCTCTCCATAGACCTTCTTTACATTTTTTCTCTTTTCAGGTTACTCCATTCTTATAATACAACAGTTCAAAGTTAACTTTGTTAAACCCAGTGAACTATTTTTAATGTTGCTTAGCAGAAACATTAGACATACTACAATTTCATAGTTTATATCAGTTTAATATGTGTTAACAGTTTCACAATGCATAATACTGCCCATGTTTCTAAAGGAAACTCTTACTATG
This sequence comes from Pseudonaja textilis, assembly GCF_049901715.1. Taxonomy (NCBI): domain Eukaryota; kingdom Metazoa; phylum Chordata; class Lepidosauria; order Squamata; family Elapidae; genus Pseudonaja; species Pseudonaja textilis. Next base: position 26,601,245 of record NC_142008.1, on the reverse strand, counting down.
AGATGCCATGATTCCGATTACCATGGTAGCATTTCTGCGAACAGTGGGATCTTCATGTGTAACTAATTTAAATAAAGGTTCTAATGCTCCAAGTTCAAGAAGTGTCAGCTTGTTTTCTTCACCTAAAAACAATTGTTAATTATATTTAATTTCAAATTTCTCTAATAATCATTATAATAACTTAATAAGTTTTCGATTTAACAGATCGATGGGGGAAAGTGTTCATAAAATAAAATGAAAAAAAAAATTAAACCTGAATATATTTTACACAAGTCTTTTAGATATTTTATGCACTTTATGTAAGTGTAAAAGGCATATGGGATTTTATACATGTGCAGAATCATGCTCTTGTAGACAGGTTTTGTCCATTGCTACTTAGTTTGTCCGATAAACTCCTTAAAATCAAGATTTACTGTAACAATAGTAGTAACTGTAGAAGAAGAAGAAAATAACAATATTAAAGGATGAACTACCTTGAAACAGAAAAATGTTACATGTGTCTGTCAAGGTCACATTTTTTTTCACTGCAATGAACCAGCAGTAACCTAGCTAAGGCACATAGATGATAATAATAATATGCATGAACAATAGTAATTAATAATAAGATGAAGAAATAATGGACACCTAGTTAGTTGCTGCAAGAAGATTACATAGCTGATTACAAACAAATAGCATGACAAAGTAGCAACAATTGTGCATTGAAATCTCTGCAAGAAATATCATTTGCCTGTAAGCAACAATTACTGGGACCACAAAATAGACAAAGTAAAAGAAAATGAAGAAACTAAACTGCTCTGGGATTTTCAAATTCAAACAGATGAGTATCTGCTATGTAACATTCTAGATTTAACAACTGTCAATAAAAAAGGCAAAATAGTCTGGAGAGTGGTTGTTCAGTACCTAGAAATAGTAGAATAGAAAGAGAATAGCAATAGCAATAGCACTTAGACTTATATACCGCTTCACAGTGCTTCACAGCCCTCTCTAAGCAGTTTAGAGAGTCAGCTATTTGCCCCCAACAGTTTGGGTCCTCATTTTACCCACCTTGGAAGGATGGAAGGCTGAGTCAAAGATTTGCAAAAAAGAAGCAGAGCAAAAGAAAGAAAAGATAATATAGGTGACTTGGGTGCAAAAAAACCATCACCAGTCAATTGCAAAAGGCACTTTTATTTGGAACAATAAAATGATATGTTTAACACCATCATACAATAGCATCTCCCTGTTCTAAGTCAATAGATGGACAAAAATGCCAGTCTAAACATCTAGCTGACTGCATGACAAACTATAATATGTTTTACTTGGCAATAGCTTACACCTTGCAATGATAGCTTTATCACCATCAACAACAATATAGAGGGCCAATTTGGTTTAGTGGTTAAGCCACTAGGATAGAAATAGGAAAACCATAAAATCCCACTTTAGGAAAGGAAGCCAGCTGGGTGACTTTGAGTCTGTCAGTTTCACTTAACCCAATGCATCCCACAGGATTCTTTTTGTGGAGAAAATGAGGAAAGGGTATTAGATATGTTCTAATGTTCACAATTAGAAATGTTTTATTTATAAAAATAATAAGGTGGGACATAAGCTAACAAATAAATAAACATGTGCCTATCCCAGATCCTTAAAAAGGACTCAATGTGGATTAAAATGGCAGATTAAGTCTAAACATCTGGCTGAATGTGCAACTAACCATAATAAATTGATTAGATTTTCCTTGCTGTTCTTTATCTGGAAGAGGTTGCTTATATGTCAGAAGCTCCCATAACATAGTTTTATATTACACTATGTAACTCTATATATTGTCTTGCATAGTGCTGGCATTTAAATATTAAACAAATAGGAATTATTCATATAAATATTTAGTAATTAATAAACAGGTGGAACATGATAAAAGAACAAACCTTTTAATGCAAACTTATACAGAGCTTCACATGCTTTATATAGCACTTCCTCTTCAGGAGAACTGAGCATCAGTACCACTGTTGCAGCTTTTTTGCTTTCAACTGACAAAGGATCGAACTAGAGAACCAATAGTAAGGATATTAATGTAAGACGGTGTTATAAAGTTCAGTGCCATAGATATTTACTGATAAATATAAGGCAACCATTGAACATATCTTTTGAAATTACAGTATATAATAATATACTTACATACCAGTAAATACTATACTTAAAAAAATATCTTACAGGAGGGATTCAATTGTTTGTAACTTTAACAGCAACTTAATGAAGGTTCCATTTTCCTTTCCCTTATTCTCCATGCAAGGAAATTTTGGAAATAGAAGACTGAAATGCGTGCTTGCAGTGGGCTATTGAAATGTGACTGGACTTGGCCACAAATAGCCTACCTCTAAAATATGGATGAAAAGGAGATGAACAATAATTATTCCCCCCAAAAAGGACAGATGGAATTCAAATCCCACAAATTCAACATTTAGCTTAGAAATTTCCTCCAAACTGGCTCTTTCTCCTATTCATAGGAAATCCACAGAGCACATATAATACGAGTTTTGGAAATTGTAATGATATATATCAATCAGTAATTCTGAAAAAGAGATGGCGATGAAATGGATTCTATGACAAATTAATTCTAAGATTTTGAGATCAGTAAGTTTTTTCAAAAAAAAAACCCAAGAACATTTGTTGCTGATCTGGCTATAGGCAACAAACCTAGCAAGAAAGAACTTACAGATTTGATCAAACATAAAAAATTCAATTATAAAATACCATGAACATGGACAATTTTTACTAAAATACATCATAATATATTTTACTCAAGTAATTCTCTGCATCCTACATAAAGGGTCAGAAAAGCCAAATATAACAGCATTGTACATGATTCGGTGAAAAGCCCTGCTCAGTGTACTAAAAACAGGTTACTAGGGATGCAAAAAGTCTGAAGAAGAAAGGAAAAGAAATAGTACAGGAAAAATGCAATTGTATTACAAAACCCTGCAGTGCACTTTTATGTGGAATCCATGGGCCAGACTGATCAGATCAACTCAAAAAGAACATTCCTATCAAGTGGCAAAAAGGATATCAAGCATGACAACTCAGATGACAGAAATTCTCAGAAGTTTTCATTTGAAAACTCCTATTTGTACCAGTAATAATAGCCTCAAAGGAAACAAGAAATAATGGGATCAGATGGATAGGCTGAACAGGCTATACAATTTTCTTTTCTTTTTTTTAATGATATAAAGTTCAGATATGCTACATAAGTGAATCATAGTGTCATAGAGCTGAAGAGCTATTTAGGCCACCAGGTCCAACCCCCTGTTCAGTGCAGAAATCCAAATTAAGCAACCCCAACAAATGGTTGTGAAGCTACCACTTAACTAAAGCTAGGAAAGGAAAACTCACACTCTCCTTTGGTAGATGAGTCCTTTGTTGAATCGCTCTTACTGATAGGAAGTACTGCCTTTGTGCATTTATGACCATTATTCTGTACAATGAGACAACAGAAAATAGGATTTGACCTAATTCTGTGTAACATATCTTCAGTTGTCTCATCTCAAGGCAAAACCTCCCTAATTTCCTTGCTATGTCCTTGTTAGAATTAGCTTCAGTCCCTCAATTATCATCAGTGCCTTTCTCTAGACTTGTTTCAATTTGTATGCCAGAATTGGATATAAAATTCAAGGTCTGGATCTAACTGGTACAGAATATAGTAGACCTATTATATCTCATGATCCAGAGACTAGATTTATTGTGATTTAGCCTGTAATTGCATTTATCTTGATCCCAACTAATGTACACCTTGAGTTTGTTTCATAGCTGATGGATTTTGATTTAGATCTTGAGGAACTTTGCAATAGTCAAATCACTTCTTACTAGGTATGTATAGAATTGAAGACAAAAGAAATATAGAGGCCAACAATAAACAAATATATTAGGGCTACAGTAATTATAAAAATACAACGAAACTGGATTTTAAAGAATATAGAATACAGCTTGTAGAAAATAGATAATTAAACTATAGATTTACTAAAAAGATATTAATTTCTAAAATAGATGAAAGCATTTATAATTGTACAATTCCCTTTTCTTTGTAAGCTTTCTTTGTAATGTTTAGTCTTGTTTGGTATTGAAGGGAGATAAAAATAATCAACTGTCCAAGTTTCTGATGCTTTATGTCAATCTGATTATTTGTATACAGAAAAGAATCTGCAATAGCCAATCCTTCTTTTCTCACTCTATGAAGCTGACAACATCTACCAACCCACAATGAAACAGAATGGTAGATAATAGCATGGGTCATTTTTGCCAACTACAAGCAGTGTGATAGCCTAATGATAAAGACACTCATCTCTGATTTGGAAGGTTGAGAGTTCAATCCTAAGTAGTGGCAAATCTTTCTCTTTTATGACCCAAAGAAAAAATATCTGCTGCTAACTCCACAGGGGCAGCAGGGTCATCTGGACCATAAATGCTCAGGTCCAGCCAGTCAACCCAACTCTACCCCAAATTAAGGGACTATAGGCTGTAAAAAGGAAAAAAATCTTACAAACAGCTTTTGTTAAAACCCAAATGGAAGTATTTTCTGAGTCTGGGGATCAGACACATTGTTTTACATTGGTTCAAATCCTTCCTCAACAACTGGTTCCACTGTGAGGTAACTGGGGAGGAGAAATTGACCCAGTGATACTCCTCTGTGAGATGCCACAAATATTAGTATTCATCTCCTTTTATTTATAATCAGTATGAAGCTGCTGGGGGAGATCATCCAGCAGCTCAGGATCCAGTATCAATATACTGATAATACCCAACTATAACCAATCCTGGCCTCACTGGAGATGGTTCCAAAATCTTGTCTCAGTGTCTGAAAGCTAGGAATGTCTAGTACTGAAGCTTGGAATGTATTTTCCCATGATCAGGTCAGCCCTCTGAACAGTCTGCTGGAGATTTTAACATTATTAGCTTTCCAATTTACTAGATCTGCCTGCATGACATACTAAAACATATTAAGATTGGATTAATGCACCAACTACATCCAGATCGTGGACAAAGTTTTACCATAAGCTATCACCATAACTTGGTTTGTTACTTACCCCAAAATGATACCATTTATATTACTATGGTATAGCATATATTTTATCATTTTGACAAAACCTTCTGATTCAGTAGATACTAGATTCAAATGCACCTGATAGGATAGAATTTTTAAACAAGTATTACATAATAAGTATTTAAAAGGCTGGATGATACTTAGAAGTAATATGATTCTTCTGAATACCTCATTTGAATAATCAATTAAAATAATGTATGTAATTGACCATAAAAGATACAGGATAAAATTTACTATTTACTAATAAATATACTGTAATCATTCATGCTACAAGCATTCTACAAGATGTCTCCACACAACTGCATGTTTGAAAAAAACCCCACTGTATTTAAATACAGTTGATAGGTGGAAAGGAATATAAATTATATGAATAATAAACAAGACAGCATTGTGAAGTTCATTTCCACAGGGTTTTTTTTAATAATGAAAAAGAGCAATGTATTACCAGATGATTTGTTACTGAAATTTAAGCCTATATAGATTGAGTATTAAAATTGTTTGTACCTCAACATAAATGCTAACCAGCCAGTTTGGGTTTATTCAACAAATCATGTTTAACACAATAAAGGCTTAGGACAAGATATAAACTCATACTATTGTACTGAATCAGATTTAGTGATTTAATCTTACTGCTATCAATTAAATCCTAATACATATTTTCTTCCTTAATGGACTTTTGATGAAACAACAATGGGAAAATGAAAGAAATCTAAAAATGGAGCACAACAACATCTGAAATTCTTGAATAGGGAAATTCTAGAGTAGGGAAATATTAAAAGCCTGGCATATTTTGAGTAGAACTCTATCTCTACTTAAGATTTTGTTTTTCTTTTGTATCCACATTTTTTATTATTTTTTTCTTCTTGGATATCAACTAATAGTCCAATTTGGCCATGTTGGGGATTGAAACACATCCATGAAAAAGAGCTAAATGGAACTGAACAGCCAGTCTATGCTTCAGACAAAACTAATGAATTACTAATTACTATTCTTCATGGGGAAAAAACAGGAAAATCCTTTTATTGCAAGAGATAATGCAAGATAAACTTGTACACAAAGGATTAGCTAAGTGAAAAAATCCTTTTAAATCTCTACAGATGAAGTGAGAATATTTAAATCTTGCTCATTCTTTCAATGAATATTAGAAGCAAGGTCTATAAAGAACTAGTCAATGAAGAAGAATATTTGTAGCTAGGGTTGAAATGAGGGTCCTCGGATGCTCTCTGAGCCTGCTTGTGTTTTTGCAGATGTTTCTTTTGAAGATGTAATATTCATTATGTTTTACAGACATAAGGAATATTTTTGTAAGAAAACAGTTTAGAGAACACCAAGGATCCCCTGAAAGAAAAAAAAATCTTCTACTGTTAATCCTAGCAATTTAGCAAAGCTATGAACACAATATCTTTACAAAACCTACACTTGCAACAAATCTGTTGAGATCCTCTTCTAGAACATATCAAATTCATAATTAAAAAATACAGGTTAAAAAAAAACACCTCCCATAAATCAGCAGCTGGACATTGGATGATAAAAATATAGATGATAACAGAAAAAGAAGTATTTTGTGTGCAGTTATCTCTTTTAAAATACAAAATAATATGGAAGACTGACATTTCACAATTTGATGCCCTGCCTTACAGACAGAATACACTATTCTTCATGAAATCAATGTGATTTTCCCCTTGCTTTTTAAACATAAAGACGGAATATGGTTATGTTTGTATGGTATTTTTAGAAATCAAAGGGAAGTAAGTAGGAGTAAAAGACTAAAGAAAACTAAAACTGCATATTGAAATTGTGAAACATTTTTATGAGTACTGCTTTATAAACTTACCACATCCTTTGGAGGAGGCTCAACTTCCTTTTTTATCTTTTTACCCATTCTAAAAACAAACAGAACAGCAGGAATAGTCAGTGAATAGTCAGTGAGTACATTTTATATTTTTAATTGAATTCATACCATATATAAAAACATTGCTATAAAGTAATGAAAAATTCCTAAATTAACAAGATCTGTACATTCAAGTTAGGAAATAGCACTGGGTATTTTATACACATTTTTAAAAACCCAGAGCGTATCCATATATCTTCAGTTGAGCTCAATTCCTGGTGAATATAGAGCATTACAGAAATATCTGCAATTGTTTTCTTCCAGGATGATTTGTTTTGTTTTGTTTAAAAAAATAAACTTTCCAATCTAATGTACAGTCCAGCAATTTTCTAGGCATCTCAATTTCAAATAATAATCAGGTCTGATCCTATTTAGCGTTTAAGAGAAGCCAGAACTACTACCTCCTCTCACCATGACTAAACAGGTTTTGTGTGTGTGTGTATGTGTGTGTGTGTGTGTGTGTGTGTGTATGTGTGTGCATGTGTGTGCCTGTGTCTGTGTGTTTGCTTATTATATTTTTCTAATGTTGCTTTCATTATTAGATTTATTTCAGTAAATATTCATGTTTAATTACGGGCCTATGTGAATTCACACAAACCTACCTGCACTTTTAGCATCAATATAGCACATTAATCACAGCCCAGGCAAAGCTGAAAAAGTAAACATCCTGATAATTATGAGACACAGACTTCTGCAAATCATTTCATGTGGCCCTCTCTGAGTCGGTTTCTTACTACTACAAATCTATCAGATGTTTTGTGTGCTATTACAGGTGTCCATGCTGGTCATTGACCAAAATAAAGATAGACTGATTGATTTTTCATGGTGTTTTGACATAGCATTGATTAAAATAACAACAATAAATTTCACTTTTTATTTGCCCTTAGATAGGTAACTATAATTTCCTGAGTTTGCTCACTCATAAATTATCAACTAGATATGAAAAAATGAATATTCTGCTTCTGAAAAATATGGATTTATGTAACTCTAAGAGTGGAAAATTGAAATTACAATTATGTAAAGACACTTAATTTAAAATTGTACAACTGAATTATCCAGACTGCCAATCTTTTGTTCCTATTTATATGTGAATTTAATAAGCATCTAATACATCAATATGAACTGGTTAGACATTTTGTTTATAAAAGATAAGATGTAAGTTGATACGGTAGTGATAGAAAATCAAATTTTTACTTCATAATTTTGTTAAGAAGATTGAATCATATTCTTTCTAAATATGCTCCACAGCTAAATCATACAAAAGATTTCCCCAAAACTTTCAAATTTAATAACTATTAAAAGGCATTAATATCTGTAGAGCAAACATTAATACATTAAATCATCTCAAAAGCCATGGGATTAATCAGCTTTTGATTTTACTTATAACTGCAGTGCTTTTAACTAATGATCCAAATAAATTCCCTTGGTGCCCCGCCCCTTCACTTTGCTGGCTGAGTAATTCTGGGAGTTGAAGTCCACAAATCTTAAAGTTGCCAAGGTTGGAGACCCGTGGCCTAGAGGAAGCCATGTCAGTTTTTATCAGGTATGCAGGAAATAAATAGTCCTGCAAATAATTTAAAAATGATATTTATCAAGCAGTACTTTGAAGGTAATAATCATAATGTCGAATTGCATCTGGAAGTCTACATGCAACCACTGTAACTCATGAAGTAACCGTGTTACACGTGCATACCAAATATAAACATAATTACTTATGCTGCTGCTTTCTGAAGTCTTCAAAGACAATTCCATGTAGAATATATTGTAACAACCCAGAGGTATATGGATTATGAGTATTATCTTTCAACCCAGCAATGGGTGAAACTAGTGCACAAGATTCGTGTGAAAGCTGTTCAGGCCATGGTTTTCACTTATTCTTCTAGCAACTGTTGTCAGCCATCAAGGACACGACATTGTTCACTGGGTCTCTTTAGGGAAGTGAGTGAATTCCATACAGAATAGATGGAAAATCTCCAGATTCACAAGACTTCAAAATTCATAGCCGCTCAGTGTTGATACTGTTTAGCTAGAGATACATATCTTAACTCATGCCAATGGATGGCCCAGTAGCCTCATTAAACAGATATTAAATAGTAGGAGGAAAACAAGAAATATACCATCCCATGAATTATCCCAATTTCTTTCCTGCCGTGGATTATCCACAACCATGATCAGTATCTTCTCAATATTCTACCTAGGCCTAAAACCCAGATGATTCAATTAACTGGCTTCCCACCAATCTGTCTAAAACTGTCTGATCATTTTATCCACAACCTTTTCCAAAAAAAAAAAAAGAGAACGTTGGAATTGGACTGGAAATTGTCCAAATCATTGGAGCCACAAATGGCTTCTCCAGAAGGGTTCAAACCACAGCCTCTTTAAGCAAAAATGAAATCAGTCCTCACTCAAGGATAAATACACCATCACCTGAATCCCAACACACACCACTTCTTGATCAACCACCAAAGGTATGGGTTTTATAGACAGGTATTCATAGCTCTCATGATCTTCTCCACTTTCTAAGACCGATGTTTGAAATGCTTTGCAAAGTTTCATGGGAAGGCCATAACTTAGCTAATTCAACAGGAACTGCACAGCTACAGTCTCAGCTCTGAGTGAAGAGGTTTTATTCAATAGATACTTCAAAAGATATAATAATCCTTCAAATGATCTTCTGGCCCAAATCTCCATAGGAGAAATGGCTTACCTTAAATCAGGAGTGGACAATTAATTGCCCCTCCCTTTACTGTCCCTTTCCTGCTCAATGGGTACATATTAAACAGGGACAGTTACAGTTTCAGATGTGGCCAGTGGACTGTAAAATGCAATTTGTCCATAAAATAACAATGGAAAAAATACCTCAGGGTTTGGTTGCTTTTCTGTTTGCTTTTTTTGTATAGCATAATTACCATGGTGTAATTATTAATAATAGCATTTACCTATATTTGGTTACATTTGCTTTTCATGATTCAACATCATTACAGGCATTTCTTTTGCTAGCCCCCAGTTCCTCATACCCAAATGAAAAACAATAAATATTTTGTCATCTCCTGTCCAAGAGAACCAACCACTGCCCTTTAAAACCATTAAACATACATCCAGGTCCAACTTCATCTGGTACTATAGATATAAATAATAGAAAGCACTGACAGTAGTGGGAGCAGGAAGCTGAAAGTTCACTTCTAATGGTACCACATGAAGAAAGCAAGACGGCCACTGTTCAAGCTGATGAACTCTGCAGTAGCTAGCATCCAACATGGCCATTGATGTTGATCCTGTTCCCATTGCTGTTTCCTCATGACACCCATTTGCTCCAGGCCCTTGGGAACACAGGGAGGAAACAGGAGTTTTGCAAAAAGAATGCCTCAGCCTAGAGAATAGGGGAAGCATGAGAAAGTGACTCTAACTTAATTATAGTAGGTATAGATTGATCTGGAAAACAGCTTTAGCAAACTTTCAGTATTCTATACTTTACCTTACTAGCCATAAAGTTTTTTTTTCCAGAAAGGCAACTAATTCTTGTTTCTTGAATTTGTCTGCCTCTCTAAGGGCTTGGCTACCAAGATTCTCAAAAACTGTCAGCAGATCTAACAATATCAGAAAACCCTCAGCACTACCAGCAGCTGCAGAAATTCATGTGACCACTAGATGGAAATAAAGAAATTCAGGAAATTTTAACTTTTTGTTGCCATTTAATATATTGATATATATGTTAATTGACAACAAATAGCAACTTCCCAAAAAAGGGGAGTCACTCTCCATTCATTAGGGCCATCCCTCAATGTAGCCTAGCATTTCCCAGTCTTTTTGACGTCAAGTTGGCAGCAAAATAATACAGAAAATTCTTAACTCCTTACTAACAACTAACAGACAGATGGATTTTTTGTTTTTGTTTTGCAATCCAGATAGGGTAACCCTAAAGTAAAATATTCAACTGCTAACTCTTTGCTTAAATCAGAGAATCCAAAAGAACTAGTAAATAATTCATTTAATCAGAGGCAGCCTAAGAGGGAAGTGCCTAAAGTAAAAACATAACTAGCTATTAACATTATGTGGATGACCACCTGAAATATAGAAGTACTACTTTCCTTATCTTTCATCAATTTCTGAAAACACATATCATGGAAGGAAAAAAAGTTCTAAAGCTGTAGGAACTACAGTTAGCAAACTTAAAAGTGAAAGCAATACCAGATGTGTAACTTAACTTACTCAAGGAATTAGAGGTCAGTTCTGAGGGCAATTACCTCCTCTGGAGAACAGACAGTAAAATAAGGATGTAACATGAGCTACAGAGCTGTTATACATTGCTGTGATCATTTAGGAAGCCAACAGCTCCTTTCCCCAGGATTGATTACAGTACTGCCTTTAGAATCTTTGATTGCTTTCAATCCTTTTTAGGAATATGAAAAATTATTTGGCAAAGTAATAACAAGTGTCATTGACTAACTGGTTTTATCTTATTCTTCAGTTAAATTTGAATTATAGGAACTGCTCAAATCTATAATATTAAACTTGTTCTTATTCACTACATCTTAATCTATTATTAGGAATGTAAATAGTTGTTTCTTTACAAAGAAATCACTGAAGAATTTGTATCTTGGTTTAAGGTTTGTATATTTGTATACATTAATATATAATCTTTTAGATTATATAGAATTAAGAATTAGTTAAAAAAATCCTTTTCTATCAGATACACAACAATGAAGAAAGAAGTTTCTCTCAAAGACCAAAGTAAGTCTCTGCTTCTTTCTCATCCCAGAGAAAACTTACTCTTAAGTATATCCATCTCACTTGTCCCTTTCTGTTAACTTATCTCAGGAAAAAAAAATATCATCCCAGCTCCTATTGCAAAAACACAACCAGAATGTTGCTAGCCATACGTTTTATATTTGAATCACTGAAATATAATAGCAGTGATTAAGTGTTCTCATTAGGTCTCAAAAATTACAGAATAGGAAAAAATCCTTAGAAGTAATTAACACTAAACCTCAATAACCATTACAATATTCCGTCAGTAGTTTCAAGTCCAGGGCTTCTTTGAACTTAGTTAGGTTTGCTGTCAACATATATCTTAGCAGTTAGCATGTGCATTTTCTACCAATATATTAAAGCTAGCATTGGATAGTCACATTAAAAAGTTTCAATTCATCATTAAATATTCAATTCGGCAGCATCTAAAAAACAGTTTAAAAATACAAATTGGTGCTTACAACTGTACAACCCTTTGTACAACATTAATATAAAAGAGACGGGGTTTCAGCATAGACAACTGATGAATTATATGTGATCTAACAAAAGGCCAAGGATTACATTCAGGAAGACAAGTTGGTCTAGCAATTCCAAAATTTTGGAAATCAGACATGAAATATCTATAGCAGTCTTGCTTGTTAATAATGTATTAGAATATATTAGCCAAATGATATTGTATATTTGCTGGTTATTCAAGATCTGTTACTTATCCACATGCAATTTGTTACATTACTTTTTTCTCCCTTTTTCAATATACTTTAAAATTTGTATTTGATCAGTATTATTTATTTTCCTTTTTAAAACTTTTAATTTATATATATCTTTAAAAATATATTTTATTTTCCACTGGCAAATGTAGAGGGAGAGGGAAGAAGCAGTCTTAATGCCACTTGTTAATTCTAAAAAAAACCTGGGATATAAATCATGCATATAAATAATATAAAAATATTGGTTTTGTATTATAAATAGCCTAAAAATCTCAAGTCTGTTCCTAAAATGAAATTTAGGAACCCAATCCTGACTAACTGTTTTTTTTACTGTACTTCATACAATAGTTAGATGCTGTAACTACATATTTATTATATAAAAGTTAATGAAAACAAAAATGGAATATACTACTGCGGTCAAAGACATCATAATGAAAATTACTGATTCTAGTGAAAAGTATTCTGGTATGACAGGACAGTGCAAACTGTGTCAAACTATCTAAATGAAACATGGTTTCAAACATCTTTCTGCAAAGAACAATAAAATTCTCCTTCCAGAAGACAGAGATTTTAAGAAACAAATTGTTCTAACATGAATTTAAAAGAAACATAACATACCATCTATTCAGTCAGTTAAAGAGATTTTAATATAAAATAAAGGTTGATATGACCCTGTCATGAAAAGATTAAAATAATTGTGTTCTGATAGATTTTATGTATGTTGAATTTCTCTAATAACTTAAAAGATGGTATTCTTAATTTATTTCCATCAACAATTAGCAGAAAATGAAATTTTTCTTGTTCAATATTTACAGTGGAACAAACTTCTAGTGGGGAAAAAAAGGCTAGAAGATTACTTGTACCAAGTTAATGGTTCATCTGTCAGGTTATCTGGTTCAAAAACTAAAAAGACTATTATGCTAAGGGTTTTTTTCTACACGAATATGGTGTCAGACAATCTGCTAATATAAACTTAATGCCAATAAATTACTTAAGATTTGCAAATATTTTGTTTTAGATTTCTCTTGCATGCTTTCATTTATAACATTTATATGCTGCCATTCACAATCCAAAGTGACTCTGGGAAGCTTTACTGTTTTGTCCTATTTATTACAAGTGGATCTAATTAGTGGGCCCAATTCTTAATACAATAAAAGTATATCTCCTAAAGAGTTAGGCGGTATGAAAGGTTTGTAAAGTACAGAGAGGAAAACAAGAAGAAATAAATAAAGAAAATAAATACGAAGCAATAGTCATGAAAAAAAATATAAGCCTATCAAATTTCTATCAAAACTATTAAAGTGGATTGTGATCAAAATGTAGGATAGTCATAAATATTCTTCAGTTTCTGCCAAGCATTCCCAACTTTTAAAAGATTCTTTAATTAATTAAATTAAATTAAACAAAAAGAAATGGGGCCCGTGCCGCTGCAGCATTTGGAGCTGCCGGCACATTTGGAGATGCGTGGGGATGGGGATGGGCTGGGTGAGGGGTGGAAAGGACAGGCGGCTTCGGGCTCTTTCCTCTGGACCCGTTGGCCAGGGAAGCAGCGCTGCCATCACTTCACCTCCCTGTCCACGGATGGGTGGGTGCTATCGCTGCCTTGTCCAGAACTCCGTCACCAGGCAGGAGGGCCCGACTGTCAGCTGCACTGGGCCTCCCCTCCCTGTCCACAGCCGAGTGTCTCCACTGGACTCCAGTTGCAGGGGGGAGCCCTGGCCGGCCCCGCATGGCTGCGCCAAATGCCGTGTTTCTGCGCCAAACAGCACGTGGCTCCGCCAAATGTCGCGGCGATGCTCTAAACACTGTGGCAGCACAGGGAGAAAGGAAAGCAATGGTGGCGGAAGGTCTCTCGATACGAAGTGCACCACCAACGCCAAGCTCAACATCTAAGCTGTCGCTGCCCACCCACCTGAGGATGCAAGGGGGGATATTAAGTCACCCCCGAAAAGATGGACTCGCCATTTTTTCAGGGGTCAAAAAAAAATAAGGCCCGGCCTTATTTTGTGAGAAACCCCGTAGCATACAACAAACAAAAAGCTAACCCACAATTATTACCTGCATTTCCAAAAAGCCCTTTAAAACAAACTTTGGGCAGCCCAAAATTTTCACAGGAGTTCTTTTTCTCCTTCCGGTAAATAAAATATTTTATGATCAATGTACCTTCAGGGACAAGGACCCTCATTTTGTGAAAGGACCACATACTCCTAGATCTACAAAGGTACCTATTAATCAGCAGATTATCCTATTCTTCATTCACTACCCTATATTAATTGCCAAAGTGACAGAGAGTATGGGAAACAGTGAAACATACTGAAAAGAATACTTTTGGGGTGTTGATATGGAGATAAGTTGGCAACATGAACTGATTAGGCATAATGACCTCATGAGAATCATTACACAAAAATTCAATTATTTATTGTAGCTACCCTTCCTTTTCTTTTCTATTTTCTCCCTGTGATCTTTAATGATAGCCCATTAAGGAATACCATTTGATATTGTTCTGTAAACTCCCCCCTCCACGGCTGCCACCTTTGGGCTCAGTCTTTTATTGGCATTTCAGTGGTTGCACTGCAAAAGTAGGTGTGGTCTGAGAAAAAAAATAGCGTTGGCTTATTTTTGCGTTTGATCACTCCCTAGATATTTAATAATTTTCTCTTTTGTTGTGATCTGGGGACTATATTTAAAACTTCTGACAAGTGTATGTAGACTTGGGACTTCAGGTTGCATATTTCTGTTGTATAAAATGCTAAAATGTAAATGACATTTTATAAACATACATATGCTCATGGATATTCCCACAACATATATATTTATATATGGTATCTAATACAAAATAATACATTCAGAGGAAACTATCAAATCAATGTTCTTCCTAAAAATCAGAATATTTTGACAAGTGAACAAAACAATTTGTATCTTTTAGATAATTGGGCAGTTGGCATGCAACATATTCCAGGTTAAACTTTTCTCGGTATTTCTGATGACAAGGTTCAGAAAATCTCTTTATGATCTGATGTTTCAAAAACATGACTACTGCTGAATCAGCCTATAATGAATTTAGCATAAAACAGCAATATGCTTTATTTGATAGTTTTTGTTATTGGCATTCCAATTCCGTATTTATTACTCTCATAAATTAACTAGCATTAAAAAAATAGCATTTGACAAATGTGGCATCTCTGCATTAGTAGTGCAGATTCTTGTGCTTTAGTCTGCACTGCTAATAGGTGCATCCAATTCTAACCCCTTTAAAAACTGTCTTTGGGGATCCCTTTCAAAGTCTCAAGGGATAATGTTGACAGCATGAAACTCTAGCTATGCTGACCTCAACTGATTTATTATGAACTGGAAAAATGTACACTTCAGAAAGGCATTACTTTCTTAATCCCTTGAAATCCTCCTACATAAGTCAGTATCCTCTTGCTGCTTTCACCACATAGTACTGGCTAAGTTGCTGTTCTTTAAATCCAAACTCATTATGCTGCTAAATGTTCTTAGACAGACAAACGTTTAAGCTATTGCTTGCTGTCTGTTATCTTGGCAGGGAGAGGTAAACATACATTTAAAAAAAGCAATCTAAGATGCCAACCAAAACAACAAAGCAACTCAATTTCAGTTATTATAACTGTAAGCAAAATTGACCCACGTTTATGGAACCATTTATTGGATAGGAACACATACTGTAGTAAGCCCCCGTTTGCGAAATAAAATATGGCTTGCTTTGTACATAATTATAAGTTGTAAGCCATGATTTACAAAACGGGAATGCCTGGGTTCATACAGTACAATTTGTTATGGTCTCATTTGCATTATATATGAATGCAAGAAATCTTCATTTGTTGTCTTAAATGTGAAATTATATAAGATGAAAGAGATAAGTATTTCATTGCAGGAAAAGTATTTTAATACAAATAGCAAAGGCAGGTCTATTATTAAATGTAGTAGATATTACAGTATAGTAATAGTGGATTTTAGGGGAGACTTTCTATTTTATCCCCCTCTTTCTATGTATATTCAACAGTAGGATTTCAGTAATACAGACCTTCAAGTTTTGGGGTTCTATAATCTTCCATGACCTAAAATGGACACTTAATATCAGAACCATCATTAAAACAGCACAGCAAAGAATATTTTTCCTGAATCAGCTCAGGAAGTTCAAACTGCCCCAGGAGCTGTTGATACTGTTTTATAGAGGTATTACTGAATGTGTCATTTGTACTTCTGTAAATGTCTGGTTTGGTACAGCAACCAAACAGGACAGATAGATTCCTATGGATAGTCACTGCTGAAAAAAATCACTACAACTAGCCTTCCTTCTATAGCAGTACTTTTTATTGTGCGGGCCAGGAGAAGGACTGACAAGATATCTGCAGATCTCCCACATCTTGGGTACAAAGTGTTTCAACTCCTTCGCTTAGGTTGGCACTATAGAGTATTATATGCAGGGACATATATGCAGGGACAGAGTATTAGACACAGGGACAGTTTTTTTCTCATGCCATCACTCTGCTGAATTCCAAATTCTCGCTGTTGGCAAAACAGTGATTACTAATGTGTATGCATATTAACCTATAGAGTGTGGCTGTAGTATTATTTATCCATTTATTACCTCTTATTAACCTTTCTAATGGTTGCATACTTTTAATATTATTATTCTTCACACAGGCAGGTACATGGGAAGAAGATGTGGATGTTTGATGATATTACACATATCATTGCAGGATGTAAGCTGTTTTGAGTAAAGCCATCTTTTATAGTTGACCTGTGGTGAATTGATCAATGCCAATGATGTTAAAGTGGTGCTCCAGTTGTTCTGGAATTGCACCTAAGTTATCTATGACTATTGATACTACTTTTCCATTCTTTTATCACAGTTGTTCCATTTCTATTTGCAGATCTTTGTATTTTGTTTTCTTCTCCATTTTTTTCTTTTCTATTTTGCTGTCTCCAGATACTGCCCTGTTCACTACCCAGATTTTTTTGTCCTCCTTAGTTGTTAAATCTGGGGTGTTATATGGTAGGTACCTCTTTCTTTGAATTCTAAAGCTTCACAGAAATTTACCATATATTTGCTCCAATAAGACACACTATTCCACCACCCCCCAAGTGGTTGGAAATGTCTGTGCATCAGTGCTGGTCATTTGATGAATAGCAGCGGGCTGCGGTGGTGGGGTCCTTTTACAGTGCTGAACCCTGCCTCTTCTGTCTTTGTCATTGCCCATATCTTCTGTCTCTTTTTTGCAGTGCAGGAGTCAATAGGCAGAGTTGGCACATGAGAACACACCTATATGTGGTCTTCTCAGGCTCCACCTGATCTTTTTTTAAATTGTTTTCCTCCTCAAAACCTAGGTGCGTCTTATGGTCAGGTGCGTCTTATAGTGTGAAAAATGCAGTAGTTTCTTTATTTTCTATAACTTTATTTTATGGTCTGACCAGTTCTTGCTTGCAGGAAAATGATACTTCTTGCAGATCTTCCAATGTACCTTTGCTATTTTTGTCATGCCCTTGCTTATAATCACTCTGTGCAATTTTGAAGGAGAAACCAGGTAGTACACTGTTTCTTCAACTTCTTTGAATAGGCACTTGCTGCCTGTTGCTGAATTCTCAATGCTGGTTTCGTATGCATTGGTTCTGAACATTTGTTCTTATGCAGTCAGAATTAGCCCCTTGGTCTGTGCTTTCAACTTTCTCACTCTTAGCCATTACCAGGTCTTGTTATTATCTGTTTCCCCTGCTATTTTTGTCATATATTGGCCATGTAATACTTTTTCTTCCCATGCCTCCATTCTGTTCTTCATTTGGTCATTCCTGTAGACCAGTTTAGTCTATTCAGTAGTCAGTAAGCCTTCCTGGTATACTACCTTTAGCGTATCTTCTTCACTGTCTTTCAGATATTCTTCCAAAGCCCCTTTTTCTTCTTCAACCATTTGATATATTTGCAACATCCCACACCCACCTATTTTCTTTAGTAGGTAGAGTCTGTCTAGGTCACTGTGAGGATGAAGGGTGTGATTCATTTGTCATTATTGTTCTGGTCTTCCTATTCACGGCTTTTAGTTCTGCTTGAGTTCAGTCCACTATTCCAGTTTTGTATCTAATTACTTGAATTTCCTGAGTGTTTATTAGTTATTTATTGTTTTGCAAGTACACAAAGTGCTTCTATACTGGTGACAAACTGCCTGTGTGTTTAACCACACTTCCCAAATAAACTATTTTGTTCTGTTCTATTCTCCTTTTTGTATTTTTATTTTATTCAAAAAAAGTTAAAATACAAACTAAAAAAAACAACAACAAAGAAAGAAGAAACAGAAAGCAAACAAGACATTGGAAAAATGCATTAAAAAATCAGCACATATATACCATACTATCTCTCCCAGTTGAATACTCTGTTAATACATTTCTATAATATTATTTCCAGCCTTGTCAAACAGGCCCTCAAATTTTTAAACTACTTAATCTATTTGTAAATCATTGGCCTGTCATCTATGTATTATATTAATCATAAAATAGTTAACAGGAAACACAGTAATTACAAAAGTAAGGTTAAAGTTTCAAAAACCCTCTGTTAACAAACCTATTGTTATCAACTCATAGAAAATTTACCAAAGCATCTTATCTATCCCAAATTATCCTAAGAGTAATTCCTGGATCAAATATCCATGTTTGTTTCTTTATACCATCTCTTATCAATTGTTGTCTGGTTAAATATAATCAAATTCAGGTCTCCGCTGGGGTCAGTCTATCTTTCTCACAGTGCTGAACCCTGCCTCTTCTGTCTTTGTCATTGCCCATATCTTCTGTCTCTTTTTGCAGTGCAGGAGTCAATAGGCAGAGTTGGCACATGAGAACACACCTATATGTGGTCTTCTCAGGCTCCACCTGATCTTTTTTAAATTGTTTTTTCCTCCTCAAAACCTAGGTGCGTCTTATGGTCAGGTGCGCTTATAGTGTGAAAAATGCAGTAGTTTCTTTATTTTCTATAACTTTTATTTTATGGTCTGACCAGTTCTTGCTTGCAGGAAAATGATACTTCTTGCAGATCTTCCAATGTACCTTGCTATTTTTGTCATGCCTTGCTTATAATCACTCTGTGCAATTTTGAAGGAGAAACCAGGTAGTACACTGTTTCTTCAACTTCTTTGAATAGGCACTTGCTGCCTGTTGCTGAATTCTCAATGCTGGTTTCAGTATGCATTGGTTCTGAACATTTGTTCTTATGCAGTCAGAATTAGCCCCTTGGTCTGTGCTTTCAACTTTCTCACTCTTAGCCATTACCAGGTCTTGTTATTATCTGTTTCCCCTGCTATTTTTGTCATATATTGGCCATGTAATACTTTTTCTTCCCATGCCTCCATTCTGTTCTTCATTTGGTCATTCCTGTAGACCAGTTTAGTCTATTCAGTAGTCAGTAAGCCTTCCTGGTATACTACCTTTAGCGATATCTTCTTCACTGTCTTTCAGATATTCTTCCAAAGCCCCTTTTTCTTCTTCAACCATTTGATATATTTGCAACATCCCACACCCACCTATTTTCTTTAGTAGGTAGAGTCTGTCTAGGTCACTGTGAGGATGAAGGGTGTGATTCATTTGTCATTATTGTTCTGGTCTTCCTATTCACGGCTTTTAGTTCTGCTTGAGTTCAGTCCACTATTCCAGTTTTGTATCTAATTACTTGAATTTCCTGAGTGTTTATTAGTTATTTATTGTTTTGCAAGTACACAAAGTGCTTCTATACTGGTGACAAACTGCCTGTGTGTTTAACCACACTTCCCAAATAAACTATTTTGTTCTGTTCTATTCTCCTTTTTGTATTTTTATTTTATTCAAAAAAAGTTAAAATACAAACTAAAAAAACAACAACAAAGAAAGAAGAAACAGAAAGCAAACAAGACATTGGAAAAATGCATTAAAAAATCAGCACATATATACCATACTATCTCTCCCAGTTGAATACTCTGTTAATACATTTCTATAATATTATTTCCAGCCCTTGTCAAACAGGCCCTCAAATTTTTAAACTACTTAATCTATTTGCAAATCATTGGCCTGTCATCTATGTATTATATTAATCATAAAATAGTTAACAGGAAACACAGTAATTACAAAAGTAAGGTTAAAGTTTCAAAACCCTCTGTTAACAAACTTATTGTTATCAACTCATAGAAAATTTACCAAAGCATCTTATCTATCCCAAATTATCCTAAGAGTAATTCCTGGATCAAATATCCATGTTTGTTTCTTTATACCATCTCTTATCAATTGTTGTCTGGTTAAATATAATAAATTCAGTCTCCACAATCAGTCTATCTTCTCAACAAAATCTAGATAAAAATGATTTCCAATTAAGTATGATAAATCCATTTCCCAATCTCCCTGAATCCTCCTAGGGAAAATTTGTCAAATTATCACTTCTCCATTCAATCAGGCTTCTGCTGTTGTAAAAGAATGCAGCTTGAACTTCAGAGAAGCATGTGCAATTGACTCAGTTAGTTCTAAGTCTGTACAGTCCATAACTCTTTCCAATGGATCTGCAACTTTCAAATCACATTCCTTTTGTGAATCTAATTTATCCAGAGCTACATGCATCTGAATATTTTCCATACCCATGTTCATTTCATCACACTTTTTAAAAAAGCTTTCAACTAAAATTTGCATCTTATTAAATGGTCTTTTTCTTGCTTGTCTGTAATCTGATACATTGTTGCCCTGTATAACTTAGCTAGGAAACAAAGAACCTTGAAGCAAAGTGGGGAAAATAGGGAAGATATTTTCTGAATATTTCGATCCAAGATTAAAACCAAGGTTAAAAAATAAGCTCCAAATATTTTGCAAATCAATAAAATTCAAAAATCCTGTGGTCAGAGTCTAATATTAATGTAAATCAAATGAAAGCACTTTCACCAAACAAGAACAGAGTTTCCTTATGGAAAACTGAAAGTTATTCAAACAACATAAATCAAAGGAAAAAAAAATAACTAGAGTCCAGTAGGGGGTTATAATAAATCAGCATTCAAACAATCAGTCAACTTTTAAAGATAAAAAACAGAGAAAAACAAAAGATTGAAAAAGTGAAGTTAAAACCCAGAAATGCTTAAGAAAATGAACTTCCAAGAGGAAGATGGATGACCAGTGATTGTCTAACCACTCCCACAAGGAATTGGAATCTTCAAGATTCTCCTTCCCAGGTAGATCCATGACATCCGAAAGATGTCTTGGTCATTCCTAAGTGCTCCCATTCAAATCCAGGGAGCAGCATTGCCAGAGAAACAGCTTTGGCAAGAGAAGCAGCAGAATGTCAGCGAGAGAAACAACTCTTTACTGTTCCGCCACCATCTTGGAAAGGAGCCCTATTCTATTCAAAAACATTATACTTGTTCATTAATTTATTGAGAACATGACACAAAGCTACATACTTCTGTGTAACAAAAGGAAGTCTAGGATTATCAGTTCATTTGAACAAGAAATTAGAATTAGGTATTTCAATCAATCAGACAACAATCAGTTCTGAGTGTGGGAAGTCCCACCTTCCTTAAGTAACAGAATTCTAGGTATCTACTCTCAAACTCTAATCTTCACAACACAGGAATGTGGAAATTTACCACCACTGTTGTCCTGTAATAAAAGCCTGGGGGTAATTTCTAAGTAACTAAAGGTCTCTCTTGCACTGATGAGTGCCAGTTTTGTGAAATCATCATCAAGACAATATTGAACAATAATAGTGAATACTGCAGGCTGAAAAGAGAAAGCTGCCATACTCCAAACGATAATTGCTGCAGATGTATAGTTTGCAAAAAAGTTATGCAGATAAGCCAAAAATCTCTTGCAAAAATGTTCTGTGGACAAATGAGACCAAAACAAAACTTTGTGAAAAGTGTTACGTTTGCTTAAAGGCAAACACTGCATTCCACCATAAGAATTTTATCCCATCTGTGAAACTTGGTCATGGTTTGAGCCTGCTGCTTCTGGATCAGGATGGCTTACCAATATTGAGGGAAATGTGGATTCTTAATTTTACACAAAAATGTTAGGGCATCTCTCCATGAACTGAAGTTTAAGAAAAAGTAGGCATGATATAAATCATATGACCAAAAAAACAGTTAAAGCAGAAAAAAAGTTAGATTACGTTTTGAGTCATTTTGACCATTTTCAAAATATTGAAAATTCAAAAAACCTGCTGTATATGCCAAGAACGTAACTTTGATATTTCCCTTTTTCTATTATAATCTTTGATTTACATGGCTTCCTATTTCACATTAATCGATAAAGGCATAAACACTATAAAAACATTAAATAAAATTTAGTCATCAGAACTGCATATAATTTGCATTGTTAAAAAAATGAAGCTTTATTTAAAAAAATAAATAAAAGAGCTTAATGGAAAATATATTCTTAGAAGAGGACGTTCTTTTCTCTTCATATAGCCTTTCAATATACTTTCAGTATTTTTCAGTGTTTCAGGGCAGCTGTTCTTCCTTTTGCATAGCGTGATAGGAAAGACACACCATACAGTAAAATAATTATTTTCTGAGAACAGACAATACTGGGAGACAAAATACAGTAGGAGGATTTCTTTTACTTACAATTTGTTAGCATGCTTACTTTATTAACTGTATAATGAAACACAAAGTGTTCTCTAAAATGTATTTAACAGATTATAAGACGAAGAAATCTTAACTAAAACTTATGCAGACACGGCGCACAGCTTTCTCATTACCGAAGGGCTTTTCCTTCCTTCAGATGACTTTTCAACACAAACCGTCCCCAGAAAGTTCCAGTCAGTCACACAGGAAGATCTGTATCTGCGCTTCTAGGCCGATACACACGTTCCCACGACTCCTCAATACTGGTCTCGCGCTCTTGCGAACGCGTCTCGCTCTGCTTGTCGCTAGGTAACGCTAACCTTAAGGCGCATGCGTAACAGCAGTTTCTAGAGCGTTGAACTACAAAACAGCGTTTCTCCAGTGGGCACAACTTTGCCGTCATAGATCATAGACTTTCTATTCATTAGACTCATATATAGTTAAGAGTTTCCAAGTTCAAATTAGGCACCATTCTTCTCTTTCTGAAGGAGTGGAATAATAAAGTGTCATACAAATCACATTAAACGAGCAATTCAGATTTGAAAGACAGATGGCTAGAAAAACTTCCCCCACGCCCTCCACAATTTCTGTTATATATTCCTCAATTCAACTATACTGCTTGAATAGACGCTGGTTATATTTTATACACAAAAGAGCAGCGATGTTTCAATTTGGCAGCGTTAAGATGGGTGGATTTTATTTATTTTATTTTTATTTTATTTGTCAATTGCTTATAAGATAATAGGTATAAGTTATAAACATAGTTATGAATACATGGATACATATAAGAAAAATAAAAGAAACAATAGGACAGGGATGGTAGGCATGTTGGTGCGCTTATGCACGCCCTCTATATAAAATTACATATATATATATATATATATATATAAGTGTCACGTTGGGAAACACCGGTATAGAGGCAGAACCGTTCACATTCAAAGCTTTCACATGAACGAACAAAAGTTCATAGGATCGTAATTAATTATTTGTTTCCAAATATGGGTAATTAAATAAGGGCACTAAGTTAGGCTTGGAAAGGTCTGAACGGATTTTACTGCGCTTCGATGGATCAAGCCCCAAAGGTCTTAATATGAGAGACGTTGCTTCGGAATCTGGTCTCTTATTGACTAAATATGATAGCTCCACTTCATAGATCTTGTCTGAGCCGGAAAAAATAGATAGATCTGACATGCTTGGATAGGAAAGATCAAGACATATCTACTGTCAAAAAGAAATACAAAGACGAGTCCCTCAAAGCTCCAACCGCGCTCGAGTTCGAGGCAGCGGTCACTAAGTTTTGATATGTCTATGCTTTCATTGTGTAATTGTTAGCGCATGCGTAGTTAGTCCCAAGGCCTGAATTGGATAAATTGCTCATGCTGGTGTTCTTTTTCTGGAGAATCCGGTGTGTCGTTTCCCCCTCTTCTCCCCCCGCTTCTTGTGCCACAACTTGGTATTGTGGATTAAGAAACGCGATCCAGTGTTATTTCTTAATGCATTTTCAATTTACTGGAAGAATTATTTCTTCCTTCCCATTCTGAAACATCATTCACACTGCTTGAGAGCCACCCGAGGAGGAGGGCGGGGAAAGGAGGGGATAATAGTGTAGGGAAAATTCCCATTCCCAATATTAGCAAAATGACGTCCTGATCATTTTTACTGCGAAAAAAGAGCCAGAAGAATGGAATGTGGAATAAGGAACAGTAATCAGCAGGCAAATATAGTACAAGTTCCTAACATACAATAGATTAGATTGGATTAGCTTTATTGATTAGCCTATAGGCCATATCAAAATACAAGGTTCAAACACGTATTACCAATAAAATAAAACAATTATTTTAAAAGAAAAAAAACAATTTAAAATAAGTAGGATAAAATACAATAATTTAATATGTAAAATATGTAAAATAGAATCAAATAAAATTATATTTCTGTACCACACCTACAATCTACCCCAATCAAGCCCACAAATGCCTATCACAAGGCAGTAGGTAAATACCAAGAAATGAGATGCAACCGTGATGTGTTTGTTACCTTTTCCACAGCAAAATTCAGGAACAAAAAGGAAAGAAGGAAGGAAGGGGAGCAAGAGGGAAGAGGAAGAGGAGGAGGAAGAGAGGGGAGAAAAAGAAAGGAAGAAAGGGAGGGAGGGAGGAAGGAAGAGGAAGAGAGGGAGGGAGAGAAGGGGAGAGGTGAGGAAAGGAAGGAAGTTTCTCAATCTGATATTCTGTAGATTTATTGGACTATAGTACTACGTCCATTACTTCATGGCATCCTATTTGAAGAGTGCAGTACTGGGGATGCTTCTCCAAATACAGAAAACATAAAAATCATAAAAGTGACAATGCAGGAAAGCCTTCAGTGAAGATTTTTTTTGTAACAATGCAACTTGAGCTGCCATGCCAAAACAATAGGAAAACTTAAGCAGAGAAAGAATCCCTCCCCTGTCTTTCTCCAATTTTTATGTGTTTTGCAGGAGTTCTGAAGGGAAATTATATTTTTGCTCATTTGAATGTGCAGCTTTCAGCATAATTTTGGGTAGGATCACATGTAGAACTATATTGGTGTTCTGTCCAAAGCAAGTAGTGTACAGTTTTCTTCCAAACTCCTTCCAGAAAGCTGGAGAAAAAGAGCTGGATTTGGATTTTCAAATGTGCACATGTACTATTCCAGTAGTATTTGTCACTTTTATTCACCAACTCAAAACAGCATTCAAAGCACTCTGTCATTGTTCGCCACCACAACAAGGTAGACATGGCTGAAAGATCCAAAGTCACCCACTGACTCTCTGTGAATGAAGAAAGATTAGAACAGGGGTCGCCAACCTTTTGGACCTCTGGAACCACCAAACTCATAATTTTAAATCCTGGGGACCACTAATATGAATTTTGACTGACAGTGGCTATTGACGTTCGTGAGAGAGAGAGAGAGATCTGATCTAACCTCTCCCCTCCCCCCGTCTCACTTACACACACACATACACACACAAATACACAGAGGCATGGGTGGGATTCAAATTTCTTAACAATCGCTTCTGTGGGAGTGGCCTAATTTGTGGGTCCCGCTTGGTGATTGTGACTGGCTGGGCATGCCTTATATGTAAATATTATAAATATTTATATAAATATTGCTTTTTTTAATAAAAAAAATCAGGCAAAGCAAGTAGGCAGATTGAGTTGTTCACAGAATCACAGATTCATTCAGAGATCTGTGAGATCGGCTGAGCCTGTCACATAAAATTTGCTTGCAAGCAAACCCATAAAATTTGCTAGCAAGCAAACTCACAAAATTAAATCACAATACACCATGTATGTAAATATTGAATTTTTTATTTTAAAAAAGAGCAACTTTTACCCAAAATCAGGCAGAGCAGACAGGCAGATTGCTCACAGAATCACAGATTCATTCAGAGATCTATCTTTCTGCCATCGGTTAGTTGAGTCTGTCACATAAAATTTGCTTGCAAGCAAACTCATAAAATTTGCTAGCAAGCAAACTAGCAATTTAGCAGGCAAGTTTGCCAGGTAAGGAGTGAATGGGTGGGGAGGGGTCCCACTGGCCATGTGGGCAGTGCAGCATTGTGTTCCTGTGCAGCCTGGATTAATTGCTATGGGGAGTGCTCTGTGGGTGATATTTCTCTGCAGACCCCCCAAATTTTCTCACAGCCCACCTGTTGGCAACCACTGGACTAGAACAGTGGTCACCAATTGGCAGATCGAGGACCACTAGTGGTCCATGAGAAAATGTTGGTGGTCCGCAGAGAAATGTCCCCCCCAAAGCACTCTCCCAAAAGCAATTAATCCAGGCTACGTGGAACACAAGGCTGCGCCATCCACATGGCCTGCCCACCTGCTGGCCTCCACCTTTTGGCCGAGTGCAAACCTTACCTTGAGTAGAGCCACACAAGCTATAACTGGAAGGCAAGATCAACGGAGAGAAAGGGAAATACGCCCCGGGATGGCTTGCTGACGTTGGTGGGAAAGTCAGTCCCATATTCCAGAGCTGCAGTGATCACAAGACTGGCCCTTTGGTCATCCTGGAGTAGCTCCTCCAGTCCATGGCAGGCTGGTGCACCCGGCCAGTGCATGACAGGCTGGTGCTGCTCCGGGGTGACCAAAGGGCCAGTCCTGTTACTACTGCAGCTCTGAAATATGGGACCGACTTTCCCACCAACATCAGCAAGCCACCGTCCAGTCAAAAGTCATATTAGTGGTCCACGGGATTTAAAATTATGAGTTTGATGGTCCCTGAGGTCCAAAAGGTTAGCAATCCCTGGACTAGAATGTGGGATCTTTGCCTTGGTTCAACATTTCAGCTATACTAAAATAGTTGAACCATACTGTACAGATTCTCACATGGAATTCCAAATAAAATTCCTATATAGTTTTGTATTATTTTGAAATTTTGAAATCAATTTTGTGTTTCAAGGCATATGTGCAGATTCTGACAGAAGAAGGATTTGAAAGAGAAATTAGAGACTTCCTGGTTTGAAGTTTTTAGGAAGATAAAAACTAAGAGATGTTTATTTGCAATATCAATACATCACAATAGGAAGGGAAAGTGAGCAACTTATAAAAGTCATTCTAGCTTTTCCCCTACTCTGGTTTTGCATGAGATCTAAAACCAAATCTGTAAGTTTGGTTGATCATGTTTATAAAACTCCCAGGAGAAGGAACCAGGCAAGCTATTTGTACTCAAATGTAATCTAATACAGGTAGTCTTTGATTTATGACTGGCCACTTAGCAACTGTTTGAAGTTACAAGCTATCTGAAAAAATAAACTTACAACTTGAATCAAAGATTCCAGCAGTCCTTTCCCCCTGGTCATATGCCCACACTTTGAGCATTTGGCAACATGGACACTTTTACAATTGTTTTCAGTATTCCACAGTTATATGACCACATTATATAATAATTTGCCTGAAAGCCAGCATTTATTTCTGGTTTTCATCAAAACCACGGCATAGAGAGCAATGGGTTCACTTTCAACTGTGGTGTTCCCTTAACTATTGTGGCATTTGCATTTAAAACCACTTAATAATTGTTGCAAAAACCTTCATAATTGGGTCAGTCACGTGGTTCATTTTCCAACTCTTATACCATACACTCATAATGGGCAGGCACCGTTTCAATCATAATGAGTGCTACCTATATGGATATAACTGAACATGCTTTTGTATCCTATTTAGATCAAAATATACAAAAATAAACTAGGAAAATCTGGAGAGAGGTTTATGAACAAGTTAATGTCTTTTCCCTATTTTATTTATGGTATATGTAACTGATTACAGAGATCACCAGAGTGCTTTCTTGTTAATGGAAACTGTTTTTCCCATTATAGTATGGTACTCTTCTGATGTTAATGGTCTACTTAACAAAGCAAAAAAATTGCATGGTAACCGGAATACCTGTGAAGTCGGGAAAGGCAGAAAGACCCAGCAGAAAAGGGGAAAGGAAGATATTAAGAAAGAGAGGGATATAAACTGGGATGAGAAAAGATATGGGGAAAAGAGGTGGAGGAGAAGCAGTAAGAAACAGATGCATGAAATAAAGAAATAGGGAAACAGTAAAACGTTGAAAAGAAATTGTTTTTTCAGAGGTAATGGTTGGTGAATTAAAAAGGGGATTCTGCAGGGTGACAAGGGGTAATAAGAATATATCTGCAATTAAAAATATTTAGAAAATAGGGTAATAAAGATACTGATAACTTTTATTAAAAATTAAGGGGGGAAAATATGCTGCGGAATCTGAATGAAAAGATGTAATGATTATTATTGTAACTTCTTAAAAAATAATGGTTTATTGGGAATCAAGATGAGGGAATAAAGGTATATTTTAATCATTGAGGTGTCACACTCAAAGCAGTAAAAGGGGGGAAACCTATACTTGTTTTTTTTTCTTTAGTTTAAATTTTGTATTAATCTAGAATTTATAAAAAGAATGTGTAATGGAAAGGAAATATGATAGACTAAAGAACCAACTAAATTAATAAGTTATATAGACTATTAAAAGCAAGGAGATACATTGGTAACCTTTTTTATTATTATCATTATTATTATTATTATTATTATTAGGCAAACATATTGTTTATCTTTATTTTTAAAATAAATATTAAAGGATTATATTCAAAATAATTGAAATGAAACAAAAAGATGTTTCGATTGAGATTAATGAAAGAGGCTAGAATTAATGTTTTTGTTTCTCTCCTTACTGAAAATTTGGAATGGAAAAGGTAATAATAGAATTACATATGCATCTATGAATATATAATTGCTGTCATGTTTGTATGTAAAGGTGATGACCTGGAAATATGTTGTCCACTAAAAAGAGATTTTTGTTTTTAATGTGAAAAACTGAATAAAATTTGTTTAAAAAAATGTACCATGTTCATCATCACACAGGGAAAAATAGTGAAAACTGAAGAAATCAAGATGCTCTATGAAAATTACATCAAGAGTAGGAGTGAAAATACGTGCACATCCTTCAAGTTGACAACATCAAGTACACTTAAGTCAAGATAAAGGTTAGAAGGTCAAAAGAGTGAAGAAGATTTTAAAATCCAAACTTAGTGAAGGAAATACCATCAAGACAATCAACACCTGGGCAATTCCAGTTGTTAGATACACAACTAGAATAGGGGACTGGATTCAAGCAGAACTAAAAGCTGTGAATAGGAGGACCAGAAAAATAATAACAATGAATCCTGTTCGATCGTGGGAAAGAGACTAGAGACCAGTGTGACTTTTCAGCTCTTTATTTAATGTATAGGTCTGTGCTGGACCTCAGAGCCGCAGCAGCCCTTCTTATGGGGATTCCCTGCAGCTTGCCAGCCAATGACAGTTCTTTGAATCTCCCACAATCGGACCGGCCAATTGTGGACGATTCTCAGTGACCAATCCGGACAGGTCTCCTTGGGCCAATCAGAGAGGGGGTCCTCCAAGTATGTTAATATGGAACACCCCTCCCCTCTTGGTTCAGTCCAACCTACGTAACATAGTCCCGTAGGTAGGCGGGGCTTTTGATGTGCCTACTTGACCTGCGCAGCTCAGTTGAGTTGTCGTCGGCCGGTTCGGATGGGATCTTCGTTTCTCCTGGCCTCTTTGATGGAACTTCTTGGAAGGGTGAGTCAGTCCTGCCGCAGCCACCCGGTCTACCCGGGTTGGCTTTGGCCCTGCCGCTCCCGCCTGGTTGTTCCGGGTCGGTCGAGTAGTTTTGGCTGCTCCTTCCAGGAGAGGCTTCCCGTCGGTGTTCTGTGGCTGGTTCCCTTCTGTCGAAGTCGTCTGCCGGTAAGTAGTGCTGGTTTATTTTTTGACCTGTTGGTGTTGGTGGGGGTGTTCTGTTTGCATTGCTGGAGGGTTTCCCCCTCCTTTTTGATTAATGTTGGGCTTTTCTATTTGTTATTATGTTGTCGGGGTTTTTTTCTCTCCCCTTTGTGTAGTGTTTAGGGGTTCCCCCCCCCTCTGGTTTTTTTATTCTCGTGTGTTTGGGGTGGCATGTATTGTTTATTTGTGTTGCCTGTGTCGTTGGTGTTCCTTTCGGCTGCTCTTGACCTCAGCTGGTCGATGTGCCTCTTCCAGCTTCTCCTGTCTTCCATTACCAGCCGATATGACCGGGGGCTCGTCACCTGGGTTATTGTGGCTGGTATCCAGAGTGGGTCCCCTGTAAGTTTTTTGCATATACCGAGTCCCCTGGTGTGAAGTTGCAGTGTTTGATGAGTCTGGCGGTTTTTCAGAATTATATGTTGGGTGCAGTCTATCTAGGTGTGATCGTAGCTTTCTGCCCATTAGGAGTTCTGCTGGGCTTTTGTTGGTTGTAGAGCTGGGTGTTATGTCTTGTATTGTCAGTAGTTTATTTATTTTGTCTTGTATGTTCCCTGTGTCCATTTTTTCTAGAGCGTCTTTGGTGTACCTGACCATGCGTTCCGCCCGCCCGTTTGCCGCCGGGTGAGCGGGCGCTGTTAATGCGTGCCTTATGCCCTGTTCTGCTAAAAAAATTTCAAATGACAACGCCGTAAATTGTAGCCCGTTGTCCGAGACTAGTAGGCCTTGTATTCCGTGGGTTGCGAATAGTTTAGTTAATTTTTTTATAACGGCTTCTGTAGTTGTCGTTTTCATGACGCTGACCTCCAGCCAATTGGAGTAAGTGTTGACAGTTATTAGGAACGTATGTCCTTTTGTGGGTCCCGCAAAATCTATGTGAACCCTTGACCAGGGCCCCCTGGGTGTTTCCCACTCGAGGGTCGGTGCGGCGGGGGGGGGGTTGGTCTGGATCTTTGGCATTTGCCACATGTTGCCACCCATGTCTCGATGGTTTTGTCCATCCCCGGCCACCAGACGTAGCTCCTGGCCAGGGATTTCATCTTTACGATGCCTGGGTGTCCCTCATGCAGCATGTCTAATACCCTCGTTTGCAATGTTTCCGGAACCACCACTCTGTCCCCCCATAATATACATCCCTTTTGAGTAAATAGTTCAGTCTGCCAGTTCCAGAAAGGTTTAAAGTGGTCACTCCCCTCAGTTTCCGGCCACCCTTTTTCCACCCAGCTCAAGACCCATGCCAGATTCCTTTCTTTAATAGTCTCTCTGGCAATGTCTGACATGGTCATTAGTGGGTTGGCCAGTGTCTCTATCTGTAGGGTGGATGTGGTGGGTGCCGGGTCATCTTCCATGTCCAGCAGGGGGGAACGGCTTAGTGCGTCGGCGTGGGAGATGCTTTTCTCTGGGCGGTGTATTAGTTGATAGTTGTAGGCAGCAAAGAACTCAAACCACCTTGTCATCCACAACGACAAAATGTTAGCAGTGGCCTTGTTCCCTGCCAGGATCCCCAGGAGTGGTTTATGATCAGTGATAAGGGAGAAGGTCCTACCGTACAGGTACTCATGGAACCGCTTCACGCCGGTGATCGCTGCTAGTGCCTCCTTGTCCAGCTGGCTACAGTTCCTCTCTGCCCTGGACAATATTTTGGAAAAATATGCAATTGGCACTTCTCTCCCGTCTGGCAGAGTGTGGCTCAGGATGGCTCCGACGCCAAATGGCAAAGCGTCGCAGGTCACCGTCAGTGGTAGGGTTTCACTGTACTGTATGAAGACTGATTCCAATGTTAGGAAGTCTTTTATTTTCTGAAATGCGGTTTCTTCTCGCTTGCCCCAGGACCATGTGGCTGTCTTGTCCAGTAATCTAATCCAGTAATCCTAGTAATAAGTCCTAGGAAAGCCTGTAGCTCCACTTTATTCTGTGGTCTCGGAGCTTCCCTGATGGCTTTAACCTTTTTCTCTGTGGGGTGGATTCCATTTTTGTCAACTAGGTACCCCAGGAATTCTACTTTTTCTGTGCATAGTTGGCACTTCTCTTTTTTAACTTTTAGTCCTGCGTCTTTAAATTTTTGCATGACTTCCCTGAGGCGGCTCCCCAATTGGCTTTTGTTTTTTGCTGACACCAATAGATCATCGAAGTAGGGCACCACCCCTTTTATTCCTTGCAATAGTCACTCCATTAAACTCTGGAACAATCCCTCCCAAATTGGAGCCTCTTGCAAAGGAATGCCCCCCAGTGGGTCACGATGGTTTTGCGCCTCAGCAGTCTCGGCCTCAACTAGCAGCTGCTGGTATGCCTGCGCCAGGTCGAGCTTTGCGAAGACTTTTTCTCCCCCCAGTGAGTGTAGGAGGTGCTGTACCACCGGGACGGGGTAAGCACTCTGCTGCAGCGCCTGGTTGAGGGTGGCCTTGTAGTCACCGCAGATTCTCACTGAACCATCCGGCTTAATTGGGGTGACTATTGGGGTTTCCCACCGGGCGTGGTGTAGTGGCTTTAGGACTTCTTGTGCGATGAGCTTGTCCAATTGCTCATCAATTTTTGGCTTGAGTGCAAATGGGACTCGCCTAGGTTTTAGGCGGATTGGGGCAATATTTGGGTTCAAGTTAAATGCTATTGGGGACCCACGGTACTTGCCTAATTGTCCGTCGAAGACATCCTGGAAGTCCTTCATGAGTTCCTCCTCCCAGTCTGTTTCCTCGACGTGGTTGATGCCAGTCACCTCGATCCCCAATGGCGCGAACCATTTAAGCCCCAGCAGCCTCGGGCGGTCTCTATCCACGATGGTCAGTGGAAGTATTTTTGCATGCCCCTTGAATATAATGTGGAAATGTCCAATTCCTATCACGGGGATCCGGTTCCCCTGGTAGTCTTTTAGGGTTAGTCTCTGGCTCTCCAACACCCTTTTTTGTATGCTGGGTACTAACCGCTTTATAGTGTCCCAGAATACCATGGAGAGGTAGGATCCAGAATCCACCTCCATGTCGCACTGCTGGCCTTCGATGCTGACCTGCACGTGCACTTTTCGGGCATCGGTGGTGTTCGAGTGTCCAATGGTGACCGTCTGATGGATTTCTTCCTTCCGGACGGTTTTCATTAAGCCGCTTATTTCTGCCCTCACGGCTCCATCGGCTCTCTGCGTGCCTGTCTCTGGTTCTGGGGGAGGGTGTTGTCACGTCGCCTCGGGCTGTAATTTCTCTTGTTCCAGCAAACTTTGGCAATGTGTCCCCATTTATCACAGTGCCGGCAAATGGCATCTAGAAACCGGCACTCTGAATGGGGGTGGTCTCCTCTGTACCCAGCACACTGAAACCCCAACTTACGACCTCTCCACTCCCATCGGTCTTGTTCTGATTGGAGCCTGTGGATTTCTTCCTCCTCGTCTTCGGTCTCGGAAGGGGAATCGATGTCCTCGTGGTGTGTTGTTGTGGCTTTTTGGCTTGCTTCTGGTCTTTTTTCCAGGGATGGGTTGGCTTCTGTGGGTAATTGCCAGTCCATCGCATTCATTTGGCACATTTTGGCCGCTGACTTCTTTGCAGCCTCGGCTGCGGTGGCTTCGGCGATGGCTTCAATGACCGTGATGTCTGCTCAAGCCATCAGCCGGCTCTGGAGTGTGGGATCTCTTAATCCGAGAACCACATGGTCCCTCAGAACCTCGTCCATGTCGGAAAAGCTGCACGCACCCCCTGATGTTCCTCAGGGCCACCACAAAGTCTCCGATGCTTTCCCCTTCCCTCTGGTCCCTTCTGTAGAACTCATGCCTTCAGATGAGATTGGGAACGGCTGGTGCATAATGGTTTCAGAGTAGCTGGTCTAGATCTGTCCATGCCATCTCCTTCACATCCTGGGGCTTGGCCAGCGCCTTGGCCATCTTGAACACTGCAGGCCCGCAATGTGTCAGGAACACAGCTCTCTTTCTTTGGTCATTGGTGTCTTTCAGGTTGTTGCTCTCGAGGAACATGAGGAACCGATCGATGTACAATTCCCAGTCCTCTGCCATCTGGTCGAATGGTGTGGGTGGCGAGTTGCTGCCAGCCATCTCGTCGGTTGTTCAGCTCTGGTTGCCACGTGCTCGACTGGTCTCTTTGTCTCAGTATCCCACCCTCATCGCCAGTGTTCGATCGTGGGAAAGAGACTAAAGACCAGTGTGACTTTTCAGCTCTTTATTTAATGTATAGGTCTGTGCTGGACCTCGGAGCCGCGGCAACCCTTCTTATGGGGATTCCCTGCGGCTTCCCAGACAATGACAGTTCTTTGAATCTCCCGCGATTGGACTGGCCAATCCCAGCAATTCTCAGTGACCAATCCGGACAGGTCTCCCTGGGCCAATCAGAGAGGGGGTCCTCCAAGTATGTTAATATGGAACAAATCCTGTGCCTTATCCTCCCAGCGACACTGACAAATTCTATCTACCAGGGAAAATAGGTGGGCATGGAATGTTGGAAATACAACAAATGGTTAAAAAAGAAGAAAGAGCATTGGAAGAATACCTGAAAGACAGTGGAGAAGATGTACTGAAGCTAGTATATTAGGAAGGCTTACTGATTAATGAAGAGACCAAACTGGCCTACAAAAAAGACCAAATGAAAAACAGAATGAAGACATGGGAAGACAAAGCATTACATGTCCAGGCGCAGTACATTACAAAAATAGCAGGGAAAATAGATAATGACAAGATTTGGCAATGGCTAAGAGCAGGAAAGTTGAAGAAAGAAATGAAGGGGCTAATTCTGACTGCACAAGACCAAGTATTAAGAACAAATGTATTCAAAGCCAGAATTGGAAAAACAGCAACAGACAGTAAGAGCTGCCTCTGCAAAGAAGCTAAAAAAACAGTGGACTACCGCTGATTAGCTGCTGCAAGAAGATTCTAACTGACTATAAGCAATGGATTAAAAAGCAGCAACAATGATGCAGCTGAAAGAAACACTATTTTCTTACAAGCAAGAACTGGTGGGACCTTAAAATGGAGAAAATCATAGAAAATAAAGAAACTAAATTGCTCTGGGACTTTAAAATTCAAACAGACAGGTACCTGCCGTATAACACGCCAGGCTTAAAAATCATCAATAAGAAAGACAAAAAAAAGGTCTGAATAGTGCATGTAGCAGTATCTGGAGAAGAAATGGAGAAATTACAAACTACAAAGATCTGCAAATAGAAATAGAACAACCTAGCAAAAGAAAGCAAAGGTAGTACCAATAATAATAAGCTCCTTACGCAATCCCCAAACAACTGGAGCATCATGTGAACACCATTGGCATTGACAAATTCACCATCAGTCAATTATAGAAGGCAGCTTTACTTGCTACATCCTTCAACAATCTCTGTAATGCCATTAAATATCTACTTCTGCCTATTCCAAGTTCTTTGAAAGGACCCTATAGGTCAGGGGTGTCAGGGGTTTTCCATGGGCCAGATCAGCATTCGAATTGTCAACTGTGGGCCAGTGGCAGGAGGAGTTGGCAGATGCATGTGTGTGCAGGCCCTGCCCCTGCCATTTTGGCCACCTTCTGTGCACATGTGCGCCTGCCAGAATGATGTGGACTAGCCTGTGTGTGTGTGTGTGTGGCCACCAACTCCTGATAGAATGGGCCAGGATGAAGTTTCCTGGAGGGCCAGTTGTGGAGCCCCTGATGCCTGATTCCTCCCTACTGTGCACACACATACCTGAAAGTCCCCGCAGTCTCAGGGTTGGCAGGTGGCCATTCCCTCCTCCCCACCAACTCTGCACCAGCCCTTCAACTGGATGGCTAGCCAAAAGTTCCATTCTCCATCCACCGCCCCACAAATCTTGCCCTCCCCAGCCTGCTCCATGCCCGGCAGTGGCAGCAGCCCCCTCCTCGAGGAGAAGGCAAGATGGGATGCCCTGCAGTTTCCGTGTAGCCCCAAGGCTGCAGCTGAAGTAGCCTCCACTGCCAGGTGCAGAGCAGGTTGGGGAGGGTGAGAATCATGGGGCAGCAGATGGAGAATTCAATTTCAGGCCAGCCACATAGATGAAGGACTGGTATGGTAAGGACTGGTATGGTAAGGAGATGGTAAGGACAGGGTGGCCGCCAGGCAGCTCTGAGGTTGCAGCTGGAGTGGCTGCCATGGCAAGGTGCAGAGCATTCTGGGGAGGGTGAGAATCACAGGGTAGTGGCTGCAGAATGGAACTTCAGGCTAGCCACTCAGGTGGAGTGCTGGCGTGATGGAGATGTTGAGGAGGAGACAGCCTCCGAGTAGCCCTGAGGCTGCAGCTGAAGTGGCCTCCACTGCCAGGTGCAGAGCAGGCTGGGAAGGGTGAGAAGGGCAGCAGTCAGAGGTGGGAGCAGGCATCTGCTGAAAGCGGTGGCAGTGGCTGCATCCCCTGATCCATGAGGAAGAGGAGGGGAAGGAGGAGGCAGTGTTGGTGGCTGATAGGAAAGCTATGGACAAGGTAATGCTGGCCTGCCGCCTCCTGTGTGCATGCATATATGCTGGGATGGGTGGGTCTGGCCTGTATGCAAGTGTACACGTTGTCTCCTGTGAGCATGTGTGCATGCCAGGATGGGATGGGCCTGTGTCTGCATGGGTCCTCCTGTGCACCCGCACGCCTGCTGAAATAATGTGGGCCAGGCCAAAGTACACAGGCTGGACCCATACAATTTCCAGGATGGCTGCATGGGCCAGATCCAATCACGTCATGGGCTGGATCTGGTCTGCGGGCCTTGAGTTTGGCTGGCCTGCTATAGGTAGACAAATATGCCAAATCAGTCTGAACTTCTGGCTAACTGTACAGGGAACCACATAATTATAATATAATTATAATTTAATAATAGATTCAACAAGAGTAATTTTCGTCTCAGCTTTCATGAAAGCAAAGGGAAATATTTTTGCTTTCTATTTTCTGGATTTTAGACCCAGGGTAACTAAGTACATGATATAACTGCCCAATAATTTTATTTATTTTTTTCTTTTACCAAGTGTGCAACAAAGTAGTCAAAAGATAATATCACTGCTTCTCTTAAAGTGAGCCAAAGTTCTAATTCAGCATGGTGATATAAATCAAAAGTTGAAAATGGTACCTTATTTATGGCATATTTGTTAATGACAGAAAAAAAATATCCAACTTATTTATTCTATTAGCATACTATCTATTATACAAGTGATCTCAAAATCAAAGGCTGTTTCATGACTTAATATTCCTATGTAGTCACAAAACATATTAAACCAAAATAAAACAAACCACCTTAGAGCTTGGGTGTACAACCAACCAGCATTGACTCAGTATCATCAACTGACCTTATGATTGAAAAAATGTACATGGTTCTCCTCAACCAACTTTCTAATTGCTCTGCAGTAAATGAAACATACTAATCCATTATGTTGGCTTTTGTGACCTAGAGACCATAAGCTTTAAGATATCAAGGTATAGGGTTTATAGCTTTACAATTCTGCAAGTAGATTCCTCTGCAAAATTCATCAAAACCATGACATGAATGTCATGCTGTTGTGATAAAGCTCTATCTCCCTTTAAAAAAAAACTTTTAAAAAAACAAACAAACTTTATTGATTACAAAACCAAAATATCAAACAAACACAACACATAGAAGAAGAAAGAAAAGAAATAGAAAAAAAATGATTAAAAAACTAACAATTCTACTATTGACAGTCTCTGGTTCCTTGTTTGTTGCCAATATTGGTGATACATTTACAAATACATCTTATTGCGAATATATAATTATGATTTACATTTACATTATTTACTAATATATTTTCTATTTTTGTTTTATCCAGTCATACCAGCATTCCCAGCTTCTATAATATTCTGATGTTTCTTTTTCCTTAAGTGCTAAGGTTAATTTGTCCATCTCTGCACAGGCTGTTATCTTCTGTATTACCATTGAATATCTGCTTGTTTCCAACACTGTGCAAAGGTTATTCTGGCTGCAGTAAGAATATGCAGTATTATATATTTGACATTTTGGGGAATTTGTCTATTAAATATCCACAATAGGAAGAATTCTGGTTTTAATTCAATTTGCTCCGCCGTTATTTCCTCTAACCACTTTTTTATTCTATGCCAGTATCTTTGGGCTTCAGTGCAGGACCACACATATGAAAAAAAGTTCCCTGTTTCTTTTTACATTTCCAGCAATTCAGATTCATGTTAGGAGACATTTTCGCTATTCTCAAGGGTGAGAGATGCCATCTATAAAACATTTTATAGGCATTTTCTTTATATGCTGCTGATCTTGTAATTTTATTATTCCTTGTCCAAACCTTTTCCCATTCTAATAATGTAATGCTACGTCCTATGTTTCTGCTCCAAGCTATCATGTTGCCTTTGACTACTTCCTCTCCTAATTCCGTCTCTAGTAAATAATTATAAAATTTAGTTATATTTTTTTTATCTGGACCTAATAAAATTTTATTTATTTGTTGTGCCTTAGTATAAATTCAAAAATTTTTATTGTCCTGGCTATATCTATTTGAATTTGCAAGGAAGCCCACCGGTCTACTTGTAGCCCCTGTTCTTGGAGATCTTGCCATGATTTTAAAGTTCCTTGCACATCAAGAAGGTCTTTGTATTTTATCATTTTATTAAGATCTAGATTATTTGGATGTATCATCGCCTCCATTGTTGAGATCCAAATTGGGATTTTTAAATGATGTTTTTTTTATTTTGTTCCAATTAGCCAATAAGGAATCTCTAATTAATGTCTGTGGAAATACTTCTGCTTAATTTTCCCAATGTCCCATAAAAATGCATGCCATCCCCTCTGTAGATCATGGCCTTCTAAAAATAATATCCTTTTATTCGACAGATTTACCTATTCTTTCAACCAGAGTAAGTGGGCTGCACTATAGTATAATTCCCCATTTGGGAGTGCCATGCCTCCCCTGCTCTTCATATCTTGCATTGCCTTTAGGTTTATCCTTGGTTTTTTCCCTTGCCAGATAAATTTGGTGATTATCTTGTTAAGTTCCACAAAGTAATTTTTATGTATTTTTATTGGTATTGTTTGGAATAAGTAAATAAATTCGGGCAGAATATTCATTTTTATAGTGGCAATCCTCCCTAATAAGGAGATTTGCAATTTAACCCATATCTCTAAATCTTTTTTAACTTGCTGTAATAATTTATTATAATTATTTTCCATTAGAGTTTTGCATTGAGACGTCAAAATTCCTAGGTTTTAACTTTTTTTACTATTTGTAATCCCATTATCCTTTCCAATTTTAGTTTTTGTTTTTCTGTTAAATTTTTAATTATTAATTAATTCTTTCCCTATTAATTTTAAGTCCTGCAACTTCCCCAAATTGATCTAACTCTTTCAGTAATTCTTGACCTGTTTCAATTGGTTCCTCCATGAAAAATACCATATCATCTGCAAATGACTGGAGTTTATATTCTTCTTTTTTAATTTTTAGTCCTTTTATTCCTGGGTTCTGTCTAATTCGTGTAAGCAATGTTTCCAAAGATAATATGAAGAGCAGGGGGATAATGGACATCCCTGCCTGACTCCTTTCTCTATTTTTATTGAGCGCGTGTATTCTCCATTAATTATAATATTCGCCTTTTGTGAATCATAAATTGTAGTCAAGGTGTTTTCAAACTTAGTGCCTAGATTCATATTGTAAATTTGTTGAATTAGGAATTGCCAATTTAAATTGTCAAAGGCCTTCTGTGCATCCAAGAATACAAGGGCTATTTGTTTTTCCGGGTGGGCTTCGTAGTATTCCAAAACATTTAATACTATCCTTAAATTATTTCTGATTTGTCTATTAGGAAGAAATCCGTTTTGATCTTTATGTATATATTCATTCAATATTTTTTTCAATCTATTTGCTATAATTGTAGCAAATATTTTATAATCAGTATTTAACAGGGAAATTGGTCTATAGTTTTGTATATGTCGTGAATCTGAATCTTCTTTCGGAATCAATGATATCAATGTCTCCTTCCATGAATCCGGCATTCTTGCTGCTAGTAGGACCTCATTATATACTTCCACCATAAGAGGTCTTATTTGTTCTCCTATTTTTTAAGTAAGTTCCCCTGGTATCCCGTCGAGTCCTGGGGTTTTATTGTGCTTTTGGTTTTATATTGCTGCTTATAACTCGGGCCACGTAATATCTCTAATTAACATTTCCTTCATCTCCTCCTTAATTATTTTATCTTTAGTAATACCCAAATAGTTTCTTATCAAATCCTCATTTACCTCCTTCTTTTTATAAAGATCTCCAAAAAATTTACGTGCAATTTGTTTTTCCGGTCTATGCCCTGTTGGGCACCCCCGTTCTCATCTATTAATTGGTAGATCAATCTTTTTTATTTTTATTTTTTAAGTTTATAGGCCAACCACCTTCCTGGTTTAGTGGCCTGTTCAAAAAATATCTGTCTGGCTGTATTCAACTTTGAAACCATTCCTTCTTGTTTGAATAAATTTAATTTATGTTTAGTTATTATCATCTGTTTTTTCAATTTACAATCTTTTGGGGTGTTTTGCAGCTGAATTTCTAATTCTTTGATTCTTTGTTCTAATTTATTTTGCTGGGCATATTTTTCTTTATTTCTTTTAGCAGTGTATGATATCGTTATGCCTCTTATTATTGCCTTCATTGTATCCCAAATATTCTGTTTTGTAGTTGCCTCATTATTATTTTCTTTTAAAAAATAGTCTAATTCCTCGTCAGGTTTATTCATAAATTCTTTCTCTTTAATTAACTGTGTATTTAAGATCCACCTTTTCCTTGGTTTCTTCCTGCCTTTCCACACTATCTGAATCGGGTTGTGATCTGCCCATTCGTTTGGTAAGATTTCAATCTCTTTTAATTCATTTACTAATTCACCATTCATCCACGCCATATCAATTCGTGTCCATGATTGGTGAGGGTTGGAGTAAAATGTAAATTGCTTTTTCTCAAGGTTTAATTTCCTCCACATGTCTATCAAATTTAGTTCAATCATCATTTCTTCACATGTTTTTGGTAGTTCTCGTTTTTTCTTCTTTTTCCCCCCACTGCAATGATCTTTCTGGTGGTCCACAATAGCATTGAAATCTCCCAAGATACAAATATTCTTTTTATCTAATTCCACTAATTTCTCATGTAATTGTTTAAAAAATTCCTTTTGGTTATCGTTAGGGGCATAGATTACCACTAGTAGAATTAGAATTGATTTAATCCAAATGTGTAACATCAGAATTCTTCCATTGGGGTCTATCCAAATTGGCTCTGCTTTCATATCGTCTTTCACATATACCTTTCTTTTTCCTAAAATCTGCTGGCAACGTATACAAATGCCCTAGCTTGGGGCATTCTAAATATTTTTCTTCTTCCTTCCTTATATGAGTTTCCTGTAAA
Organism: Pseudonaja textilis; assembly: GCF_049901715.1. Classification (NCBI taxonomy): domain Eukaryota; kingdom Metazoa; phylum Chordata; class Lepidosauria; order Squamata; family Elapidae; genus Pseudonaja; species Pseudonaja textilis. The sequence continues at coordinate 26,559,606 of NC_142008.1, read as the reverse complement.
CATATTATTTCTGCATTTTGTTTGATTAATTTGGTTAATATTCTTTTCCTTTTTATCCTAGAGTTTAGGTCATTTATGTTAATTGATAGTATTTTTTTTTCTTCATCCATCACCTAATTGACTCTTGCTCTTTGTCTTGTAGTTACTCCTATCTCTCTTTGTGGCTGATTGTGCGTCTTCAGTTCTTCTCTCTCTTGATGTTGTTTATTTTTTGAATTCCTACAATTCCCATCTCTATTTTTTTGGTCGTCTTGGTCGTCTTGCAAATTCATTTCTAACTCATCTCTACTACTCGAGTCTTCATGGCCTATCAATCGTTTGTAGAATTCTTGGGCTTTTTCCACGGAGTCTACTTTAATTTTTCTTTCTTCCCAAGTGATTAGCATTCCCTCTGAGATTAGCCATCTAAATATGATAACTTTTTGGTTTAATTGGTTCGCCAAGAATTTATAATCTTGCCTCTGCGCTCTCACTCTTCTTGGGATTTGTTTAAGCACCAAGATTTCTTTCCCTTTGTATGTAATTGTTTCTTCTCTAGAAATTTTGTACATAATATCTTGAACTTTCCTTCTGGCAAATCTCACATGGACCTCTTTTGGATGTTTATGTCGTCTTGCATAATTTGTGCTCACTCTGTATACTTCATCTAACACTTTCAGAATATCATCCTTATCTTTTTCCAATAGGTCTGCTAATATTCCTGCCATCACTTGTTCTAAGTCCTCTTCTTTAGATTCCATTATATTTTGGAATCTTAGATATGCTGCAGCCTTATCCATTTCCAAATATATCAAGGAGTGGTCCATTTCTTTACTCACATTTCTTAATTGCTGATCAACCAATTCCAGCTTCTTTTCTGTTTTTTCCGTTCTTTTCTCAACTTCCTTTATTATTGATTCATTCCTTTCTAATGCTTGCTGTATTGTTTCAATTTTTTGATCCAGTTTTAGGATGTCTAGTTTCATTTCTGCTTTAAGTTTCCCATCTCTTCTTTAAGTTCATTTGTGTCAGCTCTTGATTCAATATGATTTTTTACCACTATTTCCTGAAGCTTCAGCATGGACTCTTGCAAAGTAAGAAGGGTCGATTGAATATTGGCATTTGTGATGATAGGTTGTTTTTCTCCAGATAAAGTTTCTTCAGTTGTCTTTTGTGCCATCACTGAGGTTGATGGCATTGAAGCTGTTTGTATTGAAGAAGTCTTCTTTCCAGTTTTAAGCGATGTATTAATGAAAGAGGTCATTTCTTGAAAAATTTGTTTTTGTTTTTGTATTATATTAAATATGTTGTCCCAAATTAACATTCACTATTAAGAAATATCAACTATAAATGGCCCACTATGCTAAATAATATATGTTACAGGATTAACCTCTCTTATCAATATATATATATATATATATATTCCAGAGCACTTTTACAGCTAATTTCTAAATCAAATATCTGGATTTGTAATTCTTAATAATGTATCAAATTCCTCTATTTAAATTTAAACAATATTAACCTGCATATCTATAAATGCTATTGAATCCCAAATCTCAAAATGGTGTTATAAAATAATATTTCAAATACTTACAAATCTAAATATAGATATATCAACCTCACTATACAATAATTAATTAGTTAATCTATAATAATCACAATTAATTATTTAATTCAATCTACTCAACGCCTATAATCAAATATCTATACCTAAATAATTAATTAATTATCACCTCCCTTTTTTATGTGTGTTATAACCAAATATAAACTACAATATTACTAAAGTATCAATTAAACATATATATATATATATATATATATATATATATATATATATATATATATATATATATATATATATATATATAAATTACATTTACCACATTCAAAAATCAGTTAAGTTGGTGACAAGAAATAATTGTTGCAATCCGCAAATTTAAAAGCTTAAAGTGTCTTAATATAATTGTTCAGTTCTTCAAGATTCCTTCACCGAGTGCCCGGAAGTACAGAGTTGCTGAGTAATGTCTCTGATTTCACTATCTCACCACACTTTCCACTGTAGTCGTTTCTCCTTTCGTTTGAAAGTTTAACAAGTCAATTTTTAGATTCAAATAGTCTCTTTCTTTAATAAATCTTCTCCACTTACTACAGCTCCAGTCCAATAATCCAAAAGGAGACTAGTAAATTATTCAGTTTCATTCGTGGAATATTTAAAGTTGTAATTTAATTCCTTACTTCAAGTCTCCCCCCATCTCAAGTTCATCCTTCCAATTTTCCCCAAAGTCCACAATTCAAATCCTTCAAAGTTCCCTTAAATTAAATTATTGTTCTTTCTTTCTTCTTTTTTTTCTCTCCCCCAATTATTATCAGTCTCTCAGATCCCTCCGATTCTCTTATCTTCTCTGTCCGATCGCTCGCGTCCTTACCCTCTTCCGTCTCACGAGCTCTTTCGCTTTCGACGCCACTTGTATCTGCTTTGGCCACTGTTTTTGGGCTTTGCTCCGACTAAGATACTCCAATATTCAATGCTCAATCAGGGTCGCAAATTCTTTCACTCGCACTCTTCATTCGCCACAGTCTGTCACTCATTTGCTTCCTCTTGTATGCAATGATCAAGGCTTTAGGACCGCCATTGCTGACAGTCTCTTGTTGTCGGTCTCCACAGGGTTTCTCTACGTCGTGATGAGAATCGCCTTTTCCACACCACGACTTGAGTCTCCCCACACTGGCACACTTCTCTACAAGATGCGTGCACCCCTAATGGTCACTCCAACAGCAAGAGGAGATGGCATAAAACCCAGAGCAAGCGTCAGCACCTCCGTTCGCCCATATCTCATCACCGGAAGTCTAGCTCTATCCCCTTTTTATATGCATGTAATATCACAAACCACCCAGAACTTACATCACAATTCCTTTGCAGGTTGGCTGTAACAGAGTCTTCCAGATTGTTGTTGAGCATTTAATGTGTAATTAGAAGTGAATGTTCTTCTCTATTTATCAATAATACTGATTCCACATAGCTACTCTGCTGTTATGCTGCTATTATTATGTGGCACAATATGTTCACACTAAGAACACAGGCCCAATTAATAATTTATGGCTGACTGGTTATGTCTGGCACAAAGTTTAGAATTCAGTAATTGCAGATCTGGTCGGAAAAATAAATATATTCTTCAGATTCAGTATCATCATATACTTTGGTACCACAATTGGGATATTTAGTATCCTAAATTTCTTAAGATACTGAATAACTTATCCTTGAGAGCTAATGCAAGTTCATCTAAGAATAAGGAAATCTTGGGTTAGAATACTAAAATCTTAGCAGTACTCATACAGAATATATCAGTTTTGTGAAATTTCATTCATATTTAAAGCATTGGTAATTTTTTTAGTTAATTTTAGGATTTTCTCTGATATAACATTACTGCTAAAAACAAAAGAGGAAGTAATTTCTGATAATCCACTGGCTATTTACTGTTGAAATGATCAAATCTTCCTCATACACATTCTCACTTAGAAATCAAGAAAGACATAATTATGACCTTCCTCCTTTCTATAGAGTAATTTCTATCTCATTCATTCCCCTTCCTCTTTGATTCTTTTTGTAGATTTTAAAGATTTCCCCAAATCTACAAATCTGTATGTTATTTTCTTCAAAAAAAGCCATATAAAATATTTTTAAAACCTTTAGCATTTTCCCCTTGATCAAAATGGTCAGATTTGCCATTTCTGCAAGCTCCATCAGTTTTATAATCCAATCTTCCACAGTAGGTAGTAAGGCACAGTTAAACATCTGTAGATTAACCTTTTTTGCAAGAATAGGAAAATTGAATGCAGACCCAACACATCCAACCTTCAAGTATTTAAGCAATTCCAGACTTCAGCATGTCCTTCAATAGGACCTGGTAGAGCAATAGCCAGTGTATCCAGAAGGTATGGTCAAGAAAGTCAAAATAGTGGCTGTTACATGTGAAAAGATTATTTTATTGCAGCTATCACATTATTATTTTACTATCCTGAAGAAACCGGCAGAATGTTTTTAAAATAATCCTGATCTCTGGTACAGAGAAAACAGGCTTTGATTGACTGACTGACTGACTGATTGATTGATCGATTGATTATCTGCCATCAAATCAATGTTGATCTTTAGTAACCACATAGATTTTCTTCAGAATGCTCTGTTTCACTATGGTCCTTTAGATCAAAGTTTGCTGGTTGGGGAATTCTGGAAATTGAAGTCCATTATCTCAAAATTGTAATGGTTGGAAATGCTATTTTAGCTATTCCATCAGTGCACCAAATCCACCTACTTTGCTGCTGGTATCCTCTTTTTCTCTTACTTCAAAGGTGGTATTCAGTTGGGGAACACTATATTAAGGGTTACCAGAGATACCAACTTATCTATTTTAGTCTTGATCAAGTAAACCAACTTTATATTCCTTCCTTTTGCTTTTAAAAGTCTTGATCTAGTTTCTTCAAATAATGTTTTAGAACCTGATTTCTTTTAATGTTTTCTTTATCCCTTCTCATAAAATTCTTAAACAATTTAAGAAGCCTCTTGTAAATCCAATATAGGTAAATTATTCAGGTCATTCCTTTGGTTTATTATTTGTGTATTCATTTTAATTATTAAGACAGTACACAGGTTTTCTGTTGCATGACAAATGTCAGCGTAAAATCATTTCCATATAATTTTTGTAAACTGTCATTTTTAAATTCTTTTTCAGATCAGTTTCAGTCTTGTCAGGTAAAATGTATTCTTTTTCCATGACACCTTTTAAACACAGTCTATCTGAGGACCTTTAAAATTATTTTCTGGGTCCAATGTTCAAACAAAAAACTTCAATATGTCTAATATTAACATATTTTGCTTCATTCTGCATTAATAAGTCAAATTCTTTAAGTATTCTGCTTTAATTGTAATGTAAGTAAAGGTAAAGGTTCCCCTTGCACATACATGCAAGTTGGTTTTGATTCTAGGAGGCAGTGCTAATCTCCAAAGCCAAAGAGCCAGCACTGTCCCTGGTCATGTGGCCGGTATGACTAAATACTAAAAGCGCATGGAATGCTGTTATCTTCCCACCAAAGTGATCTCTATTTTTCTACTTGCATTTTTACATGCTTTCAAACTGCTAGGTTGGCAGAAGCTGGGACAAGTAAACGGGAGTTCACATCATTACATGGCACTAGAGATTCGAACTGCCAAACTGCCAACCTTTCTGATCGACAAGCTCAGCCACCACTGAGCTACCACATCCCCTTTTAATTATCTTTAATTTCTTCTAGTTCCCTCCAAAGTCCAACCTTCAAATCTTCAACCTATCATATTTCTTTAAAAAAATTCTGACCGAGCAATAGCACCTAGAATTATATACTGCTTTACAGTGCTTTACAGCACTTTCTAAGTGGTTTACAGAGTTAGCATACTGCTCCCAACAATCTGGGTCCTCATTTCACTGACTTTAGAAAAATGGAAGCTGAGGCAATCTTGAGCTGGTCAGGATCCAACTCTTGGAAGACAGCAGAATCAGTCTGCAATACTATGTTCTAACCACTGAGCCATCATGGATCATGAAGGATTCTTATAATTACTGTAATTCCAAAGTCTTGTTTCAAATCTATCTGAACCCCCAGCGCATTTGTAATTTTCTAAAAGCACAGTTCTAAACTCCTTTTTGCTGTTTATTAAAAACAACATATTTTTAAGTTCTAAAACTTGCATTTAAAACTTTTTTTTGCTAAAAGTTGAAGGAAAACTACCTAGTACTTTTAGACTTGGTGCTACAAATAATTAAAAACTTTTAACTTATGTTGCTCATAATAATAGCTAAAAAAGAATTAACATTTTCCGAAAAGGATTGGAAAGGAAGTATGTGTGAATCTTTTGCCTGTATAGATACTAAGTAGTTTGAAGTAGATGGCTATTCTGTCATCTTTCAGAGCTTTAAACTGCTGGAAGCCACTGGGTTGTGGTCTTCTCACAAAGGGCATCTGTCTGGAGCTCTCGGCAAGTGATCTCAAGTTGTCTCCTTGCCCAGAGGGTAATTACAAAGAGCTAATATATTCACCTATTCTTCATTCCACTATTGGCTCTGAGTTTAGTGGAGCTGTCTTCAGTTCCCTGGAGGTCTTTTCTTTTCTTTCTATATTTCTTTTCTTTTCTTTCTATATTTCCCAGCAATATGGTCTTTTCCAGACAGAGCTAGCTCTTTATATACGCACCCTTGAGTCACATTATTTTCCTGTGTAGGCCAACAGTGCCTCTTCTAATGGACAGCAGTTGCCTAAAGATTGAACGGTTGGTTCCTTGTCATTTGTTTCTTTGAAAGCTAGATGCCAAGGATTGAACTTTGTAACTTATGTTTTCTATATTTCTTCATCTCTCACACACACTAGCATGGCACTAGTACAGTGGCAGCACACTAGTATGATCCTAATGGCATACCACAAAAAAATACCCACTGAGATTATATTTCTCATATCAATAAAGTATATGAGGAAGATAATTAACTAAAAAAAAATCCAGTAGGGTCTAGTGGTTTAACCCATGATGGCAAACATATGGCATGTGTGCCGGAAATGGCACACAGAGCCACTTCTGTCAGCACATGAGAGATCACCCGGAAGAACCCCACTACACATGCTCACCTGCTACCCACCTGACAGTTGATTGTCAGGTATCTGACACGCATGTGCAGGGGCGGGGGGCATGGAAGATGCACACACATGTCTTTTAGTATTTATTTATGAATGTACAAACAAAGCACCTTAATTGCAAACAGACTTTGAGGCAGACAACACTATTTCTCGTATTCACTTTTTTCCTTTTTAGAATTAGATTTGCCTTTTCAATACCTTTTCAACAGTGCCCTATAGCGGCAATTTTGAGAACAATATGCATATAAAATATTTCCATAGCATTTATATTCTGTTTGTTTTGCTAAGATAATTAAATATTTCTTTTCCCACGTATAAATAATCAGCCATATTTGTACGGCTAGCCCAGTTATTTGCAAAAGTAAGACAGATAAAATTATAAATGCCAGAAGGTTTGTACAGAAGTAATTAAAACCATGTTTGTCTTGAAGAAATGTATTTAACAAAATGAAAACAAAATAAATCATTCTAACAAATGGACAGATTAGCTTATTTAAGCTGAAAGGGAGAACTGAAGCCAGAAGTTATATTAATAAATGGGGAAAAATAGTTCCCATGTACAATATATTTTGGATTTATCTCAGCAGCAATATAATTATTTCCTATTTTAAATGTATATGCAAATGCAGTTGTTTTACAGAATTTGCACTATGATATGAACTTATATCAATCCTAAGATTTCTTCCTTGATGTTCCAATAAGATTGATGAGGAAAAAAATATACTGGAGAAATATCTTATTTCTTTTAGTAATAATACTGTTGTTTTTTTAAAGGGGTAAAGTTATTGTACAAGAATTCCTTGAATAAGTGCTTTCAAATGAAATGTCTTAGATAGTCAACTTCAAGCTGCCTAAATTGTTCATTTTCTCCTACTTTTTGTGTAAAAGGTTTGTCTTTATGAAAATATGGTCAATTTCTCTTTGAATTTCAGTATCTAATTGATGTTGGCTGGTTTTGACAAAGAAAACTTAATCAGTCATATCTAATTAAAATTTAGATAAAAATCATAAGAAAACCCCATATGCTAAAAATTGGAAGGTCAAGATTTTACATGCTAAAATTGGAATGTCAAAATCCAGAAGACAATAGTAAATGATTGCTGCCTTTCTGCTGAAAAATCCTTCATGGTACATTCAAATGGTCAGCAGAAGTCAAGCTTGATTTGAAAGAGTTTTTACAAAGATATTGGAGAAATATTGTCTAATATGGTTCCCATCTTAATAATATAACGATGCTTTACAGGGTTTTAATATTTATTATTAGTAGTATTACTACTACTTTACAGTGTTTTAGTCATTTAATAGTTAGTACTACAAGGTAAATAATATGATTTTGATTTACGCTAAAGTGTATGTTAAATAAATAACATTTTATTTATAAGCTGATTTCTAAAGTGCAATAACCTTTAATCCAAAAATTCCAATGAAGGCTATGGGAGCTGTTTCTGACCATCTGATTTTGTTTTATTAGTTTGTATTATCTGTATCAGTAGTGGGATTAAAATAATTTAACAACTGGTTTGCCCATGATCAGGTTGGCTGTCGTGGGACGTGTGGCTCAACCTGACTCTGGGAGAACCAGTTGTTAAAGTACCCCAGCACCAGCACCGCTATCAAATTGGATCCTAGTGCTATGCTGCAATGGATAAAATGGGCAACAGAGCGGCTGACACAAGAGAAGAAGGAGGAGCAGGGAAAAGAAAGAAGGAAAGTGACCTTCTCCTTCCCCCACATTTCTCCATTGCAGTGCAGCGCAGCACCCAGGATCTACTTTGATAGCGGGAGGTGGATTTATTTGTGCAAACCAGCTGAATCCTACCGCTGCTCTGTATGGATTTTTAAATATGTGACTTTGTATAAGGGATTTTTCTACATATCTCTATTTTGTTACACAGTAGGTTCAATGTATCATAGTAACTATGGTATGCTTACTTATTTGCTGAATAAACACAACTGGCCAGGGTCCAATGATCCACTTATGAAAAACATGGTTACAATCTACAGGACATGCTTAAACTAACCCAGCAAATGTGTGAAATAGCCCTGCAATGTTGGTTGTTAATTTTTTTTTGTTTATTGCAGGTTTAATATTTTTTTCTCAGATAAGAAAAGATAAACAAAATCTTACTGAGCCCTTATTTTCACTCTTTCTGCCTGAATGTTATTTTGGCACTTATTTCAATTGCTAATTTATTTGAAGTAGCCTTATGTAAGTAGCTCTATTTTATACAAAGTAACATACGTGATCAAAAATTATTGCTGAATGAAAGTTTTTAAAGAGGCACAGAAAGCAAAAGCCTTCCACATTTCCATATTCCCAACTTTATGCAAAACCTTAACACAAAGCTATAGGACAGGACAGTCTATTATGCTCCCTACAATGCTGTCCACAGCAAAACCTACCACTTGTTAATAATATTACTCCCCTTTCAAACAACTAAAGTACACAAATGTTTTACAGGCACAGAATTAGCCTTGATAGGAGAGACAGCTCTAAAACAAACTATTTGGATTTCTAAAGGGTAAGCCTTGCAATCAAGAAAAAAAAATCAAATATCTTTTAATTAAATAATGAATATTAGTTTTATCTATGCCACATGTTTTATGGACTGGTCATTGACTATAACAAAGAATCTATTTACTTAACCTATCTACCTACTATTTAATTTACTTGGTATGTTCCAGGAATAGTGTGTTCAAATATTCCATATCAGAACAGCTTTTAATAATTGCTCACATAAATATGTCATACAATAGTCATTCCCAAAAGGTTATGCTGAAGCTGCCTGTGCCACACTCATCTGAATCTGTTCAGACAATCTTCAGCATTATAAGTATTCCTTGTTTTACAACCCTAGCTGGCACCAGAATTTCTCTTGCTAAGCAAGCCAGCTGTTAAGTGCACTTTACCTGATTTTACGACCATTTTTGCCACAGTTGTTAAGTGAATCATATGGTTGTTAAGTAAAGCTGGCTTCCCTTATTGACTTTATGGGAAGTCACAAATAGCGATCACATGACTCTAAGATAGTGCCAAGTACTTAAATTTTGTCATATGACCATGAGGATCTGTAATAGTTGAAAGTGTTGTAAGACAACTCATGTCACTTTTTTCAGTGCTTGTTTTAACATTGAAGAGTTGCTAAATGTATGTTTGTAAATCACAGACTACCTGAAGTACACAGAAATTGGCTATAAGTTTGGGGTTGTTGTCTATTCAGATAAAACACATAAAGGGACATCTCTGGAATGAAATTGAATAACAACTTGAGAAAAACAGTATTAAACCAGCATCTGTTGTCAGCAGCGAGACTGTTGTCAACATCTCAAGTGTAATTCAAAAACCTGCACAGTGATTCACCTGGGAATAAAACTCCAGCCCCATTTTCCAGTCATTGGGTTAATTCACAATCTATATTAAGTACGTATGGTACTTTTCCTCATCTGAGAGAACTTAATTATTATAACTTACTATTCAGTTCTTAAGCTACATTTCCCTTATTACAGGGATAATGTATTCTTTTTTTGAACTTCAAAATGTGCACTTATGTATTTATTTAAATCTAAGATTTAGAGGTTGCTTAACTCAAACATGTGATTCCTGGTGTATACAATATCAATCAGCCAAGAAAACATCCATGAATCAGAGCATGACATCTGGAATGGAGAAGGCTTAAATTCAGGATTCTGTCTAGTTTCTGATTTGTTTTCTTCCCAATCATATGAGGTGATACTAGAGCAAATATAATTCCAGAGAAGAGGAAGGCCAACCCTGCAAATAGCCAAGTCCCAAAGATCCAGGGAAATTAAACTAATTAAATGCAGGCAACAATTTCTCTTATTTCATGACAAATAAGTTTGTTTATTTATTTATTTTCATGTGTCAATTGCTTACAAGATAATAGGTATAAGTAAAAGCATAGTTATGAATACATATAAGAAAAATAAAAAATATATAAAAGAAACAATAGTTCAGGGACGGTAGGCACGTTGGTGCGCTTATGCACGCCCCCTACAGACATCTTAGGAAAGGGGTGAGGTCAATAGTAGACAGTCTACAGTTAAAGTTTTTGGGGTTTGGGGAAAAAAAACACAGTCAGATAGAGTATTCCAGACATTGACCACTCTATTGCTGAAGTCGTATTTCCTGCAATCAAATTTGGTGTGATTAATCTTGAGTTTGTATCTATTGTTTGCTCTAGTGTTGTTATGGTTGAAGCTGAAATATTGTTTGACAGGTAGGACATTGCAATGTATGATTTTATATACTATACTTAGATTGGACCGAAGGCGGTGTAGTTCTAGGTTTTCTAGGTCTAGAATTTCGAGTCTGGTGGCATAAGGTATTCTGCAATGAGTAGAGGAGGGGAGAACTCTTCTTGTGAAATATTTCTGGACTTTCTCAACTGTGTTAATATCAGATACGTAATGTGGGTTCCAGACTGATGAGCTGTATTTGAGTATTGGTCTAGCAAATGTTTTGTATGCTCTAGTTATTAGTGTAATATTACCAGAGAAAAAGCTACGGAAGATTAGGTTAACAATTCTTAACACCTTTTTGGCTATGTAGGTACAGTGGGCTCTAGCACTTAGGTAATTTGAGATGAGTACTCCAAGATCCCTGACAGAGTTTGGATCATCAACAAGGTCTTGACTATTCAGCCTGTATTTTATTTTCTGATTATTATTTTTTTTGCCAATATGTAGGACAGAGCATTTATTTGTTGAGATTTGAAGTTGCCATTTGTTTGACCATTCTGATACAGGTCTTTTTGAAGGGTAGCAGTATTGTCTGTGTTGAATAGCTTTACATCATCAGTGAAGAGAATGCGGTTGCTCTTGATATGATCACCGAGGTCATTTATGTAGAGTATGAAAAGAGTTGGTCCTAGAACACTGCCTTGGGGAACACCACTGTTGACAGGTACAGAATTTGATAGGATGCTCCCAATTTTGACCATTTGTTGTCTGTTTGACAGGAATGCTTCTATCCAGTAATGCAGGTGTCCAGAGATACTGTAAGATTTTAGTTTTAGAAGTAGTTTGTCGTGTACCACTGAATCAAAGTCTTTACAGAAGTCTATGTAGATTGCATCTATTGTTTTGCCCTGATCAAGTTGTGTAGTCCATATGTTTTTGCAGTGTAAGAGTTGCAGATTACATGATATTTTTTTCCTAAAACCAAATTGTTTATTAGAGAGTAGGTTGTTTGTCTCTAAGTGGAGGATAATGGATTGGTTAATAATTGATTCCATGACTTTACAGGTGACGCAGCATAAAGAGATTGGTCTGTAATTTTCAACTAGGCTGGGGTCTGCTTTTTTGAAGATGGGGATGCCTGTGGCTTGTGACCATAGTTTTGGCAAGGAGCTGGTCCTGAAAGATTTTTCAAAGATTATGCTTAGAGGTTCTGCTATGGCAGTGGATAGCTTTTTTAAGAAGTAGGCACATATTCCATCTGGTCCAATAGATAGAGATGGTTTTAGATTGAGCAGTGCTTTTTCAACAATGTCTTCTGTAAAATCAATATGTATTAGATCATTGTAGTTGTCTGTGGTTCGACTAGGAAATACTGGGCATGATCCATTGCTGTTAAAAATACTGAGCCAAAGAATGTGTTAAAGAGATTGGCTTTAATAATGTCATTGTTGCAGTCTTTAGCATTAGGTCCTTTCAGGGGTGGGATGGACCTTGAGTCTTTTAGTTTGTTGTTTATAAAATTGTAGAAAGTGTGGGTGGAATTGGTGCATAGAAGGTTTTCTTCTTGTTTAATGTGATAATTGGAGCATTCAGTTTTTATCTGGTGACATAAATTTTTGTATCGGCTTTTGAATTTGGCAACGTGACCAGATTTGTTTTTCCGCCCAAGTGATTTCTTTTTGGATTGAAGCTTCCTTATTGTTTTGGGTAATTTGTTTTTTCTGGTTTTGGGAGTTGTTAATGGTACATATAGTTTGATGACTCTTTTGACTTCAAGTAAAAATATGTTGTAATGGTCTTCTACAGTATTGCATCCAGAGAATAGACATTGCCAATCAAGGGATGAGAGATCGTTGTTTATAAGATCATAGTTGCCTTTTTTGAAGTTATAATTGGGGATTCCATCATTGTGATGATTTTTGTGTGGACGTATGTTGAGACAAAAGTCAATCATGTTGTGGTCACTATTGGAAAAGGGTTCTTTAATTTGTATTTCGTAAATTGAATTCAAACTATTGCAGAAGATGAGATCAAGGCAGTTGTTAAGTCTAGTGTTGTTGGTTATTAGTTGTTCTAGTCCCAGATTTGTTACTGTATTGTAGAAGGTTGCATGTATGGGTTCAGTTGTACATTCGTTTAGGGTCCAGTTAATATGAGGTAGATTGAAGTCACCAAGAAAGATAAAAGTGTGTGGGCAGGATGCTACCCATGTTAGTAGTGTGTTTAGCTTGTTTGCATGTTCGATGTCATTATCAGGGGCTCTGTAACATAGTAAGAACCAAAATGTTATATTTAAGGACACTTCACAGACGATGGTCTCAGGAAGAGCAAGCTCCTGGGTAACTTGGGTGCTTTTTAGATGTAGGAATTTTTTATGGAAGATAGCAACACACCTCCTCTATGGATTTCACAATCTGATCAGTAAACATGATAGTCTCTTACTGTGGTAATGGAGTCAGGGAGAGATGCATTGAGCCATGTTTCACAGACAAATATAATGTCAAATTTAGCTGTATTTAGTAAGAGGAGAAATTCAGGTATTTTATTTACAAGGCTTCTTGCATTGAGTAGCTTGCATTTAAGGCCAGTTGTGGTTGGAATAGAGGTAGTTAGGGGCATGCATGCCTTGTTTTGAGTGATGTTGGATTGGATGGGGTGATGTTGGATGCAGAGTTGTGGGTTGTGTGACTTTCTTTTCATACAAGCAGCTCTGTAGTCAATATATAGGTCCTTTGCTCCATAGTCTAGACCAGCGGTTCCCAACCTTTTTTTCGCCCTGCACCCCTAAAGAAATTTCACTCGAACCTCGCACCCCCTGAAATAAATAATAAATAAAAATGCCAACATATAGCCAATATCCTATTATTTACCTGGACTTTTCTCGCACCCCCTGGAATATCGTCTCACATCCCCAGGGGGTGCAAGCACCCCAGGTTGGGAACCCCTGGAACCCCATTTTTTGAGTTCTGCGCGAGTTCACGGGAGCAGATTCTATGCAGTATGGATAAGTTTAGATATGCCTATTCTTTCCAAAATCAAAATAGTAATAGTAGTTCTCTTCTATACCTTGTTGAAAGCTTGGAGAGATGTTGGTGTACTAGATGGGGAGGACCTGGAAGAAATCCAGAACAACAGTACTAATGGGCAGAACAACACCTGAGGGACCCTGAAGGACCATCTCTCCCTAGATGTTTCTATCTTTCTGTTCTGGCAGGATGATCATAATCTAGGACCCACTGGCTAAGAAATACCAGTTGGTACAGTCTTTCTACCATAATGCCTGCCTTGTGGAACGTTCTCCTTCTGGAGTTTAGGATAGTCATAACTGCTTGCCTTTTGTAAGGCTCTAAAGATCTGATTTAGGCTCTCTGAATGTGAAAGGACCTCCTGGTTTCATTAGACTATCAATTGGGACATCTTCCTCACCCAGTCCTTCTCTCTCAGTCCTAGAAAGGGGGCAACAGCAAAGCGCTTCTAAAGAACCTTGCCAAGAAAACTGCAGGGCCCTGTCCAAGAAGTCTCTGAGAATTGATTATGATTGAATGGAAAAAAGAATGATCACCCAGCTCGCAAAAAGCTCTAGATAGCATTCAACCATTTTAATTTTTGTATTTATGGTTGTACTTATTCATTTTAATATTGTTTACTGCCTAGAACCACTTACTGATCAAAAATATAAAATAAATAAAGGCTGAGAGGGACAAACCAGCCGTAGAGGACAGAGGAATGGATGTGTGCCCATATTTCCAACATTCCCAAAGTATATCCCTAATCAGGCCCACTGCAAGTTACCATTTCTACGGTAACAAATGACATATGTATACTCATTGAAATTGTCCTTGGAAGGTGTCAACATATCAGAAAAAATATTCCTTTTTTTTTTTTTTTTTACTGTTACAGCTTATATCTCTCTCATTCACAAACTGAGGAAAAGATAAGGCAATACCACAATGACAGGAGGGAAATGAGGCTGCCAAGGGATGATTATCCCATGAGTAAAGTGGAACGTTTGTGGCTCAGGATTGAAATGAAGAATCTTTAGTGCTCTCTGAGCTTGGCTGTTTTCCCACAGACATTTCATTACCCAAATTAAGTAACATCATCAGTGCATAGTAATAAAACATATGCAGGAAAATGGCCAACCTCAGAGAGCACCAAGAATACCACAATTATGCCATGGTTAAGAACAAGGGGGGCAATGTCTAAGGCAAGATTTGACTTATTTAACAAGACCAGGATTATATTGCCTGAGACAAAGGGATTCTCCTCCTTCAAGCTAAGTCATATGGAGTGATAGCAGTATGTTACTTTTATATTGACAATAGGACTTGTTTCTTAACCATTACTGAGGACAACACCCATGTTTAAGGAAGCACAAAAGGCAGCATCCTGCCCATGATGTTAAGACAAAGTTGAGATTGAAATTCTCAGGTTGGAAAGTGAGAAATCTGCTATAATTGGCCTTCAAAGGATCTGCTGCTACAGTGGTGGTCTGTCTCTGCTAACGTTGTCCTCATTCTTTACAGAAATTGAAAAAATCATCTCTAGATTTTAAGGCTGCAGTACAAAAACAAGCAAACTTTGCAGTGGTGAGGAACCTTTTTTTTTTTTTAAGATGTTGCACTTTGCCTGAAGAAAGCATAAGCTATGGCCGGTGACAATATGACTTCACAGCAAGAGCAGGTTTTTGAATGAAAGATATGAAGCAAAATGAGTACCTTAAACCTTCCAGAGTGAAAATTCTCATCCCAATGGGGAAAAAAATTCTAAATTCCTTATACTTCCCAAATGAAAAAAAAAGGCAATATTTAGACTAATTTAGTCGTGATGGGATTCTGGGGAGCAGAAAATGGGTAATGAGATACCTCTTGTATCTGTGCCTATACTGCCTTGATTATATGACAAAGTTAAGATTTTTATACCCCTGTCTGCTATAAGAAATACCTCAGAATGTATTTCATATATTGGTGATCTGTTTCAGATTGTTCAGGAGGAAAATCCATATATATAAAATAATCATCAGATATGATTTTAAAATATTAGGCAATATTTTTTACCCATGTGAGTCTTTCTATTGAGGAAATATGCATAGAATTGCTTTGCTAGAGGTATGTCTATGTTGAATTGTTTACTAGAAATGAACTGCTGGATTTTTTAAAATTAAAATAATGTTTTTCAGTATAGTATATCCCTGTTCATTATTTCTGCATCATTAATTATTTAGAATTCTCTGAGAATGACAACAATCACATAGAAATGGTGACTCAGATATTCCCTTTATAAACCCTATGCTGAAGTACCAGCTTGCTTTTCTGTTTTTAAGAAACAGTACAGGAAGCAAATCTAACCTATATAATGTTTATCCTCAGGAAAATTCGATGTGGCCAAGATAATATTTTTAATTAATTCCTTAGAATGTTTTTTTTTCGAAAGCAGAAGACTCTCTCATATTCCATTTTTCTAATATAATTTTTTATTTCCATTTTCTAATATATTCATTGTAATGAATATTATTTCCCATGATTAATTTAAAAAATTCAGTTTATGGATTTTCATTAATGTAATTAAAATGTTTAAATGAATTTCTTTTTAATAAATGTCTTACTTTTTCTTTCCTCTTCAATGCAATGTAATAGAATCTCTCCAATTATATTTTCATTACAATCCAGTGAGGTAAATTGGTCTGAAAGGTAGCACATAGCCTAGATTGAAAAGATTCCTTGGTTGATCATGGATAAATTCCAGTCTTTAATGGCTTGGTAGCTAAGATGCTGAGTTTGTCGATCAGAAAGGTCGGCAATTTCGTGGTTTGAATCCCTAGCACTGTGTAACGGAGTGAGCTCTCGTTACTTGTCCCAACTTCTGCCAACCTAACAATTTGAAAGCATGTAAAAATGCAAGTAGAAAAATAGGGACCCCCTGGGTGGGAAGGTAACAGTGTTCTGTGCCCCTTAATCATGCCAGCCACATGACCACAGAGACGCCTCTGGACAGTGCTGGCTCTTCAGCTTTATAATGGAGATGAGTACTGCCCCCTAGAGCTGGAAACGATTAGCACGTATGTGTGAGGGGAACCTTTACCTTTAACATGTAACCCTTTAAAACACATTGCATTTTTGGCTACCTGTCTTTTGCATGCCTGCTCAGGCTAGCAATAAAGTACAGGTGTGAGTGAAAACAAATACATATTGTAGGTACGGTATTGGAGTCTGTTCTTGTGCATGTTTGTTCTAAGTCCTGCTGAGTTTAGATGCTTCTCCCTAGTCAAATAACTGATAAACAGTAGGTGTTGCTTTCCTCACATGAGAATCAGTATTTGATTTTCCATGTTGGAATAAACAGTAGCTGCTATTTTCTATAACCCATTCTGTACACTGGGGACAATAGCTGCTATTTTCTGTAACCCATTCTGTACTTGTGATCTTCTCAAGTTAATTAAGATGCAGTTGAATGAGATTCAAGTTCACTAAGATGTGAACATCTGTTTTACCATCAGGTGAGTTTTAAAACATCCCAAACACCAACACCTTCATGTTCTAAAATCCAGTTCTCATGTGAATTATTGGTTCATGAACAAATAGAATAGGTTCACATGTGGTATTCTATGGTCTATTTAAACTTGCTTTACTGAATAACCATAACATCTGAGTTTGCACAACATATTTAATAATAGTTTACAAAACAAAATTTGTAAATTTTCATGCAAACACTAACCCAACATTTTAAGTGGATAAATGTCAAGGGCAGAATAGGATATTTGGGATTGGGAAACATATCATGGGCAGAGGTATAGATGGCTCACATACAGACAGATAGGGAATTCTGGGTAGACTCTTATAAAAGAAGGAAACTCGCTCAGTGATAAACAAGCTCCTTCTAATCTAATGGCTCCAACCCTAGCTACTGGAAGCTGAATCTTGGGGGGGGCATTGGACTCAGACTATTCCTAGTAAAGACTAGGCAATGCACAGTAAGACAGAATTAAACCACATGATAGATGAGAAAAGTTCTGTACCATAGGTTGTGGCTGGCAAGAGACATGGACCATTCTCTTGAGTTTCAGGCTCTGCAGTAGCTCCAACACCAAGGCTAAAGAGGTGGGATACTGTACCACAATCATACAGGAAGCAATGACCTGTCATTGGTTTTGAGTGTATATACACTGCTCAAAAAAATAAAGGGAACACAAGAATAAGACATCCTAGATCTGAATGAATAAAATATTCTTATTAAATACTTTGTTGATTACATAGTTGAATGTGCTGACAACAAAATCACACAAAAATTATCAATGGAAATCAAATTTAGCAACCCATGGAGGTCTGGATTTGGAGTTACACTCAAAATTAAAGTGGAAAAAAACACCACAGGCTGATCCAACTTTGATGTAATGTCCTTAAAACAAGTCAAAATGAGGCTCAGTAGTGTGTGTGGCCTCCACGTGCCTCTATGACCTCCCTACAATGCCTGATGAGGTGGTGAATGATCTCCTGAGGGATCGCCTCCCACACCTGGACTAAAGCATCCCCCAACTCCTGGACAGTCTGTGGTGCAACGTGGCGTTGGTGGATGGAGTGAGACATGATGTCCCAGATATGCTCAATTGGATTCAGGTTTGGGGAATGGGCGGGCCAGTCCATAGCATCAATGCCTTCGTCTTGCAGGAACTGCTGACACACTCCAGCCACATGAGGTCTAGCATTGTCTTGCATTAGGAGGAACCCAGGGCCAACCGCACCAGCATAAGGTCTCACAAGCGGTCTGAGGATCTCATCTCGGTACCTAATGGCAGTCAGGCTACCTCTGGCGAGCACATGGAGGGCTGTGCGGCCCCCTAAAGAAATGCCACCCCACACCATTACTGACCCACTGCCAAATTGGTCATGCTGGAGGATGTGGCAAGCAGCAGACCCTGTCACGTCTGTCACATGTGCTCAGTGTGAACCTGCTTTCATCTGTGAAGAGCACAGGGTGCCAGTGGCGAATTTGCCAATCTTGGTGTTCTCTGGCAAATGCCAAACGTCCTGCACGATGTTGGACTGTAAGCACAACCCCCACCTGTGGATGTCGGGCCCTCATACCACCCTCATGGAGTTTGTTTCTGACTGTTTGAGCAGCCACATGCACATTTGTGGCCCGCTGGAGGTCATTTTGCAGGGCTCTGGCAGTGCTCCTCCTGTCCCTTCTTGCACAAAGGCAGAGGTAGCAGTCCTGATGCTGGGTTGTTGCCCTCCTACGGCCTCCTCCACATCTCCTGATGTACTGGCCTGTCTCCTGGTAGCACCTCCATGCTCTGGATACTACGCTGACAGACACAGCAAACCTTCTTGCCACAGCTCGCATTGATGTGCCATCCTGGATGAGCTGCACTACCTGAGCCACTTGTGTGGGTTGTAGACTCCGTCTCATGCTACCACTAGAGTAAAAGCACCGCCAGCATTCAAAAGTGATCAAACCATCAGCCAGAAAGCATAGGAACTGAGAAGTGGTCTGTGGTCACTGCCTGCAGAATCACTCCTTTATTGGGGATGTCTTGCTAACTGCCTATGCTTTACACCTGTTGTCTATTCCATTTGCACAACAGCATGTGAAATTGATTGTCAATCAGTGTTGCTACCTAAGTGGACAGTTTGATTTCACAGAAGTGTGATTGACTTAGAGTTACATTGTGTTGTTTAAGTGTTCCCTTTATTTTTTTGAGCTGTGTGTGTGTGTGTGTGTGTGTGTGTGTGTGTGTGTGTGTGTGTACGATGTCAAGTTAAAACTGCTATTGTGTAACAATTGTCCTGCTGCTTGGCAATGGCTCTGCATGAGTAGATGTCATCTAAGGGCTACTGCTGGAGTCCCTGTGGCTTTTGTTCTCAGGAGGCTTTCTGTCTTCATGCCTTGGGAGAAGAGACTGGGTTATCTCATGTTTTGTTTTTTTTTTGCCTCTAAGGTACCCAAGAACTTGTTTACAAATGCTTATAGCTCCAAAAGACAAGCATATGCTGGACCTTGGATCAAATTTGATCTGAATTTGAAAAATATTGACAAATGTCTTTTTGCTTTACTGATCTATTGTTAGCCAAACTGGAGATTTTGGGTTCCCTGTATTTCTGTCATGACAATGAACCCATTATGATGGTCTGCCTGAGATGCCTGATGCATCCTGGATAATTTCAAGAAGGTACTTAAGAATTTTCCCAATAATCTGATGGATATTCTGTCCCATACTGGTGTCTCTCTACCATGCAAAGATTGTATGAAAAGATAGCTTGAGCTTATGCTATTAAGGTTTCTTCCCAGCTGTTGATTCCATGCTTCTGTCTGGAACTGTGAGAGATGAAGCAAGCAAAAAAAAAAGTGATGATACCTGCCATGGTGGTGAAGCTTCTTTGGAAGGCAAAGACTAAGATCCATGTTTCAACTACGTTTCAATGCTCTTACCTATTTATTATATAATCCTCCACCAAGCACATCCTGGTTACCATAAAAATTACCATATACCTAGCAATATAAAGTCCCCAAATTATATTATGGGATAGCATGATTTTTAAACTTTTAAACTAAATACAAAACAAAATTACCAAATAATTCAACACAAGGCTATCTGAACCCATGATGGTCTGGATACAGTATGTCTGTAGGCATAGATATGAGCAGTGATTTCATTAATGAGAGGAGATAAATCATGGCACAAGAATAACAAAATTGTTACACAAATTCTGCAACTTACACATTTGCATCAGACATTCGGGCAGAAACGTGTAATGGGGCAATTGTGTGATCATGCCATCATACACATCATCATGGCTTGTTGAAGACATCATAGGCATTGGCCCATCAATCAGGGGAAAATCTATTTCCTCCTAAAGAAAAAGACCCCAAGTAGAGAGATAGAAAGGAATGACTGAATCCGGTTGTATTTATTTGTTTTCACATTCTCTGTTTAAGCTCAGTAGATCTTAATGAGCAGGCATTATATAATTTATTACATAATTCCTGAAATAAAACAACCAGTTTCACATGAGTTATGGTATAATAAAAAAATATCCATTATAAATGAAATGAAAACAAGTTATATCTTTGCTACAAGATAATAGTGCTTGTTTTTAAAATCCATGCCTGGCACAAATATTTTAAAAAACTTCCTTTGGCTAGATGAGGTTTGTTTTTGTTCTGATTCAGTGTTTCATTAGTAATAATAATATATACAAAAGAAAATTTTATTTGCACAAAAGGAGCTTGTTACTATTTGTTTTTTATAAACCAAGATACTGCAAACAACTATACTACCCTGATATTTTTCAGAATAAGAATACGTAAATTGTTTTATAGCCTTTTCATTTGCTATTCCTGATAGAAATGGTATTCTATTGATTTCTGCTTCTCTTCTGAATTTTTCCTTGTCATTTAAATTATTATCTTCAATTTATCTTTTCATTAGAATCACATTTCATTATATAAGATTATTTATATAATATATAGTTATGTTATGCTAGAATAAATAATCAGTGGAATGACTTGCCTTCAAAAGTTGTGAATTCTCCCACACTTGAAGTTTTTAAGAAGAGATTGGACAACCATTTGTCTGAAATGGTATAGGAGTTCCTGCCTGAGCAGGGGGTTGGACTAGAAGACCTCCAAGGTCCCTTCCAACTCTGTTGTTCTGCTATATTTCCCTACCATTGAATCAGAAAATTTTATATAATCCAAAAGCCACATTAAACAATTTTAAATTTTCAATTTCATACCTTGAGATAAATATACAAACTTCTCTCATAGCATCTAAAGATTATTCTTCCCTAATAAAAATTATTAATTTTACTTAATCTCTAAAATATGCATGCTTTCACATCACTTCGCTTCTAGAAGTCACACCTTCCATATTTGAAGACAAGGAACATTTGGTTAAATGTTGCAGTGTCAGAATTTTGGTTCTTGGTAAATGTAGTTCACTTGACTCTCTCTGGAGATCTCTGTTAATATAAGGACTGCAGCATCCAAATATGGTGGGGTAAAGAGAACATCAAACCCTTAAGTCTGAAGAAAGCAACATTACCATGGAGCAGAATGGTGAAAAATGGCTGTCATTATTTTGATAAAAGCAGTCAGAGTTACAGACTTATTTTATTCCAACTTTATTATTTTTATAAATAACTCAAGGTGTGAACATACATAATCCTTTCTCCTATTTTTCCCACAACATCTACCTTGTAAGGTGGGTTTGGTTGAGAGAGAGTAACTAGTCCAAGGTCACTTAGCTGGTTTTCACGTTTAAGGTGGGACGAGAATCAGAGTTTCCTAGTTTCTAGCCTAGTATCCTAACCACGGATGTCAAGCTCGCCATGTCACATTGCTGTCATGTGATATTTCACAATGTTTTCCCCATTCATGGAGCTAGGGTGGGTGTGGCCTGCACATGACACATCCAGCCTGTGGGCCACCAGTTTGACACCCCTACACTAGACATACCCATGGGACTTTCTCTTCTCTTCATTATTCCTCTCTTGGTCTTGGCAATATAGGATTGTGGTGCCTGTTCTTGCTTAATTGCTGGTCCAGGCTATTCTTCCTGGTCACCTAATTTGCACTTGTGATCCAAGGTGCAGTTGTGGCAAAGCATTCACTCCATCCTAAATATCAAAGAGAAATGTATAGTTCATTTTGCTTTTAAAACTTGAAATCAAGTCAGAACACAAGTGTGTTTACAAAACTGTAGCTGTGGCTTATGTTATGATCTTCTTAGCAGCATGCTTAGGAGTTACACTATAAATTAATAACTCTAATAAAGGATCTTTTTGTGCTAGAATATGTTTTGAAGTCTGAACTATACTTTCTAATTCTCCATGGGTTTGTGGATAGGGAGGTCATTGTAGTATGAATAAAGTTGATCTTCTCTGCAAATTATTTTACTTGTCTGGTAATAACTGTTATGACATCATGAGAGCACCTTTACCTAGGTATTTTATTTTAAAACAATTGGTGGCAGCAGATCTTGCAAAATTACTCATGGCTGCAAACTTTGTAGAAAAAAATTAATATAACAGGCTAGAATTGTGGGTACAGTACTCATTAAATCTGAATGTCTATTAAATCTAGGTTCCAATTTATCTTGTTTGCATTATTATGTATTTTAATCTGAACTGCTTCAAGGAAAGTCCTCTAAGTGGATGTCCATATAATTAAAATTTTACTGTTTTTGGAAGAAAAATCTTTATATTAGCCAACTAGCTATTTCTTCCAAGATCATAAACATGATTTCTTTACTTATTTAAAACATGTATATACCCATCCATTTTATAACCACTTTTGGGAATTCGTTATTTTGTTGTGCCATTTTGATGAATATAACTCTCAATGCTGCTTTCCTATTCACGGAGTCAAAGCACCCTTCACCCTTTTGCCATTTTCTTTTTATTGCTGTGCTGGAGTCATCACTTTTAAATACCGGACCTATTATCAAAAGTATATAAATGAGAAGAATTAATCAGCAGAAATCATAATGAACTAGTATTCCCAATATTATTGAATCAAAATCCTCTGCCTGATAATAAAATAATAATAATAATCAGATGAGGATTTCATCTGAGGATGAAAATTACTGGATTGTTTCAGTAATAAGTCCATCAGATTTAGACTGCAAACATCCTAATGTCCACTAAATGGCAAAAATAAATTAGATTTTGCTATAAGTCTTTGCAGCCATCTAATAATTGTGCTGATAATTTTCCTCTTCAAAACCCTCAAATTATATTTGAAAGGTATACAACATATCTATTATTTATTTATTTATATTTAACATTTGACATTTTTGAATTGCCCATCTTCCTCAAAGAACAAAAATACAACACTCCCAGTAAGAGATATATTACCTTTGGGTAAAAAGAAAATATGACATGCAACAACTAAGACATGAAAATGCATTTCTCCTAGACAAACCCATTATCTCAAACTATACAGAAAGTCTATAGACAAATTACCAAAGCAGTAAACTACAGTACTTTTTCAAACATTCTGGTTTTTCTTTTTTCTTAAAAAATTATTCAGAACTTAACCATGTGGAGAGCTGAATGGATTTGTTAAGCACTTGAGGATTTGCTGGAGTATGTGCTATTATAGGTATTTTTGTGAAATGACTCATATGTTTTGGCTGATGGTGTCTCTTTGTGTTCACAGAATGTGTAACTCTGCTGGCAGTTTCTTTTATACACAGTAGGTGTAGAGAGGTGAACAAAAGACCCTTGCTTTACTATTTTCCCATGCAGTCTTTTCAGTCACAATTTCTTCTTTTATGGTTTCCAGTTCTGGGTTTGTTTCTCACTACTTCCTGGTGCCTCCTTCCACTTCTTATCTTGCCATCTTTTGGCTGGTCAAAATATTCTTAGTACTTCCTCTTCCCCATGCTCTGTACCAGAACAGACCAGGCAGGCTGTTACATCTGAAAAGTTCACAGTGTACTCAGTCTACTTGTTAACTTCTGAGCGAAGAATGGAGAGGCCAGAGTGATCTTTAACAGCTCTTTATTCCATACTGCCTGTGAGGCAATTGAACTCCCTGGCTGACACAGCTCCTTTTATAGGAAACCGATCATCCAAGTGACCAATCAGGAGAGAGTATTTTCCCGCTCCAACAGACAACCAGAATGAGAACTTCAACTGACAGCTATACACTATATACAATACATAACACCCCCTCCCCACCAAGACAGAGTATTATATTGATCAAAATAAAAATTTAACATATGTAGTCTTTTAGGTAGGCAGGGTAGCGATGTGTTCATCCTGACCTATGAGGTTCCATCTCAAGGCCAGTAGCTCCGGAGCCTTGACTAGGCAGAGTGGCTGATGCTGCCTTAGGTACAGCTTGTGGCAGCAACAAAGGCTCAGTCACTGATGCTTCTAACACAAGAGGAACTGAGTCAGCAGGCATCTGCGACTAACTACAGTCTCTTGTCAGTACCATTGTTTGTGGTGGCATAGCTAGCATGTCCTTAGCTGGGGTTGTCTTTGGTGGAGTCCATTCTAGTGGTGGTAGATGGAGGTTCCGAGGTGGTCATGCAGTTGGTTGATATAGCAGCACTCAACCTGCCATCTTCAAGCAGCACCCTGTAGGAACATGGTCCACTACCAGGGCAGGAATCAAGGAAGGACCCCTGGCATAGTTGCTTGGTGAGAATGACTGGAGCTGGCTGGTTGAGTCTACAGGGACCTCCGAGGAGTAGTCCGGGTGCAGCCGGTCCAAGTCAGTCTACAAGTGGTGATCCATTAGGAGTTCGGTCAGACTCCTGTTGGCAGTGGAGCTTGGTGTGATGTACTCAACTAGGAGGTATTCAGCTATCCATGTTTGCCAGTCTTCCAGGCCTATCCTTGTTAGTGCTTACTTTGCTGATTGGGCCATCCACTCACCCTGCCCATTGTTAGCAGAATGAAATGGTGCAATCAGGACATGACAAATGCCATGCCCACCAGGAATGAACTGTCTTAATGTGAGCTGTGGCCCATTGTCTGAAATGAGGACATCTGGCAGTAGCAAACAACCTTTTAAGGGCCTTGATCACAGTGTCTGAGGTGATTGATGTCATGAATATCACCTCAAGACATTTTGAGTAGGCATCCAAAACCACCATAAAAGTCTGTCCATGGAAAGGCCCTGCAAAGTCAATATGCACCCTCGACCAAGTTGTCTTGGGTGCTTTCCACTCACATGCTGGAAAGGATGGGGGGACTCACCTTGATTCTTTTGCTAAGAATGAGCAAAGAGTCTGACAAGATGCAATCCAATCACTGATGGCCTTGTCTAAGTTGGGTCACCAGAAATAACTGTGGATGAGTGCCATCATCCACATGATGCCTGGGTAGCTTACATGAAGAGCTTCCAAAATTGGTCACTACAGCCTCTGGGGTACCACCACATAACACCCCCAGAGTAGGCAGCCCCATTGAGTGGGTAGCTCATGTTGCCAGGTGTGGAAGGAAAGGAACTCTGTGTTAACTGGCCTCTTTGGACACTCCCTACACACCCAGCTGAGCACTTGGGTGATGACATGGTCCTTGGCGGAGTGTGCAACAATCTCCAACACTGTAATGGGACCAGATGGCAGGTCTTCAGTTGATGCTGGAACTGGATCCTCCATAACAGTTCAAGAGCAGGCATAATCTGAGGGTATTGATGTGGCTATGTGTCTTACTCAGCCAATGCAGAAAGCGGTAGCTATATGCATCTAGGAACACAGTCCAGCACAGCATGCAAGGGGACAAAGCCTGTGGCATTTGGCAGTCTCAGGCGAACAGGCCCAATAGCGGCTTGTGACCAGACACAAGGTCAAATGGTTTGCCATAGAGGTATTCATGGAAGCGTTTGACTCCTGTGACTGCAGCCAAACTTTCCTATTCAGCTGGCTGTAGTTTTGTTCAGCCGATGACAAGATCCATGAGAAGAAAGTGATTGGGGTTTCTCTTCCATCCT
Organism: Pseudonaja textilis; assembly: GCF_049901715.1. NCBI lineage: Eukaryota > Metazoa > Chordata > Lepidosauria > Squamata > Elapidae > Pseudonaja > Pseudonaja textilis. The sequence continues at coordinate 26,533,320 of NC_142008.1, read as the reverse complement.
GGAATCAGTGGCTTATAATGGCGCCAACACCGAATGGAGAGGCATCGCAAGTGAGAACCAAAGGAAGATTTTCATTGTAGTGCACCAGGACACTGTTTGAAGATAGTAGCTCCTTGACAGCAGAGAAGGCAGCAGCTTCTTTTTGGCCCAGGACCAAGACATTGTCCTGTCGAGCAAGCAATGGAGAGGCTCAGCTATAGAAGCTTTGTGTGGCAAGGAGATGCTGTAGACATTTAGCAGTCCCAAAAATGCCTGGAGTTCTGTCTTGATCTTGGGTGTAGGAGCTTCCTGGATGGCTTAGACCTTTGCCTGTATAGGGTGTAAACCAGAGGCATCAATAAGATATCCAAGGAACCCTACCTGTGGAACAGTGATCTTGCACTTTTCTTTTTTTAAGTTTGAGGCCAACTTTCTGGAAACAGGTGAGTACCACTCGCAGACAGTCGAGGAGTTCAGCATTGTTGGCCAATTACACTAAGACATCATTGAAATATGGATGACATCTGAGATGCCTTGCAAGAGACACTCCACCCGGCTCTGGAAAAGTCCTGGTGCCACGCTCACCCCAAATTGCTGCCGCCGACATCTAAAAACTCCTCAATGTGTTACAATTATCTGAACCTCAGCTGTGGCATTGTCAACTGGTAGCTGTTGGTAGGCTTGGGCATGGTCCAGTTTAGCAAAGGCCTTACCCTCACCCAGAGTGCAGCAGATTTTGGACCACAGGCACCAAGTATGCATTTTGTTGTAGCACTCTATTTAATGTACATTTATAGTCTGTGCAGATGTGGACAGAACCGTCCGGCTTTACAGGGGTCACAATTGGAGTCTCCTATTTTGCGTAGTCAACAGGTTCCAGGATTTCTTAGTTGATGAGCTTGTTGAGTTGCTCATCATCCTTGGATGGTACTCTTTGTGGCTTCATTTGGATCAGAGCAAGGTAGGAGTCCCATGTCTCAGAAGCTGGGTTGCATAGAGCAAAAGGCAGTAATGCAGCCATTTTCCAACAGACCAGTGTGAGCTCCAAGAAAATCTGGGTTGAGGGGTCTATGGTCAATGAAGTGGCAGTAACTGTGGATCACCTCTGGTGATTCAGTTCTGAGTGGGTCAGTTCACAGTGATCAGTTCTTTGCAGCCTGTTTCCATTCAATCCCATTCTCGTCACCAGTGTCAAGTTCTGAGTGAAAAATGGAGTGAACTGTAACAGCTCTTTATTCAATACTGCCTGTGAGGCAACTGAATTCCCTCACTGATACAGCTCCATATATAGGAAACTGATCAACCAAATGACCAATCAGGAGACAGTATTTTCCTATTCCAATAGAGGACCAGAATGAGAACTTCAACTGACAACTATACATTATATACAATGCATAACACTACTCTTCTAAATTCACACATAACACATGGAACTAACCACATAATTGGACTTACACAATATGCTGGGCTTAAATGTAGTTGTACTGTAGAGTTTCAGTGTGCTCTAAACTTGGTTGTTTTCTTACACACAAATATATGGATAGACAAACCATAGTTTGAAGGCCTAACATCTTCTTGCCAGTAATCAACTTCAGTTAAGCAGAGATTAACATCAATATTAATATTAAGCCTTATATACTAAGGAGTTCTATTTTTAATGTTCCATTTGTTACTTGTCCAGTTCCTTAGTGAATAAATAGCAGAATGGTAGTGTAAGAGGCATTTTTATCTGCAACAGCCTAAAACATCCATAAGGATGTTTCTCTCTGACCATTCTCACTATTGTTCCCTAACTTTTTCTTTAAGATCAGTGATACAATTGTTCACAGAATTTACATATGGTACAGTTACTATTGGAATCAAATATAAAATAACAGTTTAACTTCAGTTCAGCTAGAAATTATCTAAATTTGTTTCACTTATAGACTGGGAAAAAGATTACTATTGTTGAGAAATTACTATGACCAATGGGGACTGGTTTGAACCCCACAATCTGCCTGTTCTTCAGTGCCAGGGAAAGCCCCATTGGATGGAATGACACTGAAGCATGGAACACAAAACCATTGCGACCCTCAGGAAAAAAAGATTGTATAAAGAAAGAAAAGATACTTTCACAAACCTTGGGCCATTTCAAAATTTAAATAAATGCAAGACACCTACAATCAACTTATGAGAATTCTGTTGAAATATTCTTTTCCTTTTGGGAAAAAAAAAAAAGCAATATCATTTTCAATGAATTGAGGAAGAATGGTAAAATAGCGAATAGTTTTCCTCTCCTAGGGCTTAAAGTTACAGTATAACTGACAGCCAGTTTAATGCAGTGGTTAAAGCATCAGGACAGGAACTACGAAACTATAAATTCTGCCTTAGGCATGAAGACAGCTAAGTGATCTTGGGCCAGTCCCTCTCTCTCAGTCGTGGGAGAAAGACAGTAGCAAGCTACTTTTGGAAATCTTGCCAAGAAAACAGCAGGTAGACACCAAGAGACAACCCTAACTTGAAGGTAAAAAAATAAATAAATAAAATTATGTCCAGGGTATTAAATCTCCTAGTAAATCAATCTTTTCCTATCAAATAAATGGCACACATAATCATCAGGAAGAGCCTGCACTTGGAAATTGGAAATGAACCTTCAAAGTAATAAAAATAACTTTAGCTAATATTTTTGCTATATAACAAATGTAGATATAATATACCGTGTTTCTCACAAAATAAGGCCGGGCCTTATTATTTTTTAAACCCCCCAAAATGGCTAGGCTGTCTTTTCAGGGGTGACTTAATCCCCCCCCCCCCGCATCCTCAGGTGGGCAGGCAGCGACGGCTTGGATGTTGACCTTGGCATTGATGGGGCACTTCATATCAGGAGACCTTCCGCCACTGTTGCTTTCCCTTCTCCCATGCTACTGTGGCATTTAGACCAATGCTGTGGCATTTGGCGCAGCCACGCACGGCCAGCCAGGGCTCCTCCCTGCAACCAGAGCCCAGCAGAGACACTCAGCTTCAGGCGCTCCTGTCGCCGCCTTCCCTTCACCTTTGAAGGCAAAGCCAATTCTTTTAAAAACAACGCCCTACTACCAGTACGACAGAGCCTCCCCTGCCCGAGAGGGCAGCACAGCCCCACGTGGGGAGGCTGTGCAGGGGCAGGAGGCTTTGTTATACTGGTAGTAGGGCGTCATTTTTAAAGAATTGGCTTTGCCTTCGAAGGCAAGGAAGTCGGCAACAGGAGTGCCTGAGTTGAGTGTCTCTGCTGGGCTCTGGTTGCAGGGAGGAGCCCTGGCTGGCCACGCGTGGCTGTGCCAAACGCCGCAGCATTGCTTTAAATGCCGCAGCAGCATGAGGAGAAGGGAAAGCAATGGTGGTGGAAGGTTTCCCGATATGAAATTCCTCACCAATGCCAAGGTCAATGCAGGCAGCACCATATCCAGGTATGCAACAAAGTACTTCCTAATGGCAAGCCCCCCGCCATTTCCCCCCGTTTTGCATATTTAATATAGGCTTAATTTGGGGGGAGGGGCTTAATTTGATTTTATGCTGATAAAACATGCTGGGACTTCTTATTGGGGAGGCCATATTGTTGGAGAAACACAGTAGAAATTTTAATTATCCCAGCCAGGGATGCTCTGGTCTTGAAGGAACAGACCACATAACAAATTTTCAGCATTTTAAGGGATAAAAAAAAAAATGGAGATTAAAAGTAAGTTCACACAATGCTGGTAGTCTTTAACTTATGACTGCAACTGAGACCAAAATTTATGTTACTATGACAGTTGTTAACTGTGTTTTGCCTCACTTGTTACCATTCTTTTCATAGATGTTAAGTGAATCACTTCAGTTGTTAAGTTAATACCGGAACATGGTTGTTACATGCCAGTTGCCAAGCATCCAAATTTCGATCACATGACCATTGGAATGCTGCAATTGTCATAAATGTGAAAAATGGTCATAAGTCACTTTATTCAATGCTGTTGTAACTTCAAATGGTCATTAAAACAAATGGTGGTAAATTGAGGACTACCTCTATTCTAAGCCATAATTTGTAGTATAGGCACATTTAGGTTTACATATTACACAGAAATGTTGTTCTGAGATTGGATCCAAATGTTGTATTAGGTGATAATATAGTTTATTTTTCTTTGGCTTACTTTACCTTGTAAGCATAGTAATTCTGAATTATATACCATATCATCGAGTAGCATTTTTATTTTTTACTCATATTATCCACTTCAGCAGGATGATTCAAAAGCCAAAACCAAATTTATCTGTTCTTGGCTTTGTTGTATGAACTAAACTATTTACAGTTTGTAAATAATTAATTATGGGTGTTACATTTTAGGTGAGCCTAACCAATTGCAGCTTATTCATAAACCCTAAATAGGAAGCTATTATGGGATAGTAATATCTGAAACCCATTGAAACAAAACATCCAAACTTTTTTGGATAGAAGGCTATTATATGCACAAAGATGGAAAGAGGAACATATACCCACAATGAACGAACAGATTTTGAAACTAATGGAGCTAGCTGAGATGGCAAAATTGACTGCTTTGGTTAGATATAAGTTTCGGTACATCCCTTGTAGCTTGGAGTTCCTATAGGAAAAGGAGAAAAATGAAGTTTTGACTTTAGCCTTTGAGGATTACATTTGATTTGATTAGAGAAATATTGTGAATTGTTGAATGTTATGATTTGTTTATAGGTAATAGGTTATTATGTGTTAGATTAAAGTTAAGCTCAGAATATATGAATATTATTTTTAATGTTGATTACTAATATTTTAAAGGTGTTGATATTATTCATTTATCCAAAAAAGTTGACAAGGAACAAGAGGTTAGCCATACTGGACTTAATTCTCACTAACAGAGATTAGAGATGGTGTTAAAATTACAGGAACCTTGGGGAGGTGTTCATGCAATATTGGAATTCAACATTATGCAAGCCACACACAATAGAATACAATCAAACTAGAGTCTTGGACTTTATGATAACTGATTTCAATAAAATTAAAGCTTGGGAAGAATTCCATGGACAAGAATGCTCAAGGGGGAAACAGCCCAAGAAGCTTGGAATATTTTGAAAAGTGAGATGATAAAAGTCTAGTCTAGCACAATTCCAATGAAGAAGAAAAGTAAGATATCTCAAAATAAACCACCATGGCTGCATAAACAACTCTCTGATAATCTGAAAGATAAAAGGGACAAGTATAAAAAATGGAAAGAAGGGCACATAGCTAAGGCAGAATATCAACAAATAGTCTGGACCTACAAAGATGAAGTCAGGAAAGCTAAGGCTCAAAATGAACTAAGGCTTACAACAAAAGTCAAAAATTACAAAAGAAGCTTCCTTCAACATGTAAAAAAACAGAAAAAAGTCAAGAAAAAGATAGGTCCATTAATGGGAGAAAATGGCAAGAAGATGATGAGCAATAGTGGGAAAGCAGAACTGCTTAGCTTAGCTTTTGCATCTGTCTTTACACAAAAAGAAAAACCACGCCAACCTATCAAAAACAGTACTGTAAAAAACAGATTAAGAGTACAAGTTAAAATAGGCAAGAAAAAGATAAGAGAGCACCTGTCCACCCTAGATGAGTTTCAATCACCAGGACTAGATGGATTACACCCCAAAATTCTGAAGGAACTGACAGACATGATCTCATCATATCTTTCAAATATCCTGGAACACTAGGGAATAACAGATGCCTGGAAAAGGGCTGATGTAGCTCCCACCTTTAAAAAAGGGGGGAAAAAGAAAACCCAGAAACTACAGACCTATCAGCCTGACAGCAATATCAGGGAAAATTCAAGCAATGAATCTGGAAACACCCAGAGGCAAACAAAATCATAATTAAGAGCCAATATCTGTTTGTCAAAAACGGACAAATCAGACAAATGCCAGACAAATCTCATTACATTATCTGATAAAGTGACAAAACTATTGGACCAGAGAAATGCTGTGGATATAATTTACTTGGACTTCAGTAAGGTATTTGATAAAGTAGACCATAACATATTGCTTGATAAGTTAGAAAAATGTGTGTTAGACAGCATCACCACCAGCTGGGTTTCTAACTGGCTGACCAACCAACAGTCAATGTAGTCCTTAATGGAATTGCACTTACATGCGGGAAAATGTGCAGTGAGATACAGCAAGGCTTTGTCTTAGGCCCAGTACTCTTCAATATCTTCATCAACGATTTAGAGGAGGGAATAGAGGGGGAACTCATCAAATTTGCAGATGATACCAAGCTAGCAAGAATAACAAGTAGTCCAGTCCAGAAGATAGGCTTAAGACACAGAAGGATCTTGACAAAAAATGTTTAAAAAAAACAAGCAAACCTTTTTGGATGGAATTTATATGTTTATTGAAACTTGTTTCCATAACAAGATACTAGATCTTGGTTAGATCTTAGCTAGCCTGGTTAGTTGAATCAAGTTAAAAATATACATTATTCTTAGTAAATATACATATTTTCTTCAGTGTACATCTCACTGTATTCAGTTGGACTTAACTGTGGAAAGGCACACGTGGACTTCGTTATTTATTACCCTTCTGTCAAAGGCAGCAGGTAACTGTACAGAACAAATAACATCAAAGAGCTGCTAATTGCATTGACTCACAGTTTCTTCCACAGCAAAACTGTATAGTACTTCCTCTGCAGTTTGCAAATGTTGATAGCTGACCTGTTACTGGCTTGCAGAGGAAGTTGGCAGCAACTTCATCTGCAAATTTAGGAAGGCATGGAATGGAGGAAACCACACAAAAAAATATGCAGAAGCAAATAGCAAAAGCAGCAGCAGCATTTAGCATACACACACGCACGCACACACACAGAGATAGATATAGATATAGATATATAGATATAGATATAGATACATTTGGTCCTTAATTTTAGAAAGCATTACAAAGTTATAAGAGCTAATAATATATTGAATTTAACTTTCGGGATTATTTCAATTCAATGTTAATTGTACAGAGTAGGCTGTCCTTCTAAGGTAGTCTGCAAAGGGCAAACTTTATAACTGACAGAAGATTAAAGAAATGCATACCGTATCTTATTTTGTTCTTAGATTTACTAGTTTGTTTACTTATTTGTATCCCACCCTTAAACTTAAAGTGGCAAATAATATGTTGTCTAAACCAGCATGGTGAACCATGGTTTGCATTAGCTTATTACCCCATTAGCTCTATATTCTACATAACCTAAAATAACTATGATTTAGTTCCATATGTGAATACAAATAATCCCAAGCCATTTCCATAATGGTACAATATATTCTGCACTTTACAGGCATCGGAGTGGCTCTAGGGATATAGTGGACATTTATACAGAAATGGTGCCTTATTTGTCAAAGAAGATTCATAATAGTGCCCAACCAACTTTTTGCGAGTGGGGAAATAAAATGAAGAAACTGTAAGTTTAGCTTCTGAGGAACTCATTAAGAAGGAACATTAGTAACAAAAGCCTGGATTTGGCAAGTGTAGAAAGTACTGTATTAAAAGAACTTCTTAAGATCACACTTCTTTCCTGTCAGCTAAAATCAATGGTACAATAATAATATTAATAATGACTATTTATTTTGTAATTTTGACAAGATATAAGTCCAAACTAGATAAACACACCTTTGTTATAAAATCAGTTCACAATGTAATAAATAGACCAGTAAACACATATTAACAACTGACAAACCAAATATAACCATGCCTATTTAAAATAATTATCTGCAATTCAGTTTCATGTGTATGCAGTAATCCTTGACTTATACTTAGCAACCGTTCAAAATTACACACACACCAAAAATAGTATGACTTACAATAGATCCTCGCACATATGTGATCAAAATTCAAGCACTAACCAACGGCATGTCAGTATGATGGTTGCAGAATCACTGGATCACAAGATCAGTATTTGTGACCTTCCAAGCTGTCTCCAATAGGTAAAGTCAGTGGGGGAACCCAAATTCGCTTAACAACCACATGATTCACTTAATAGCTGTGGTGATTTGCTTAACCGTGGCAAAAAAGATTATAAAATCAGACATGACTTGTTTAACAACTGCTTTGCTTATTAATGGAAATTCCAGTCCAATTGTGATTGTAAGTTGAGAACTATCTATACATCCATAATTAAAACAGGTATCAATTCAGAAATTGTCAAGATTGATGAGGTCACAGCATAATAACACTAAAACACTCTGGCGAGAAATGGGAGAAGATCCTTCACAGAATTACCTGAATAGAATAGAATAGAATAGAATAGAATAGAATAGAATAGAATAGAATAGAATAGAATAGAAAATATGGAATGGAATGGAATAGAATAGAATAGAAAATGTGGAATGGAATGGAATAGAATAGAATAGAATAGAATAGAAAAGAATAGAATAGAATACTTTATTGGCCAAGTGTGATTGGACATAAGGAATTTGTCTTGGTGTAAATACTCTCAGTATACATAAAAAAAGATACATTCGTTAAGAATCAAGAATCATAATGTACAACACTTAATGATAGTCATAGAGTACAATCAACAATCAAATCATACTAGGAAACAGTCAATATAAATCATACGGATACAAGCAACAAAGTTACAGACCTACAATCACAAGTGGGAGGGGATGGGTTATAAGGAGTGATGAGAAGATTAACAGTAATAGTAGTGTACACTTTGTAAATAGTTGAACAGTGTTGAGGGAATTATTTGTTTAGCAGAGTGATGGCTTTCGGGAAAAAACTGTTCTTGTTTTTAGTTGTTCTGGTGTGCAGTGTTCTATAGCGTCGTTTTGAGGGAAGGAGTTGAAACAGTTTATGTCTGAGACGTGAGGGGTCTGTAAATATTTTCACAGCCTTCTTTTTGACTCGTGCAGTATACAGGACCTCAATTGAAGGCAGGTGGGTAGTAATTGTTTTTTCTGCAGTCCAAATTATCCTCTGAAGTCTGTGTCTGTTCTGTTGGGTTGCAGAACCAAACCAGACAGTTCTAGAGGTGCAGATGACAGACTCAATAATTCCTCTGTAGAACTGTATCAGCAGCTCCTTGGGCAGTTTGAGCTTTCTGAGTTGGCACAGAAAGAACATTCTTTGTTGTGCTTTTTTGATGGTGTTTTTGATGTTAGCTATCCATTTTAGGTCATGTGCTATAGTAGAACCTAGAAATTTGAAGGTCTCTACTGTTGATACTGTGTTGTCTAGTATTGTAGGAGGTGGTAGTATGGGAAGGTTTCTTCTAAAGCCTACCACCATTTCTATGGTTTTGAGTGTGTTCATTTCCAGATTGTTCCGGTTATACCACAAGGCAAGTTGTATAACCTCCTGTCTATATGCGGATTCATTGTTGTCTCGAATGAGACCAATCACTGTTGTGTCATCAGCAAACTTCAGTATTTTAACAGATGGATTGTTTGAGATGTAGTCATTGGTATATAGGGAGAAGAGAAGTGAAGATAGCACACAGCCTTGGGGGGGCCCTGTGCTAATTGTACAGGTATTTGTTGTGATTCCACCTAACTTCACCGGCTGCTTCCTGTCTGTTAGACAATGTCATATAGTATATTCGTGTATGTGTGGTTGACAGGTTCTTAATACTAGGACCACTAGTTTAACTTGGATCAGACCTGAATAGGGTGCTAGTAAAAAGCACCTATGCTGTAATACATGGATGTCAAGCTCGCCATGTCACATTGCTGTCCGGTGAAGTTTCACAACAATTTCCCCATTCATGGAGCTCAGGCGGTCATGGCCTGCACATGATGCACCAGGCCCATGGGCCATCAGTTTGGCACGCCTGCTGTAACATGTCATAATAATATCAGGGAACATTCAGAACAGCAAAATAGCACTGCTATGGATTAAGCAGAGGAATTCAATAAAAATACTTTAGTAATGCGATACCGTGCTAAAATGGGAGACACCAATAGCCTGCAGTGACAATTGTTAATGCAGTTAAGTAAAAGCCACATTTATTATTTGAGCAGGACAGTGCTTTGTAGAAGCAATACATAGTTCCTGTACATGCTTTCAACTGTTAAGTGGGCAGGAGCTGGGCAAGTAAAGGGGGCTCACCCATTGTGCATTGGGGGATAGCCTATTGGATGGAAACTTCTGGGAGTTGGAAGCCTCCACAAGTTGTCAAAGTTGATAAACCCTATTATAAAGTATAGATTACTGTATGAACCATAATTGTTGGCTTCACAGTGCACCTTAATTTCAAATTATTATGCTTTAGCAGTATTATCTGCAGCCTATAGTATTTCTTATAATATTTCTTCCTAAGAATTGGATTTAGGATTGCAGCCTTAATCCATTGTTTATTTGACTATCTGTCTAGAAAAAAAAAAAGATAAATGTCTTCTTCACTGTTGGCTGGGATGATGGAAGCCGTCACTCATCCACTGCCCTGCCTCCCCAAAGAGGAAAGGGAAAGCAAGAGTCAACGTCGGGCATAGAACGCCGCGAAGACTTCACTTTTCCTGCCGCGCACGCCCTGAACCGCTGCGCATGCTCCCATGGAGGAGACGCGCGTGTCGGCAGACTCCAGCCTTACAACTCCGCTCTGAGAGCGATGCGTCTTCTTGAGGGAGGGAGGCGGGGCGCTCAGATACAGAGAAGGCCGGGAGAGGCAGAGGGAAGGTACGACGGCGCGCCCCCTCCCCCCTCCCCGCCAAAGGCTGGAAGGCGGGGCCTGCGAGGGGAGGAGAGAACGCAGGCCCTTCCAGCGAACAGAGCGAGCGTCCGGGCTAGGATGCTCTTGGTATCGCCCTGCGGGGGCAGCAGCTGCAGCAGTAGCAGAAGCCGTGCCAGGGACTAACCCGCCGCTTCGCTCCTGCCGCAGCCGCGCTAGCGCCCGACGTGCTGCCCGAGAACCAGCCAGCCAGCCAGCAGGGCTGCCTGGTTTTATTGGCCCCTCCTTTCCCGCCGTCTCTTCCTTTCCCTCCCCTGCCCTTTGGCGGCTCCGGGGCACTGACCCTCGCCGTCCTTTTTTCCTCTTCCTCCTGGGTTGCTCCTCGGCGGCTCCCATGGCGGCCCCGGGTAATATCGTGTCCGTTATGGCGAGTAAGACCAAGACCAAGAAGAAGCACTTCGTGGCCCAGAAAGTCAAGCTCTTCCGGGCCAGCGATCCGCTGCTTAGCGTCCTCATGTGGGGAGTGAACCATTCGGTAAGACGCCGCTGCCGCGCAGACGACTCCGGGGGGCGGGAAAGACTCTCCTGGTTGTAGTTTCCCCTCCAGCCCAACGCTCCCCTGGCGCAACGGGCTGCAGACAGTCCATCAGCCCCGGCTAGCTGGCGGCTGAGCAGGATGGGAACTATAGTACCGCGCCTGTGGAGAGCGTCATATAGGGAGAAGGATTCCCTTCGATTTTACAGGTGTGTTGTCGCCTGCCTCAATTTCCCTTCTGGCATAAGAAAGGTGTGATGGGGATTGATGTAGCTCTCAGCTTCTAATCAATTTGCTGCTGCCCTGTGACTGCAACTCCCTCCCCCCGATCTTGCAGGGCCATCTTGCTCTTTCACACCTCGGATTTAGACTAAGCTGCAGGAATTCAGAAGTAGCGGTGCTCCATAACTGGATTGGTATAGTTGGTTGAAAGAGGATACAGAATTTCATTCCGGGAAAGAGATGCTCATTTGCAGGCAGGATAGATAACCTTTGGATCCACTAATGCAGTGCTATGTTTCCTTTGGGATGTCAACAGCTGTGGGTGTGCAGTTTCCCATTGTTTTTCTGTTCCTATGTGTGGCTGCATCTTTGCAAAGCCTTCAATGCGTAAGATAAGTAATTCTGCTTCAAGCAAGGGCTAAATATCAGCTGCTAGAATATTTCCTTTAGTGTTTGCATGTAAGCACCCAAAGATGACTGTTCATAATGCTAGACAGACATTAGCTTGGTTGGACAAATAACTATTTTTATTTCCTGTGTCATCTTCACCCAGAAAACACTGGGGTGCAAACCCAGAGCACATGTCACTGTATGTATATTTGTTGTGATTTGTGATAGACAGCATCATAATTGAATGTCTACTTGGCTAATGGTTTTATTACCTCCACATTTTGATGTATTTTCCATAGTATTGTTGAAAATCAGTCAATAAAACAGTGCAAATGAATTGGAAAACTTTTTTCATTTAATCCCCAGTACATTCAGTGGACCATGTAGTAGAAAGCAGAGCAGTAAGCAATATCTGTGATAAAGGTAGGGTAGCTATAGTAGAGAAGGTGATGGCAGTGTGCTGCTTTGGAATACTGCAGTGTCCTGTTTCTCAGTTGGGAATAACAGTTCATTTAAGTATGCAGTATTATGCTAGTCAGATCAGGGAGAAAAGAAATGTATAATATAGCTTGAGAGAAGAAAAATACTATTGAAGGTAACATGATTTTGATAAAGATAAAATTTGTGATCCAAGCTGTTAGAAATGAGAGAATGCCAATGGTATAGGAAGTGAAGAAAGTGTCTCATTGTAATTGTATGAGAATTATATTCACCTGGTATGGGGAAGTAATACTGCAACTGTGTGTGTGTGTGTGTGCATGTGCGCACGCGTATGCACATAGACCAAATATGCAGGGTTTTGTTCAGAGTGGGAGGAAAGATTGGTTCTAAAGATTATGGCGGCCTGTTATGAACTTTTGAAATTTACTTTTTTTTAAATTCAGCACAAGGATTAAAAGAGAAAAAACCTGCTTAAAGCAATAGTTAATAAAGCACAAGTCATATGCTTCCCCCCCAAATAAATAGTATTGTGTGACTTTAATATAATGAGAATTTGCTTCATTGCATAATGTTGTATGTCCATATATATCAGCTGCCATATCTTTCAGCAGAAGCTATATTTGGATTTGCATAATGATTCTAAATTCATAGTTAATTCGTAGTCTTCTTTTTCCTGGAAAGCTGGTCCCATGCCCTGCTGTAAATATGAGTACAGCTAAATTCACTGAATGCTTATATCGAGAATGCTCAGGCATGATTAACTTTCATACAAAAGTGCTGTTCGAAACATAAAGCTTCCTTAACTTGAGTAAAATAACTTTCACATCACATATAGTTTGACTTCACAAACTTATCTAGGCCACAGTTTCTCAACCTTGGCCCTTTCAAAAGATGTGGACCCCAACTCCCAGAATTGCCCATCCAATATGTCTGACTTGTCCAGACCTCAAAGGCCAATGTTAAGAAACACTGTTGTAAGCTAAACTGATAGCCAACTAGTGGTTTTGCGACTAATCTGACAATGCTGTACATAAAATACAATGGATAATCTGCCTTGAGCAAAGATGAGTATATGTGCACATATTTGCTCATACCACACATGAATATGAAGGTTTGAGGAAGTTAGCTAATTCAGTTTCTGATTCTAAAGTAGACATTTTCTTACTTTCTTCTTGAAATACAGATGGAGGATTTAGAGAAATAACAAATAGGATAACAATTAACCTTTCATTGCATAAATGTTATTTTTATGAGTTTTATTTTCCCTCAAAGTTACATGAATATTAGTTTGTACTATGCTTTGCTGAAAATTCTAACAACTTTTTTTCATGAAAAGTTTTCATTCTGCATGAAAACTTTCCATTAAGTCTATATTTGTTATATTTTCAAGAGAAGAGAGCAGATCTGGAAGGTGGCTTCTGATAATTGATTATATAAAAAGAAGTCTATAACAGTAAAGTCATAAGTTGCTTATAATGTGGTAACAATAATATTCTACAAGAACATTACAAGAAGTTGTTACAGTAGATTATCATGCTATAGGATATGAATTAATTAAAAAAAATTGAGAGGTTTCCAGAAAGTTAATACAGTACTGAGAATCATAGTACATCTGGGAAAATATATATTTATACATCGTCTTCAGTTTTGAAATTAAATAAGTGAAAGGAAACTCAACTCATAACTCAGAAAACAATTTTAGAACATATTTAGTATATGTTGAATTGTAACAATAAAACTAAAAGGTAAACCTTTGAAAGATATATTTTTCTGGTTTCACTATAAATAATTATCTTTAATGAGAAAAAGAGTTGTGAAGAGTTAAATTTTCATTTTACCTTCAGTTAAACTTATCTGTTCAAAGTAGTATATTCATTTGGCAAATAATTTTCTCAACAATTCTACATTTTCAGACAACAGCTGCTGTAAACCTTGCCACCAACTAGAATTGATAGGAGCCAAAGCCTAAACTTCTTGCATATTTGATTAGAGTTATGCAAAGGTTATAACAGTGTTATTCTCTTTTTTGTTCAGTCTATTACCCTTTTTTAATATTGCTTTGTACAATCCTGAATTCTATTCTTTGCTCTGCCACCAATAGCTCAGGCAGTACAAATATATTGTAAAATTTTCAATCCTATTCATCACTTCATATTTTCTTATGCTGGAATGCCCATCCTAATCATCAGTTATTTTGTGTTGTCCTAAGTGTTTCATCTCTGTCAAATTATTTGCATCTCATTTCAAATAAACTAATGAAAAAGCGAATGTGAAATATTTGGGATTTCCCCCTCCATAACAGTATGTGTCTGAATTTCCCTAAAGTATTGAAAATGGAAAATACTTTATTATATCAGTGATTGAAAACTGAATATTGATCGTGGGTGTTGGCTAAAAAAAGCAAGTGAATTAGTTACTTAAAAAATAACGTTACATTTTCTGCTGATTTCCTGCGTCTTCAATATCTACTCACCACGACTTGAGATAAAGTTACATAATACAGTCCAGTATACAATTACAATTACAAAATCTACAATAGCCGCTGGACTAACATAAATAAACACACAGTATCCTAAAGTAATTAATACTGACTCATTCAATGACTGTTTAAATGTCTTTGAGGTTTTAAAATGCAGATTAGCTTTTTATGTACATACTTTATTAGATTGCTCTACTTGTCTAGAAAATTATCACATCATATGACAGTTCCTAACTGCCATTCCTCCCCTCAAGTGGTCTGCAGAGTATATCAAATAGTTTATACAGGTAAATTCTTTAGTCGGGGAAGATTTCTACCTGTAGGTGGATATGAATAAAGAAACTACTCTAAAGTAACTACTCATATTCTTTTTGGTTTCTTTGGGCTGATATTAATAAACAAAATAAAAACTAGTTTATAAATAATAATAAATTAGTTTATAAAAAGAAAAGTTCAGAAGGTACAGAAAAATGAAAAAAGTAGAATAACAAAGATAATAAATAAATTGTTTCCAACTTCATTATAATTATAATAAGTTAGCATACTGTTGGGAAATAAAAAATGAGCTGGAAGGAGTGAGACCTAGCTTAGAGTCCTTGCACTGCCGCAAAAGGCATAAAGCTTGACTTCCCCCAAGCTCCATGAAGCCATTATTTCATCATTCCCAGGGGAAGGCAAGCAGTCTAGGAAAATTCTTGTAACATAGAAGTCAATAAATTTTTTACTTCAATTATTTACAAGCAGCTCTGATTGTTTGTTCCTGACATACATTTTCACTCTTATTTAATATAACAATAAAACATCTTTTCTAGATTTGTTTATTGTATTCCTATTTTGGTAATTTTAATTTTTGTCCTTCATACCTAAAAACGTTGTAATGTCTATATCAAATAAATATTTTCTTAAATTTGTTTTTATCTTCTAAACATTTATTCATTGAAATTTGTATCCCTTTTGAGATATTAATTATTAATATTTAAGGCTATCTTTCAAAAAGTTCAAGATAACAAAAAGTTATAGCCATTAGTCATTTACAGCCAAAAGTTTTAGCTTAGCCATTTCTGTTTGGTCCTTTAGTTCCCTCTAGTGTCCTTTTCCATTTTCATCAAGCTGCAGTTTCTAATGTGAGTTTACTTCCATTTCAGATTTCCTATAAATATATTATTTAATTATTATTATTTTCAAAGTTTGCAGCTCCGTTTAAAACTTCCTTATACCAAAATTCTTGTGTGTGTGTGAATGTGAGCACGTGTGTGCGCGTTCTGTCAGTTATATATTATTTATTTTAAATTCTTAAGTCTCTGTTTAAAATTTGTGAAATCCAAAGATTTAAGGTAAAACTCACCAGATATAAAATTAAACTCACTGTTTTGAAGGTCTCTAATAGCAATAAAATGGTTAAATTGAATATTTCTGAATGTTGTTAGAAAGTGAATTCTGCTGGCTTAGTGCCTTATAAAGACTCAACTGCTACTGAGAACAAAGTTGTCCCTTGGTGCTCAAACCCATGGGAGACTGCTGCTATTCACAGCACTTGTGAGCAATCTTCTGTTCTTTTTTTTTCTTTGCTTTTCCAGAAACCTTTGAAGGACCAGTCAACTCACTAGGTTTTCATTATTCATAGTGGTGGTTGTATATGCTTGTTCATTGAGATGTCTTCCATCAGCCATGACTTATATTTGAATGAAATATTTCTAAATCCTGATTCTTTTGTACAAACCAGACTCATTCTTCTTTGTAAGATACTTCAAGAACTGTCAACCATTCTGTAATGTTATAACAATAAATCTTATTCCTGAAGCATAAATGTATTGATTTTTGAATTGACCTACAAAAGAAAAGGATGTCTAGAATGGATGGTAGCAAAATCATCCAACACCTTCGTCTGTGTTGTATAGGATAAATTAAAAGCCTCTTCAAGTACTTAAGTGAGGTAATTTTTCTCCCTTTGTTTTTAACGCCAAGCTTATTTGAGAAGAGCATCCATTTCATCCTAATAGTTTATAGGAACAATCATAATTCAGAAAGCAAATATAACTTCAATACACCCGTAAGCATATCAAAATAGAGTATTAGGTTGGTCATTCTTACAGATTAAATTTGGAATGTACTGAATTCTAATTACTTAGTCATTGTTGCAAATGTTGCTTAACACATTGATGCATTTCCTTTGGAAACCCAAAGGTACTTTTTCAAGAGGCAACTGGACTTTCTGGTTTTTCTTTGAAGATATTTCACTTTGTATTCAAGAAGCTTCTTCAGCTCTGACTGAACTTCTTGGATGAGATACATAACATCTTCAAAGAAAATCAGAAAGTCCAGTGCCACTTGAAAAAAGCACCTTTGGGACAGGTATGACCCAGATGACTGAGAATTTCCATAGACACTTTCCTTTGGAAACCAATATAAATAAATCACGTACAGATATCCCTTGACTTAACAGTTGTTTAATGACTGTTCGAAGTTACAACAGCTTTGAAAAAAGTGACCTATGACCGTTTTTCACACTTAACGACCGTTGCGGCTTCCCCATAGTCACATGATCAAAATTCAACTGCTTGGCAACTGACCTTATTTATGACATTTGCAGTATTTCAGGGCCATGTGACAACTTTTTGCAGCCTTCTGACAATCAAAGTATCAATGGGGAAGCCAGTTTCATTTAACAATCATGTTACTAACTTAACAACTGCAGTGGTTCACTTAATAACTGACAAGAAAGATCATAAAATGGAGCAAAACTCACTGAGCAAATATCTCTCAGCAAGGAAATTTGACATTCAATTGTGGTTGTAAGTTGAGAACTATCTGTTCTGCATCTTAAAATAGGGCAGAACTGAGCTACAAAAATGCCATTTTCAAATTTTAAATCATAAAATATTAAAGAGAATTGTGAAGGAAATATAAAAGCTTTCTTTGCAGAATTTTGTATCCCCTGTATGTATAAAAACTTGCAGGAAAAATTAAGGTCTGGAAACTTAATGGACATGTATCACAGTGATGTATCTTAAATTGTTTAAGACAATCATAATTAGATTTTTTTATTTTTTATGTATTTTATTTTATTTTATTAAATTTTTAATTGATAAACAATAGTGGACTGGCCAAATAGAATTGAAAAATGCAGATAGGAAGACCAGAAAAATAATGACAATTATGCCCTTAATTTGTACAGCAATGTTGACCCACTCTACTTAACAAAGAAAATATGTGGGTATTATGTTGCAAGTTAGACTGTACCGAAGAAGAAAAAAGGACATTTGAAAAATATCTGGATAGTGAAGAAGATGTGATAAAGCTAGTATACCAGGAAAGTTTATTGAGTATTGGAGAGGCCAAACTGCAAAAAAGACCAAATGAACAACAAATTATAGGCATGGAAGACAAAACACTATGTGGCCAATACATTTTAAAAATAGTGGGGAAAATAAATAATAACAAAGACCTGGCAATGCCTAAGAGCAGGAAAGTTGAAAAAGAGACATGAGCTAATTCTGGCTGCATAAGACCAATTCTTAAGAACACATACAAAGCCAGAGTTGAGAAAACAGCAACAGACAGCATCTGTTGCCTCTGCAAAGAAGCTGAAGAAATAGTGAACCACATGGTTAGCTGCTGCAAGAAAATTTCACAGACTGACTGTAAACAACAGCATGACAAAGTAGCAACAATGGTGCATTGGAAGATTTGGAAGAAATATCATCTGCCTGCAATCAAGAACTGGTCAGACCATAAAATAGAAAAAGTAATAGAAAATTAAGATTAAGAAGCTAAAGTGCTCTGGGACAGATAGGTACCTGCCACATAACACCACATAACATACAACATAAGAAGGAGCCGTGGGTGGCGCTGTGGTTAGAATGCAGTATTGCAGCTAACTCACTGCTTGCTGCCAGGAGTTTGATTCTGACCAGCTCAAGGTTGATTCAGCCTTCCATCCTTCTGAACTTGGTAAAATGAGGAACCAGGTTGTTGGGGGTGATGTGCTGACTGCTTAGAGAGGGCTGCAAAACACTATAAAGCAATATATAAATCTACGTGCTATTGCTATGTCTAAGTTCTATTGCTAACACCCCAGAGTTAACAATTGTTGCTAAGAAAAGCAAAAAAACAAAAACCAGTCTGGGTAGTGTCATAGCAGTACCTGGAGACAACAGAAGAGAAAGAACTAGAAAAGATAACAAAATAAAAAAACTGGCAAATAGAAATAGGACAACTGTGGCAAAAAAAAAGCAAAGGTAGTACCAATAGTCATAGATACCTTGGATGCATCCCACAAACATTTGAACATCAGCATTGACAAATTCACTATCAGTCAATTGCAAAAAGTAGCTTTGTTTGGAACAGCTTATACCTGGTGACGATACCTCTACTATCAAATCCTCATCTTCCTATCCCAGGTCCTTGGGAAGGGCTCAATAAGTGGATAAAAATGCCAAATCCAGTCTGAACATCTGACTGGCTGTGCAATAAACCATTTATCATTAAAATATGGAAGGGAAGAAGGGAACACAAAGAACACAGGCCTCCTCCATTAGTCTGATAATAATCTCCAGAGTTATCTCCCCCCTCTCTGTTGGGGCTCCAGGTCAACTGGCAAAACCTGATCTTTAGACCTTTACAGAAGATCAGGAGAGTTGAGGGCGATCTCACCTTAGAGAGTATGATGTCCAAAGGACAGGAGCCATGGCTGAAAAGGCTCCTCTTCTGGATCCTGCCAGCTGGAATTCCTTGATGGATGGGATTAGCACGATGCCAGCACAGTATAGGGTTTGCTTTCTGCTTATATACAGCATTGGTGGTGGTTTGATACTCCTTTCGATAGTTCCTTGATTGGGATATTATTTCTGTTCGCTTAATTGTTTCCTGGTGTTAATTCCTGCGTATCTGAGTGCAGGGTGTTCTGGACTTTTTGTTTCCTTTTTAGGTTGTTCGTGTTTTGTTTTGTTTTGTCTCTTTTGAATGGTGTATAAATTTACTTTATCTCTATGTGTCTTGTTGATGACTGATTAGTCTGAATGCCAAGCCTCCAATAATTCTTTGGTTGTTTTTTTAAATCTAGCTTGGTATAGGATATTCAGTTTCCCAGTTGAAGCAATGGCTGAATCTTTTCTTGTGGGATTAATTGTTAGTTTGATGTTCATGGATGCATTATACAATCTTTTCCTTGTTTGTCCTTTGTTGTTGTTAGTTGCAAAGTCGTGTCCGACTCATCGCGACCCCATGGACAAGGTTCCTCCAGGCCTTCCTGTCCTCTGCTATCCTCTGGAATCCATTTAAGCTCACGCCTACTGCTTCAGTGACTCCATCAAGCAACCTCATTCTCTTGTCATCCCTTTCTTCTTTTGCCCTCAATTTTTCCCAGCATTGGGCTGTTAATGTTTATTATAGTTCTTAGACTGCATGTTGTAGATGCCTCCTGTTTTTTCTTCTTAGGCTATCCGAGTCTTGATTTACTTAAGATATTTTGAGGACTTTGGTTGGTTTGTGTGTTGTGGTGCTGTGTAATAGTCTATTGGCTATTTCTGAAATGTTTTTGATGTAGGCTGGTGTTATCTTTTTCATACATTGATTGTACTAAAGTGGATTAAGTGGTCAGGCCCTTTTTGATAAAGTTCGATGGATATCCATTTTGTTCAAATATGTTATGCAAGTGGTACTACTCAGGCAGATTAATTCATTACTGCATCTATTTTTTACTAGATGTGGGGACTTGACCTAGTGCAAGAATAAATAATTCTTACCAGCAAATATTTCCACATAAACCACTGTGGACATTTCTATGTTCTGCTCTGTTATAATTGCCATCAGAAGTCAATGGGTTTAAACTTGTTCCAGCTGGATTAGCAGGCCACACTTTGAGTGACTAAAATGGTCATTTTCTAATATCAGCCTCCTTGTTTATCACTTTTTTATTAGTTACTGTCTGGATTTATCATACAGTATACCTTATTTGATTTCATATGTTTTAAATTTATTCTGCATTAACTCAAAGTAGTTAGCTATAACAGCTGTATGGTAAAAGTTTGTCTTGTCAGGGAGCAGAGTAACCTGATAAACACATCATGTTAAAGTTGAGCAAACATTGTTTCTTTTGCATAAATACATTGTACTTTCTCCATTATGATTGTCCGTTATGATTTGGCATGGAAATCAAGTAACTGTTAATTCAGGAAATTCCTCTAGCTTCCTTATCTTTTAAAGTTCTGTGTGTATCCTCAACTTCATATACTTTGTATTTCTGTGTTTCTAGAAGTATACTGAAGCTGGTTTTTAATTGAAATCAATTTTGATGTACTTTTTTTTTAATGAGTGGATTGAGAGCTGCTCTCTCAATTCCATTTCCAATAAGATGGATACTGAACATTAAATTTGCATTTTGGGATAGCTTGAAGAAATATAGTAAATGGAGCCTTTATTTGTCATCCATTGCCCATCTTGAGCTTTTAGTAGTAGTGAAATTATTTAGGCACAAGCTGTTATTCAGGGGCAAGAGAATTCAAGTCCACCTCAAAACTTAATGGAAAGAATAGGCACTGAAGCGAAATACAGGAATTTGGCATTTTTAGTTAGGCACCCTAAAGAGTTTCCAACAATTAAATAAACAGCATTTGTGTCTTCATGCTTTCATGCTACTATGACAGCACTCAATGGAACACTTAATCTGTTCTCTGGGGTAATAATAAACATCAAAGCAAGAAATGTTTACTAGTTGTTCCTGAAATGTTAACTATTTTAGTTTAAACACTTTTAGTGACAAGGCCTTCATATTTTAATTTGGGTTATGTTTAATGAAATGGGGAGTATGAAATATTAGGTATAGAGAGATTCTGAATAATAACTTCTCATGGGAAATTTTCATGGGTAGTGTAATTAGCATAGTCTTGTTATGACTGAATTTATTTTTAAGGATAAGAAACGTCATTTGGTGATCTTTTATAATAACCATCTGTTCTGAAACTGATTTATCACCAATAGATATGGAAAAATTCTCCCATAGTTCTTTACACGCAGTGGTATTTCAGGTCAAGGCAAACTGATTTGTGTCTGAAAGCAGCTTCCAATTAAGGCTGTCCATTTTTTAAAAGCATGGGCTTTCCTTATTATCATCACTTCCATTTTGCCTTTTTCTCCCTCAACAATGTTCCAGCACATAGAGACTATCTTAATGCAATATAACAAGGAGAGATTTAACTTGGAAATAAGGAGAAACTTTCTGACAGTGAGAACAATCAACTAATGGAACAGTTTGCCCTTGGAAGTTGTGGGAGTGCCATTACTTGAGACTTTCAAGAAGAGATTGAACTGCCATTTGTCAGAAATGGTGTAGGGTCTCCCTCTTGGGTGGGGGGTTGGACTAGATGACCTACAAGGTCCCTTCCAACTCTGGTTATCTGTTTGATCTGTTTGATAACCACATAGCTTTGTTTCCTACTCTGTGACTATCTGGCAACGATGCAAGTGATGTTCACCTCACTTGAAGATGAAATTTAGAGCTTGTTTGTTTACCTGCTGTGGTGGTCTGACAATTGAAAAATGGGAGACGCAGGGAAACGTCTGAGCAATTGCCAGCCCTGAGTAGACCCAGGTACCAGCTTTTATTGAGAACAAAATGCATATACAGAAAACAAGTGACCTCAACAGGATGTTATTTCCACAGGATATATAGGATGAGAATAAACAGGATGAGAATATACATCTGCGGAAATTCCCATGGGAATGGCTCAGCTATATACTATGACCTTTCACCGACATATTTGGTCCTCTAAGCTTTGCAGGTCCTAACAGGACAAAAACACCCATAGCAGGCGGAAATGCCCCCACCAGGGGCATTTTTAGTCCCTAGATCTATGCAAAGCTATACAAGGACTTGCAGAATAAAATATAATACCACATTCCCTCCTTTTTTATTTATTCAAAGATAGGGGTGTTTTAGTGGCATAATACACAGTTCCTCGCGACTTTGTCTCGTCATACGCTGAAAAACTGAGGTACATATTTGAAATAGATTAGGAATACATTGAATACAGCAACATAACATAATAAGTATAATAACAATTGTCACAACTAATTGAAGCAATGAACGTAACCATGAGCTGTCAGGAAGCCAATCCCATAGCAAAGCCCAAGGTGACTTATCAAGGCCATCTTTTCCTGCTTCGTGTTCAGCTATGCGGTCTTCCATATCATGAACAGTTCTTGTAATGTTAGGCTCATAATTATGTATAAAAATACAACAATGTGAATGAATTAAGGCACAAACTCCTCCTTTGGCAGCTAATATTATGTCTAAAGCATAACGATTTTGTAAAGTAATTTGGCGAATTTCAGACACTTCTTCATTTAACATCTTAATGCTCTTAACAGTATTATTAAACATAGCAACAGTGAAATTATTTAAAATATGCAGATCCCGATAATTCATAGCCACCCCCAAAGGTGGTAATGAGAGTCTGTATAAGGTAACTTAGGCAACTCCAATTGACACCAATACTGTCCATAGTCTGAAACAGAAACATTAAACAGGATCAGAGTTGTAGCACAGGCTGAAGATATAATATCCTTATCAGGTCCCGAATAAAGAATGTCTTGACCCTTATGCCAGGACCAATATGCTGGAAAAATCAAAGGATGCCGCTGTTTGCAGATCAATTTAGTCCGATTCCCCAGAGGAACCTGCTGTATACAAGTTGATAACCTCAGATAAGCAGTCATCTTTTCCCAGCCTTCACAGCGCCGCGCCTGGATTGCCGGCATCAAGAGAATCAGGAACCACGGAAACGCCATCCTGAGAATCAGGAACCTCCCTCACTGGCACCTGCGAAGACGCCTGTGAATGATCAGGCCTAATACATCGTCCAGGAACCCAACGAATTTGACCAAGATGTTCTACTGCTGCATAACCACGTCCCCACGTAATCAGCTCAGCGGGAACCCATGCCGGATCCGGAAGGAAGCGCACCAACACTCGAGGCCTCGCTGCATCTGTAGAAGGAAAAGAAAAATGCCTGCTGGCCGCACTCGCAGAGGGGTTACCAGACAAATTCAAAAAATTTAAAGTATACAAGGCTAGATTTAACTGATCTTGAATTGCCGGAAGCCCCAGGAGCTTCCCTCCTTTTTTATTTAATTTAGCTAACATGTTCTTGAGCGTGCCATTATAACGCTCCACAATAGCCTGTCCTGTGGAATTGTATGGAATCCCAAATTTATGTTCCACGGACCACTGTTTGCAAAACTGATCAAAGACTGTGCTCCGATAAGCTGCACCATTGTCTGTTTTTAAAGTTTGAGGCGTACCAGCAACTGAAAATGTCTTAATGCAATGATTGATGACATGTTTAACCGCTTCACCTCTTTGAGGAGTAGCCATTAGGAATCCTGAATAAGTATCCACAGTCACATGTATATACTTCCAAGGTGCAAATGATGGATACTGAGTAACATCCTTTTGCCAAATCATTGAAGGTTTCAACCCCCTGGGGTTGACTCCCATAGGAATAGCCATGCCCTGTTTTGAACAAGTTAGACATTGTTGAATTATGGCAGCAGCTTCTGCAGCAGTAAGCTTGAATTGATGTGCTAACGCTTTAGCATTTTGATGAAAATAACTATGGCTGTCCCATGGCTGGACAGTGAGAACTGAAGTTACAGCACTGTCAGCTTTGGCATTGCCTTGTGATAAAATTCCAGGTAAATTACTATGGCTACGAATATGGGCAACAAAACACACATTCACACGCTGCTCCAAACATCCTTGCAACAACAAAAGCAAACGTAGAATATTAGGTGATATTCCAGGAGACAAATAAGAACCTGCTACAAAGGGTAACAAATTATATACATACAAAGAATCCACTATTAGATTAAAATCCTGATTTTGAAAATTTTGAAAAGCCAAAACTACAGCAGCAAGTTCTGCCTGCTGGGCAGACTTCTGCTCTGATGTCACTTTTGTATGCCAAATTCCAGATTTATCTTTCCAAACACAAGCACCAAAAACTTTCCCTCCATCAGTAAAGACTGTAGGAGCATCTGATATACTGATTACTGATTTAGGTCACACCCTGTCCCAGTAATCTCTTTTTTTGCTGACTTTGACCCCCTCCAGGAGCCCAACATTGTGCTTTAAAATGTCCAGGCTTCCCACAATTGAAAAAAGTTTCTTTTTTAGCATTTCCTGCCTGCAGAGCCAGAGCTAAAGTTTCCATGTTAAAAGTCTGACTCCCCACCTTTCTACATGCGTTTATCAAATCTGTGATCTCTCGCTTTCCACTCGCAATAAGTGGATTAAGGATCTTTTTGCGATCTACATTAGCCTGATCTACCGCTAACTTCAAAAGCAATTCATTCCGGGCAAATTGATTGTCAATTTGCCTTTCAATAGCCACTTTCAATCTACTAATGAAATTTTCATAGGGTTCATTGTTCCCTTGTTTGATGTTAGTAAAGGTCTTCTCACCACCTTCGCCGTCAGGGAGAGCCCCCACGGCTTGGAAAATTAACTGTGGGAGAAGAACGAACCCCTCCTCAGGCATTCTATCTCTCTGTTGATCCACTGTCGTGTAATTACCAGCTCCATAAAGCTGATCTGGAGTAACATTTGCTGTTCCCCTTTGAACTGCCAGCTGTCTCCATTTCTGATCTAACACCAAATATTGAGCTGGAGTTAGAATCACATTTAACAGAGCTTTCCAGTCAGCTGGAATCATTTTATTTCCATAACCAACTGCTTCTAGCAATGCCTGAGCAAATGGCGATCTAACACCGTATTCTTTCACTGCTTGCTTAATTTCCTTTAAAACACTGAGAGGCAGAGGCTTCCATACTCTCTGTGGATTTAAAGCAGCATCTATACCAATTTCTACTGGATTAAGTTGAATCTCCACTCCAAATTCTACCAAATCATCTCCTGATAATTCCCCTCTATCTGTTGCTTCTTGAATAGCTGCAGTAACTGCATCTACTTGAACTCTTAAAGGCAAACTCTTATCTTCTGACAAAGTATTTTCAGTGCCTGACAGTCCTCTGGATTTATCTGGAGGTGCTGTCGGTGGCAATAAACGTACCGCATGGTAAGGCGGCAAACCTTCTTCAGGGGGTGCTAGGAGCGGTTGTTCATGAGTAGCTAATGCATCCATAACCACCCTCCAGGTTAACAAAATTGAAGAAGGGGCACGAGGCTCCTCGTGCAAAAATTTCCCTATCTTTTTCCAGGACTCTACTTTAATACTACCTCCCTCTGGATAACACGGAATATGTTTCCAAACATACTGTAATAAGTCCTCAATTTCTTTCTTTCCTACTGCATGTCCTCTACTATGAACTCCAAACTTAAACCTATTCCCAGTGATCTCTCTCAATTCCCTGAAATGCTTTGTCTGAGCTTTCGAGAGACCTCCTCCCATACTCACGAAAAGAATCTGTCTCCGTCCAGCGAAGAAGATGAGGGCCCAGTCGACGTCCGCGACGATGAGTATAGGATGCGGAAACGATAGCTTTCAAGCTATCACGCCGAAACGTATAGCCTTCCAAACTATCACGTCGGGTCACCACTTGTGGTGGTCTGACAATTGAAATGAGACGCAGGGAAACGTCTGAGCAATTGCCAGCCCTGAGTAGACCCAGGTACCAGCTTTTATTGAGAACAAAATGCATATACAGAAAACAAGTGACCTCAACAGGATGTTATTTCCACAGGATATATAGGATGAGAATAAACAGGATGAGAATATACATCTGCGGAAATTCCCATGGGAATGGCTCAGCTATATACTATGACCTTTCACCGACATATTTGGTCCCCTAAGCTTTGCAGGTCATAACAGGACAAAAACACCCATAGCAGGCGGAAATGCCCCCCCACCAGGGGCATTTTTTAGTCCCTAGATCTATGCAAAGCTATACAAGGACTTGCAGAATAAAATATATTACCACAACCTGCTACAATTTCTACAGGTGGTCCTCAACTTACAATCACAGTTGAGGTCAAAATTTCTGTTGCTAAGTTTTAATTACCTTTCTTGCCACAGTTGTTAAATTACTGTAATTTTTAAGTTAGTTGTTAAGTGAATATGGCTTCCCCATATTGCAAGATTTGCAGAAG
Source organism: Pseudonaja textilis (assembly GCF_049901715.1). NCBI lineage: Eukaryota > Metazoa > Chordata > Lepidosauria > Squamata > Elapidae > Pseudonaja > Pseudonaja textilis. Next base: position 26,506,553 of record NC_142008.1, on the reverse strand, counting down.
ATGATTACATGACTCTGGGACACTGCAACTGTCATAAATATGAGTCAGTTGCCAAGCATCTGAATGTTGATTACATGACCATAGGGATGCTGCGGTGGTTGTACATGTGAAAAATGGTCATAAGTCACTTTTTTCAGTGGCGTAACTAAATGATCAGTAAAAGAACTGTTGTAACTCGGGGATTATCTGTATTGATAGTATCATTGGGGGAAAATGCAATAGGCTATAAAATGGTTGATAGTATCATTGGGGGAAAATGCAATAGGCTATAAAATGGTTGCTTTTCAAGATTAGACATTGCAGTCTCAGCAGATGGGAAACTATCTTAGAACATTTAAATTCTCTTTTTCTACAGAAATTGATTCATTTGGAAAATAAGAATATTTAGTTGGAATAAAAAAGGAATTTTCAGGCATCTGGATTCTTTAATGGAATGAGTTGAAAATGTTATGATTGATTATGGCAAAAGTAGTGTACAAACCTTATAGTTCATAAAAGAAAGAAATGAGATGTAAATTGTCTGTTTATTTAATTTTACATTCTAGTTTCATGATAAATAAACTTGCTTTCTAAAAGGGAATGCAACTGCTTCATAAAAGATGAGGTGAAGTAGAAAAACAACTTCTTTTCCCACTTAGAAAAATAGCTTTTTTTAATATATACCAGAATATCTTAGAAGCTGAGCATTAAGAAGCATATAAAATACACTACTTGATCAGACTAATAGTAGTTTTAATATTTATTCTAGGACCCAACGTTTAAAATATAGCAGATTATGTGTTATAAAATCCAAAAAAAGAGGCTTTTTCAACTGCACAGATTAAGTGCTGTAGATGAAGAAACTCAGTGGTGTAGTTTATCAATTATGCAGATATAATATTTTGTAGTTATCATCTTTCTTAAGGATCATTCTTTTTTCCCATTTGTAATGTTTAGCCTAAGATTTGGATTAGAAGACTTCCAAGGTCCCTTCCGCCCTGTTATTCTGTTAAGATTGGAATAATCTTACTTCTTTTTAAAATGATGTGTCGGGTCCTATATTAGTTGTTTTATTTGCTAATTGAAACGACTGAACATTAATTTTTGTATAATAGTATGGAAAGATCTATTAGAAGTCTGAGATCTTTCCATTTTTTTGTCATATATAAAAATAATAAGAAGCCATAGAGCAACCAATAAAACTTTAAGTCAACATATTCAGTGGAAATTCCTTCAGCATAAGGATTAATTACACTTTTATAACATATAGCTTATAACAATGACAGGTAGTTTAAATATTGTCATCAAATAATTATAATCATTCAAATGTTACTACATTTCTTTTTTCTTTTTTTAATTAATTTTGGATTAAAAAATATAGAACTATTTTAATACCAAAGTTTTCTACTAATACATCTGTCATTTGTGCTTTCATTCTTGAGATACTAAAATTTAAAGTCATTTTGTATCTGCTTTCTATGAGGGAAAAAGGCACTGTATCACAGAAGGTATTTAATTCTAAGAGGTACTCATTTATTTAGCATTAGTTGCCAAATATTTAAGATGCCTCAGTTGAACTTGTGTAACTTTTAATTTTATGGATTACATAATAAATGTCCAAAATATTGGTACCTAAGCAAAATAGATATTCTTTTAAGATTGTTTAATGACTGATATTGAAAGAGTGCCTTTATCTTTGTGAATATTGTGTAAAGGGCTTACTTTGCCTACACTGTAAACTGATAGTCAGTTCTCAGTTGCTTTTTCAGACTGAAGTAACTTTCTCAATTGCTAACTAAAAAATGGGATTTCCAAGCAGAAGGAAATATAGGATGAGTACTCATATGCAACAAATTTGGGGCTATTATAAAGTAGTGTTTTTCAAACTTGGCAATTCTTAAGATGTGCGGATAGAAGAAATCTGAGAGTTAAAGTACTGGCATCTTAAAGTTGTTTGAAAAATACTTCTCTAGAGCTGTGACAATTATTACGAAATACTTCCTAAAACAGATTTTGAAATGCACAGGAAGTACAGTACTATTCGGTTTTATATCATTTGGCAGCATTATGGATTTTTCCTCATATCAGATTAAATTGTAGTCTTCCCCTTTCTCCTTTTTTAACTATTCTAATGTTAGCTTTTTTTTTAAAGTCTAGTTGCAAAAGCGAGAACCAGTTTGGTGTAGTGGTTAATGTACCAGACTAGAAATTGGGAGAGTGTGTGAGTCCTAGTCCTGCCATAGCCACAAAGCCAATAAGGTGAGCTTAAACTCTCAGTCCTAGGAAGAAAAAAATAGAAAACTGCATCTCAAAAGCCTTGCCAGAGTGAATCTTTTTGATAAGAAGCAATGAAATCGAATTGAAAATAGAACCTGATCTTGCATGATTTTTAAATGCTGCAGAGGCTGTATGAGAATGGGACGTGCTCTTGCGCAGCCTTTAGAAGTTGCATGAGAGACCTCAGAAAAAGCATTCCCCAAAGCCGTTTCAAGAACAAAGGCCTCATGTGACCCAAAGAAGCCTCTAGGTAGGCTTTAGGTACCTGTCAACACAAAACAGAGCACTGTCTGAAAGTAAGCAGCATGTGATAGACTTGGGAACTGCTGGGCTGTAGGGGTGATCTTGTGTTATTTCCCAAGCCCATGTAGTGGCAATGGTGATAATAGGGTTGAAATTGAGATCCAGGCCAGGCCTATACTTCTGGGCCAACCTTGGAGCTGCCACCAAGTATCGCTGTTCTGAGTGGCCTAGATAAGGGGAGATAGAAAATTGTTTCTCTTGATGGGAGGTTACAGGCCAGTGGAGTCATGTATTTTCTGAAATTTTGACTTGCTGAGCTCAAAAGGTTCGCCATCACTGCTATAGCAGTTCTGGCACTCAAAGCTACCCTAGTTAAAGAAGGGATATGGAAGAGAATCTTTTACATGACTAGGAGAAAGATAAGAGAACCTGGAAAATATATAATTGTAGATTCAATATAGGGATGTCCTATGTTTTTGGAAACGTTTTTGGAGTCCAAGCTTATACTTTGGCCAGACTTGCAAATGACTTGTCACAAAACTAGAATAAAATGGATTCAAACATGGATTTATTTCCTAGGTTATACTCTGGATTTCTCAGGCATGGTAAACAAATGCTTCTCTATTGTTTTTCTATTAAAACTACATTGCTTGATATATTGGATAGGATACTGCTTCATACTTTATCCCATATATGTGAATTTAATGCAACTTAAAATTAGTTTGTAGGTAGAAACAACCTGAAGGAGCAGCCCAAAGAATGCATCATCAAAACATGATTATGATTTTCTTGATTTATCAAACTAAAATACTGAATTGTTTTAAAAGAACATAATTTCGATGCAAACTTTGTAATGATCTGTTTGTATTAGAGATTATTCCCTTTGTTGTCTTTCTGTTGAAAATGTATATACTGCTAGTCTTCAATTTATGATTGCAGTTCAGCCCAAAATTTCCATTACTAAGCAAGATAGTTAAGTGGGGTTTGCCCCATTTTACGACCTATCTTGTCATAGTTGCTAAGTAAACCACTGCAGTTGTTAAGTTAAATAGTTTTATGAATCTGGCTTTCCATTTATTTTGCTTATCAGAAGGTTGTAAGTGACCCCCAAACACTGCAACCTTCATAAATACATGCCAGTTGCCATGTGTCCGAATTTTGAACATGTGGCCACATGAATGTTGCAACAATCATAAGTGAAAAATAGTTATGTCACTTTTTTCAATGCCTTTGTAACTTCACTAAACAAATGATTGTAAACTGAGGACTACATATGAAAATAATTATTAAAATGTCGTATGACTCATAGCACAACATCATATTAAATATTATTTAAAATCTATACATACCTTTATTGGTGTTATTGGGTTAGTATTTGAAATAAAGGGCATTACTTGCTGTAATTAGAAAAAAAATAAGAATTTAACATTCAAATACTGAACAAGTGTAAGCATACTCTTGTATCTCCTGAAAAACGCACAATGAACATTGCAAGATATGTGCAAGATAAAAAAGCTGTAGTACCCCTGCTTTTAAATTTGCATTGCTTACAAATTTAAAATGCTAATAATAGTTTCCTTTGTGGCAAGATTTCCTTTTGAATTTGTTTTGGGCAGATGTCTGCAAATAGCTCAGGATTTCTTTTTAGAGAAGCACTCTGCAACTTCCGTTCTTGGATTGAAATGATTTTTGCCTAGATAGCTATGATGGAGCACACAATCCACATGCTGAAGTTAGCTATGTGGCACTTGTTTGATGTAGTAGGTGAGGTGCTAAACTAGAAACCAGAAAACTGAGTTCTAGTTTTAGTCCCACCATAGCACAAAAAGCCAGCTGGATGTCTTTGGACCCATAATTCTCTCTCAGCCCAATCCACCTCATAGGGTTGTTGTTATGAGGAAAAGAGGAAGTTGGTGTATTAGGTATTTTCACCAACTTATTTGTAAAAAATAATAAAGGTAGGGTGAAAGAAATCTAATAAATATAAATAATAATATCTCATTCAATTTATCACCTTCTTGCCACTGTTCCTCTTCATATTTAAAATAACTATCCCATTACAGACAAACTTTAAAACGATCTTCAAATAGAACACATAATATTCTTCAAAACCAAATAGTCCCCACAGTACTATTATAATTCATGATGGGAATGAGGAGAACAGTTAATCAGTGATGATGTAGACAGGAAAAAAATCTGTATGTATGTAAGCAGGAGCGGTAGCATCTCTTCTCTCAGGCAGGAAAAAAATCTCAATTATATGTTGCAAGATTGATGTCCTACATCTTGGCTTTTGGCTGATGAACAGACTTTCCACTCAAAGAAGTAAGTAGTACAATTAAGTGTGCCAGTATGAATAATGCTGGGTTATTTTGCCATAGTAGCAATATGTCCATTTTATAATAGTTGGGGAAGTCACACAGTGAGATTGGAGTATTTCCATAGCAAAATGATAATGACTGCTTGAAGCTCCCCCAGTATGGTAGGTTGCTAAGGCAGAAAACAATACGAAATAGGTGTGTCTAAATGCATTTTGAATACAGTTACCGTATTTATCGGCATATAACACGCACAGGCGTATAACACGCATCTTCATTTTAAGAGGGAAATTTCAGGAAAAAAATAAGGGTGGACATCGGCGTATAACACGCATACATCATTTGCCCCCTATTTTCAGGGGGAAAAAGTGCGTGTTATACGCCGATAAATACGGTAATTGGCTTGGTGTGGGATTCTAGTTAATGGTTAATGTTAATTACCTTTAAACAGAGTTGGTCCTGTTTAGTACTTAGATAGTGAAAACCAGGAAAAATCAGAACTGGCAAGTTGAAAAGGTAAAAATTCTGTACTACTGGCATGAACATTATCATAGCCATAATCATGGAGTCAAGTTGAAGAAGACTTTAATTTGCAGGTTCATTTTGATGTGAATGCAACTATCCAGAAATATCAACTCTCATTTTATGCTTTGTTGATTTTCAAAATTTTATCAACTGAAGTTATTATTACGTCTAATAAGATGCAAGAAAAAAAGAAAAGGATACAGCCTTGTGAGTACCCTGGAAGTTACCTGAATGACAGGTAATGCCCTCATTGACAAGATTTTAATGGAGAATTTTCAGGCTTGATGTTTTCATGTTAACTAGAACAATATCGCCACTTTTAAACAATCTAAAATCTTTCAAAATAAGGAATTCATGTAAGGATTGATTGTATCTGATGCTTCAAATTGTTGAGATTCAAATAAGAATATAATCTGGAATTTTAAACGAAAACCTTAAATAGCATGGAATGGAATCCCAATAGCATTCAACTTTGTGCAGAAAGATTACCTCCTGGTTAAAGATTACTTATATGCTTATAGAGGGTGGTCATAGGAGTCAACAAAATTATGTGATATTTGCGGTAGAATTGCCTTGCATCATTCATTTTCTCTCAAGATATGTGGAGATTCCAAATCTCATAATTCACAGCAAGCACATGGTTGTAAGCAAGGCTGCTGTGATGAGTTCATGTCAATTTTTTTATCAAAATATGTTAATTAACTTAATTTAGTGTTCTAAAATGATATAAGCCTAGATGAAGATGCATCATAAAACAAGCTTACTCCTGCTTGTATATGCATTACAATGGCACATACATGTAAAAAAAGGAATGGAGTTTGCATCATGATGTCACAATGTGTATTTCATCATTTTATGGCCCTTGACCATGAATGAATTTATTTTTAAATATGAAGCAATTTATGTTTAGAATGTAAAAAAGAGACATTATATCTTTCTAATGCAGAAGTTAATATGACTAATATGGAAATACTTTATGACATCTGAATATACTGTATATTAGAGAAGATAAGCCCACACGTCATAGCAGATTGTCTCCTTCCCCCAAAACTGTTACAATTCTAAAAAAAATATCATTTAAAGAGTTTTTAAAGTATCACAAGGCTTGTAATTATGCTATCATTCAGATACATCCAAGATACTAAAGGCCAGACTTTAGACAGCTTTAAATTGCTTTATATAGTGTGAGTCATTGGCAACTATCTAAGGTTTTACCAAAAGCCTTTCAGATGCTACCTGATGGTTTAATTTCAAGATCACCGGGACTAACTGCATGTTGTGAACTCTAGATGTTGTGTTTTTTAACTTGAACAATCTATATGCTTTTATAAAATCACTAGGAAATAAAATCACTATAAAGCCACTAGGAAAAGCATTGACTTTGTTTTATTATATAAGCCTTTTCCTTGCAAAAATGTGAGTGTCTTCTCTCTGATGAAACCATTCATTTTAATTTGTGTCACTGTTATTACACAAGTTAACTATTGTTTTCATGCTATTTGATTCTGTGAGTAGCAGATGATGCTAAACCATTTTTTCCTTTTGGCAAAGAAAGGCTCAATAGTGATGGATTCCTTGAAGCCAGTCACCAAAATCTGGAAACAATTGATTCTTTTTCTATTTCTATTTGATATTCTTAAATTAAAGAGGCATTGCTTTTGAACATTGCCTGAGAACAAAAACAAGTCAAGGGATTGCCTTGCTGTGCCTATCTCCATTGTTTTAAATTCCATGTTGTCTCCTGTAGTAAGTAATGCTATCTGTAATTTAATAATTGCTGAAAAAAGCATTGTGTATGTGGAGGGAATTTTATTAGCAAAAAATATTAAACAAAAATGAACACAACAGATTCAAATTTAATACAGACATGAAAAATTATACTAATAAATATAATATTTTACTTGTGTTTAAACTTCTTTTGCTGTAATTTTTGGAAAACCTGACTTGTAAACTGAGATAAATCTGTTTTACAGTTTATAGTTCTAGTACATCAACTACAGTATATTTTTTACATATTCTCTGTAATTGGCTTGTTTTAAGAAGAAAGATTTCATGAATTGTGTGTTCTGTAAAGTATAGCTAGTATTCATGATGGTTAACCAGAAAGTCAACATCTGGAGGCCTTCACGTTTTCCAACTGAGGCAGGAAGAAATTAATTCCTTCTCATATTTCTTTTTTTATTTCCTTTTTGTCTTCTTTGTAGATCAATGAACTGAGCCATGTTCAAATCCCTATTATGCTGATGCCAGATGACTTCAAAGCATATTCAAAGATAAAAGTGGACAACCACCTTTTCAATAAGTAAGTTGGGCCAACTTCTGTTTTGTTTTATATTTTTGAATTGAAATAAATACATTTTTACTTAATTTTGATTCTCTGAAGTTTTTAAAAATATGCTAAGAATATCAGCAGTTCTATTGTGGAGTTGGTTTTTCAATATATTTTTTTGTAGTTGGATCCCAAAAGAAATTGAAAGGTGGAATTCCACAGGAGTGAAGGAAGTAATGTGCCTGCCCTTCTTGTAGTCCTGGTGTCCTAGAAAGTAATCCCTTCTCCAAAAGGTTGTGTTAGTGATTGAGGACAAACCCCCAAGCAGAGTGCACAGCAGCAATCAAGCCAGGCAGTCAAATGAGAGAGAGGCTGGGCCCAAGAGTATACACACACTGGAGACAAAAACACTGTTTGTAGTTTTTAAATAGTTATTTAATTCATTTAGAGTTTAAGCATTGTCAATCAGTCCATATGTCATACACAATATATCCATCCAGTAACCTAGTCCATTAACTAGTCAGTACAATGTCTTTATCTGCTTGTAAATCTTCTCCTTCCGATACCTTTCTCTCGAAGACAACGCTGAGTATACACAGGATATCAGCTCACCAAGTAAACAGTCCTTTTGTTGAGTAGAAACGGTATCCAGCACAGTAGCCAACAAGCAGACGTCTCATACAGGAGTAAACAGCAGGCAGCAGATAGCAGAGAGACCAGACCAGGAACCAGACCAGTGACCAGGAAGGTTACGTTTCTCTCACTGCCTTTTTTTTTTTATATATATATAAAAGTTTTTATTGTTTTTTAACATACAAACAAACAGACAAAACATAAAAACATCAGCTCCCCCATATTTATATACAAACAGTGAGTCGGTTGGTTCATCAGTTTTGTGCGTTCACTTCATAGTCACAATTACAATTACCTTATATAATAACTCTTATTGTCAATACAAACTTATAAATCATCATATCATTATTAAAAAAAAAAGAAAAAGTTTGACTACACTTTTATTCGATCATGCCTTTGTGAGATAACTATATTTTAAATGATTTATTCTAAAACAAATCATATAGTCGTGCCAGTTCTATCCTAAAAGAAAAAGAAAAAAGGAAAAAGGAAACCATTATATAAGTATAATATCCAATACCAAGCATAAGAAAAGAAAAATAAATTCAATATTATTCCTTATTATCTAGCATTTCAAATATTCTATTTTTGTATTTCATCATTCAGCCATTGATAGAAAAGATCCCAAATTATATAAAATTGTTTATCTTCTTGCTCTCTGATTTCAAAAGTCAATCTACTCATCTCAGCACATTCCAATATTTTCTTTATAACTTCTTCCTGTAATGGAATTTTCTCATTTTTCCAATTCTTTGCAAATACAATCCTAGCCGCAGTCAATACATTTACAATCAAATATTTCAACTCTTTACTATAAGCATCTGGTAAGATTCCCAATAAAAAAACTCCGGTTTCAAGTCTATGTGCTTCTTTGTCATTTTTCCAGCCACATGTGGATTTTAGTCCAATATTTTCTAGCATCCTCACAAGTCCACCACATATGGTAGTATGAACCAGGTTTCTGATGACATTTCCAGCATTTTTCGGATTTGTTCTTGAACATTCTTGCTATCCTTGTCGGAGGAAAATGCCACCTGTAAAACATCTTATACAAATTTTCTTTATAGGCTGTAGACATTGTCATTTTATAATTTTGCAACCATAAATTCTGCCATTTCTCTAAATCAATCCCATATCCAAAATTCCTCCCCCAAGCAATCATAGTTTCCTTAACTTGTTCTTCCTCCAGCTTAATTTCCAATAAGTAACCATATAATTTTTTAATCACCTTTTCATCAGTACCCATCAAAATCTTGTCTAAATCAGTTGGTTTATCATAAAATCCCTCTGTTTTGGAATCCTCATGATACTTTACATGTATTTGCAAATATGAAAACCAATTCATCTGTATACCTTGTTCCTCTAATTTTTGTATCGATTTAAGTTCACCCTTTTCATCTAGTAATTCCCCATAGCTAACTGTTTGTTCCTTTTTATAAATTATAGGGTAAGAAAATGCTTCTATCGTCGATAACCAAACTGGAATTTTCAAATAACATTGTTTTTTTGTCTTCTCCCAATTTAACCACAGAGACTCCGTATATAATGTCTTCTAAAATACCCCTGTGTTTTGGTTCCCTTATACCATAAAATGCATGCCAACCCAACAACAAATCATGACCTTCTAATGTCAACAATCTAATTTTCCTTAATGTTATCCATTCTTTAACCCACATCAAGTTTGCAGCTTGGTAGTACAACTCCCAATTAGGCAGGCCAAACCCTCCTCTAAATCTAGCATCCTGTTAAAGCTTTAACTTTATCCTTGCTTTCTTGCCTTGCCATATATACTTCAAAACAATTTTATTTAAATCCTCAAAATATTCTTTTCCGAGCCTAATTGGTATTGTTTGAAACAAAAATAAAATTCTGGGTAGAATGTTCATCTTAATTGTTGAAATCATTCCTATTAATGACAATTGTAGGTTTTCCCATTTTTTCAAGTCTTGAGCTATCTGTTGTTTAAGTTTAATATAATTGTTCTCCTTTAATGTACTACATCTCGACGTCAAGTATATCCCCAAATACTTAACCTTATTTGTAACTTGAATTTTTAACAATTCTGCCAGTTCTTCTCTTTGTCTCAGCAACATATTCTTTGACAAAATCTTTGTTTTATCTTTGTTTATTTTCAGACCGGCCACCTCCCCATATGCCTCTATCTTTTCCAACAGCTTCAAGGCTGTTTCTATAGGATCTTCCAGGATAAAAACTAAGTCATCTGCAAAAGCTTGTAATTTAAATTCTTCCTTTTTAATTTTCATTCCTTTTATAGTTTTATCTTCTCTGATATTTCTATTCAACACTTCCAAAGTCAATACAAATAACAAGGGAGAAAGAGGGCAACCTTGTCTTGTGCCTTTTCTTATATTAATAGGATCTGTGAGTTCTCCCTCCATCATTACCTTAGCTGTTTGTTCATTGTAAATTGCTTCTATTGCTTGAATAAATCTTCTAGCAAAGCCCATCTGTTCCATTAAAAGTAACATAAATCTCCAATTTACGTTATCAAATGCCTTTTGAGCATCTAAAAATATCAAAGCCATTTGCTTTTCAGGATGGGCCTCATAATATTCCAAGGTGTCCAGAATTACTCTCATATTGTCTCTAATCTGTCGTTTTGGCAAAAATCCATTTTGATCTGAATGGATAAAGTTATTCAGATATTTTTTAAGTCTTTTTGCTAAAATTGAAGCGAAAATTTTATAATCTGCATTTAATAAGGAAATCGGTCTATAATTCTTGATTAGAAGTAAATCCGCCTCCTCTTTTGGAATAAGTGTAATATAAGCCTCTGACCATGTTTTAGGTATTATCTTTTTTAGCATAACTTCATTCATAACTTCTAGCAGTGGAATACACAATGATTCTTGAAGAGTTTTATAAAATTCTACAGGAAACCCATCTGGACCTGGTGCCTTTCCATTATTTTGTTTCTTAAGTGCTTGGCTTAACTCCATCATTGTTATATTGCTTCCTAACATTTCTTCAATCTCCTTAGGTATCTTAGGTAAATTTGCATTCTGCAAGTATTGTTTAACTTTCTCCTCATCAATATCTTCTTTCTTATACAGATGCTTGTAGAAGTCATAAATAATTTCTTTTTCTCTTTGCTGCCATGACAAGTTTTACCTTGGTCATCTATTAACTGCAATATTTTCCTTGACTCTTTCTCCTTTCTCAGCTTGTATGCTAACCATCTACCTGGCTTATTTGCATCTTCAAAATAATTCTGTTTAGCACTCCTAATTTTCTGTGCCAGTTCTTCTTTGTCTATTAAGTCCATTTTATGTTTAATTATATCCAATTTCAATTTAACATCTTTTTTCTGTGGCATTTTCTGCAGTTCTTTTCGAGTCCTTTATATTCATCCTCCAAGGCTTTAAAAGCTTGCCTTTTCCTAATATTCTTTTTTCTTGTATAGTCTATTATCAAGCCTCTGGCATAAGCCTTCATTGTATCCCAAACATTCTGTATTGAAGTGTCTTCTTTTCTATTTTCTTTAAAAAAAAGGCCAGTTCTTTCTCCATCCACTGTGTAAATTCTTTCTCCTTTAAAATAATATTGTTTAACGTCCATCTCGATCTTTTTTTTTGTCCCTTCCATTTAATTGTCAATGGATTATGATCCGCCAAGTACTTGTTTCAATATTTACTTTTGAACGCTAGATATTAAGTCTGTTGAAATCCAAATCATATCAAGTCTGGACCATGATAAATGTCTATTTGAATAAAAAGTATATTGCTTAAGTTTAGCATTTCTTTCTCTCCATGTCTTTTTAGAGTTAATTCCTCTGTCATTTTAAAAAAGGATTTAGGAAGAGTTTTTCTATTATACTTTGCTGCTGTTGCAATATAGTCAAGTTTATTATCCACAATTCCATTAAAGTCTCCCATCATAATTATATTAGCATAGTCCAGTCCAGCCATCTTGGTATGTAATTTTTTATAAAATTCTTCCTGTTTGTCATTCGAGGCATAAATTGCAATCAAAAGTATCTTTCTATTATTGTCCATTATTTCCACCATTAATATTCTCCCATCGTCATCTGTATAAATCATTTTAGCTGGAATAACCTCTTAATATATAGGACCACCCCTCTTTTCTTACATTGAGTCAAAGAGGTAAACAATTTCCTAGTTTTGGTTGTAATAACAATTGTTCATGTTGCTTTTTAATATGTACTTCTTGTAGACAAATTATATCAAACTTTAGTTTCTTTAATTTATGGAAAATCTTCCTTCTCTTAGCAGCTGAATTCAGTCCATTTATATTCATTGTAATCAGTTTTTTCTCTTCCATGATTATATTTTATATTTAGATTTAACCACTCTCGTGGGTCTTGATTCACGCTGATCTTTAATATCCACTTGTCCGCCTACTTCACCTTCTTCTTTTCCAATCTCCACTTGTTCCTCTTGGGATTCAGTTAATGGGACCTCCTTTTCTGCCTCTCCTTCTCTCTCTCCAAAGACTTCATGTAGAACAGTTCTGCTTTCTCGATTGAATCAATTCTATGCCTCTGTTCCTGCCACATAAACATCAATCCTTCTGGGATCAGCCATCTGTAAGACACCTCCTTTTTCAATAACATTTTGGTCAGGAATCGATATTCTCTTCTCATCTCTCTCACTCTTCTAGGTATTTGTTTTAAAACCAAGATTTCTTTACCTTTGTATTTCAATATCTTCTCTCTTGCCACTTGTAAAATTTGTGTCTTCATGGATTTTTTAGTAAATCTAATATGGACTTCTCTGGGCAGATTATTTCTCATCGCATATCTTGTAAAAACTCGATATATCTCATCTATTCCATCCATCATCTTCTCTTCTGTTATCTCCAACGCATCCGCCAAGATTCCTACCATTATCGCAGCTAAATCTTGTCCTTTTTCTTCTTCTGTATTTTGAAATCTAAGATAGAATTCTGATCTATCCAACTCCCACTTCAACATCCCACTTTTTTTCTTGTTCAATCACTGTTAGTCTATTATCAATATTTCCAATCTTCTCCTCTCTTCGCTTGCCCCTTCTTCGACTTTTTGAAGTCTCTCCTCATATTTTGTCATCATCTGTTGAATACTTTCCACTTTTTCCTCCGTCCTCCCTGTTCTTTGTTCAATGGTATCTATTTTTACCTTAAGATCTTGAATTCCTTGCATAATCATCTGAAAAGATGCTCTTTCTTGTTCTTTTTCTTTATCTTGCTTTAACATTGTCTGAATTGAACGCTGTCCAGATGGTGGGAGGCAGAGGTAGACATAGAAGCACCGAAGATATAAGTTTCTTACTCATTTTAAATGGTTCCAGCTCTTCAACTTCTTTCAAATTTTAATCCAAAAGAGTAGCCAATTATAATCCAAAATGAAAAGGCCAATAATAAAAAAGAATCAATAATGAGAAAAAAAAAAAAAAACATGAAAAAGAAAAAGGAAAAGAACAAAAAGAAAAAATTCTTCAAATTCTTCCTGACCTTAATCCAATTAAAAAAAAAATAGTCCACAAAAGAGCATAAAAATAAAAATAAAAACCCAGTAAAGTAATAAACAAAGTCAAAGCCAAAAGGAAGGAAAAGAGAAAAAGAGGGGAAAAACAAAACAAAAACAAGAGGAATAAATTTCTTCAAATTCCACACCTTAATCCAGCCAAAAAGAAAGAAAAAACCTCAATTGAAAAAAAGAAAAAGAAATAGTCCATTGATATGCATTAAAAAAGAAAAAGCAGAATCCAAATAGAAAGGAGGAAAAATAAAGTAAAATAAGTCAAAATAAAGTAAAAATAGAAAAATTCAGAGGCTTCCCTTTGAAAATAAATCAAACTTAAAAATAAAAATAAAGACCTTAATGCTGGTGGAGCGGGTGGCGGAACTAAAAAAAAAGAATTAGAGAAAGAAAGTAAACAGCAATACACTGCACTCTATTTAATTGTCCAAGGCTCTAATTATGACTCCTTCTCTTTCCCACAAGCTTCAAAGCTGCCATAAATATCCAGAAAGACACCTGTAATAATATTCTACAAAGTGCTTTCCTCTATCTTATCAGAAGATGTCCTTGGGGAGAAGTATTTCGGTCTTTTCACAGTTCAAGTAAAATGTTTCCAAGCCTCTAGTTGGCAGTGTTACAAAGTTTCTTAGTTCTCACTTTCCCCCTCCTCTCTGAACAGCATAAAAAGAAGAAAAGCCGGCAAGGAATATACAAACATATAAAAGCAAAAAAAAAAAAAAATAAACAAAGGGAGCCTCTAGCCTAAAAATGAAAAATCCAAAGGAAGAATACAACATATAAATATAAAAAGGAGCAGTCCAGTTATCCCGTAAATAACAATGAAGTCCGGGAAGCAAAGAAAAAAAAAGCAAATAAATTCTCTATTTGACGTCTCCCTTAAAAAAAACGCCGCTTACTCAGTTTTGTCAAAAGAAAAAAAATCACACAGATTTCTTCTATTAAACAGAGCGAACTTTCCAAACTCAAAAATTAAATAAAAAACGTTTCTCACCCAACCGACAAACTCTCTCTCAGACCTGTTCTTTCTGGAGCCGCCCGACTTCAGCAGCATGGGGCTGCCTCTCCGCCGCCAGCAAAAGAGCTTCACCCGGTCTTCCAGGGATTTTGCGATATCCCCGGAGTCCTCAGGGTACGCTCTTCATGATAGCTGCCCCCACGGGACAGCATAGGTCCGTTTGGACCGGCCGGTAACGGAGATATCGGCTGCAATCGAGGAGCTCGATTGCAGACCGTATCGTCACGGCGCAAGCTCCTCCCTTCTCCCTCACTGCCTTTTTATTGCAGCTTGCAACCGCACCCTTAATTATCTAATTACATTGCAGTTTGGTGCTTAAAGCTACAAACACTTAAACCTAGGTTTATATATTTAATCACCCAAACCTAGTTGGTGTATCCATATACCCAACATTCTCCCCTTTTGGGTGATATAAATATATAATACCTTTACAATTTAAACCCATACTTTTCACAACTCTCTAGGTGCTTAATGGCACCTTGGGCTTTAGTAAAATTATCAGCTATATTGTCCTCCGACATGCAGTACTCCAGCTGTATCATTTTACTCTGTACAGATTGTCTAACGTTTAGATATCTTAAATCTGTATGCTTGCTCCTAGTTTTTACTGCAATATTTGTGGCCATTTGAATTGCTGCCTGATTATCTTCATGTACAATTATAGGATAATTTACAGTTATACCCATATCATTCATCATTTGTTTATACATAATTAATTCAGTACATAATAGCGATAAACAGGAGAATTCTGCCTCCATAGTAGACAAACTTATATGCTGTTGTCTTATTGACTTCCAACCTATTAATGTCTTACCCAGCATTATGGCTGTTCCTGAAGTCGACTTTCTTGTGTCTCTTTCTGATGCAAAGCTAGCATCTGCATAAGCACTCAATATGAGATCACCTTTTGGTTCTAGATACAAGGCATGGTGTAATGTTCCTTTAAGATATCTTAAAATTCTCTTCAATGCTATCCAATGACATTGAAACGGATCATTATTATGTCGTGCCAGCTGATTAATACTATAAGCTATATCTGGCCTTGACCAATTGCTAATATATGATAAGCTACCAATCAAAGATTGATATATTGCCTTATCAAACTTGGGACTTTGAGCATCCATTTTGCAAATATCCTGACTCATTGGAGTCTTTGCAGGCTTACAAAGTTCCATCTTATAATCTATTAGCAATTTAGATATCTTATCCTCCTGAGATATCTTATAACCTTTCTGTGTTTTCAGTATATTCAAACCTAGATATCTCTTTATCTCCCCTAATTGCTTGATTTTTATTTTCTTTCCTAATGATGCTATTATTTTATTTGCTTCATCATTAGTCTCAGTAATCAAGGCAATATCATCAGTGAATAACAATAATAATGATATTTTCCCATTTGTCTCCCTTTTAAATAGACATGGATCGGCTAAACCAGCTTTAAACCCTATATTGTTCAGTTCCTTTACAATATACTGGTTCCATTCATAGCCTGATTGTTTAAGACCATAGAGGCTCTTCTTTAACAACCAACAATCATTATTATTTTCACCTTTCAATCCAATAGGCCTTTTCATATATACAGTATGTCTTAGTGGAGCGTGCAAGTAAGCAGTTTCCACATCTAGATGGTTAACTATATATTTCTTGCTTGCTGCCCACACTAATGCTGCCCTTAATGTTGCTGCTTTAAGACTTGGTGCAAATACCTCATCATAGTCATTGGCACTTTGTCTAAAACCTTGGGCTACTAATCTTGCCTTATGGATTATATTTCCATCTTTGTCAGTTTTTATCTTAAAAATCCATTTGCAGCCAATGGGTTTTATATCTACAGGTAATCTCGCATTTTCATATACTTTCATATCCTTCAAGGATTTCAATTCCTTATTCATTGCTGCATACCAACTTTCCTTATCTTTAGAAGGATACTTTTTAATTTCATCCACAGTATATGGAACTTTATTTACCTGGCACACAGTGTTAGCCTGGTATCTATCAGGCGGTCTAGATATTCGTGTTGTTCTTCTGGGAATTACAGGGCTTGTATGAGGACTTTTTTGAGTTACTATCTGTTCCTGTTCCTCATCTTGCTCAGCTATTTCTTCCTCTATGGGCACAATTTCTTCCTGTATTTCTCTTTTTACTTTATTTTTAAAGTTACAGGGATAATTAATGGAATTTCTGTAGGATTCAACAATCACTTCTTTATTGTTATCCTGTTCTAACTTATCCCATCCTACGTGCTCTAGAAATTGGGCATTAGCACTACATAACACCTTAGATGTGCCTTTCTCCCAAAATCTATATGCCCTATGGTTAGCTTCGTAACCAACGAAGAAAAATTGTTTAGCTCTGTGTTGCCCTTTACGCCTGAGTTGTGTAGGGATATGCACCCATGCTGGTGCACCAAATGTGTGCAGGTAACTCAGATCAGGCTCCTGCCATGCCACATGGTGAATGGTATTTCACCAGTAGTTGAGTTAACAACGTTGTTCAATATGTTATTAGCACACATTGCAGCCTCCCCCCACACAGAATCAGGTAATCCAGAATCAGTTAACATTGTTCTAACCATTGCCTGTAGTGTTTGGCCTCTTCTCTCTATAAATGCATTGTGTTGTGGTCTGTATGGTGCAGATTTCTTGTGCTCTATTCCAGCTACCTTTAATCTATTCTGGAATTTGCTCTTCAGATAAATAACTATTCAACAAACAGTTTGTCTTTACAGTAATGTGCAACTCACACCAACCTCTAACTGCTATAACCTGGTTAGTTAGACTGTGCGCACTGGGCCCATAACCAATGTTAGTGATTGGGGACAAACCCCCAAGCAGAGTGCACAGCAGCAGTCAAGCCAGGCAGTCAAATGAGAGAGAGGCTGGGCCCAAGAGTATACACACACTGGAGACAAAAACACTGTTTGTAGTTTTTAAATAGTTATTTAATTCATTTAGAGTTTAAGCATTGTCAATCAGTCCATATGTCATACACAATATATCCATCCAGTAACCTAGTCCATTAACTAGTCAGTACAATGTCTTTATCTGCTTGTAAATCTTCTCCTTCCGATACCTTTCTCTCGAAGACAACGCTGAGTATACACAGGATATCAGCTCACCAAGTAAACAGTCCTTTTGTTGAGTAGAAACGGTATCCAGCACAGTAGCCAACAAGCAGACGTCTCATACAGGAGTAAACAGCAGGCAGCAGATAGCAGAGAGACCAGACCAGGAACCAGACCAGTGACCAGGAAGGTTACGTTTCTCTCACTGCCTTTTTATTGCAGCTTGCAACCGCACCCTTAATTATCTAATTACATTGCAGTTTGGTGCTTAAAGCTACAAACACTTAAACCTAGGTTTATATATTTAGTCACCCAAACCTAGTTGGTGTATCCATATACCCAACAGGTTGCTTCCAAGCTAACTTTCCACAGAATTTCAGCTCTGGTCTAAGAGAATCTCCATTAGTATGCATCGACTAGTAGTACTTCTCAGTATAATTCTACAGTTTGGACTTAATGTTTACATGACTTTAAAAGAGTCCTATTAATTCATTTTAAATTATTCTAAGAGATAGAGGTAAACTACTGTTAATGTTTGGGAATTCTGTAGTTTGGAAAGTTAGGGTTAATGTAAAAATTGATCATTATACCTATTGAAGATTTGCTAAGTCAAATTACTTACCTAATACTTAAAACAAAAAAGCTATTGAGGATTTGCTAAGACAAATACAGGTTACTTCTAGAAGTATTTAGGAAATACAAACTCAGTGATGATGTATTCCATGTGCACACAACCATTAGAATTGGAACTGCATAAGTGGAATATTCTATTGAGAGCAATTCAGTGCCATGTACATTAATGTTGGACTAGTGTTGCAGTAATAAAGGCTTAAAGATTGATTAGAGCTGAATCCTGCAAGTTATATCAGAGACTTATCCATGGAATGGAAGAAAATATTTTTCTGAAGTTAGATGCAGATTCTTCTATTTATGGAGAATTGCTTGACTAGCAGAGCAGAGATGCATAACAGGACTATGCACGCTGATAATGCACAAAGATAATTCCAAAGAAATGTTTTGGAACATACTACAGTATGAACACTGGACCTTTTTGAAGCAGATACTCATGTAAGCTTAAAAAAAGAGATGGTTGCTTTCATAATTTGATTGTGAATCATTCTGAGTATTCTGTAATCTTGTTCTTGGTGCCCTTAAAGTTTTGAAATTTTGTGCTAATTTATGCCACTGAATATCTAGAATTCGTTTTGTCTAAGTATATTGACTCTTCTAAAGAAGAACTCTCCACCTGCATGACAATTTATTCCAATTAGTCCAGTAATGTCTCCAAATCACCCAAAACTCCCCTGTACTGATCTCTGAGAATAGTTTTAAGTCTATCTTTGCCTACCTGAAAATAGGCATCATATTGGGCAAAATGTGACATTTGGAATTATACTGCAAAGGTCTTTAGGATACAGCAATTTTGCAAGCTTCTAAATGATAATAATTACGACTGTGTTCCTTGATCTGAAAGATATGAAAGAATTGGCTATATGTTAATCACTATAGTCTTCAACAATCTTCAACTGGGGGGAGGAAGAGTTATCCACCCAGTAACTTTTTCTTATAGCCCTTCCCGTTTAACCATATTATTACAGTAGTTTTAAGCAATTTTTAGCGGGACGTTCTCTTACACTTTTTGGATGAGATGAATTTTTGAAGGCCAAGGCGCAGATAAAGGACTTATTGTGGACTTGAATGTTATGAGAAAAAGAAATGATATGAGAGCTGAGCGCTCTCCTTTTACAGAAATCAGCCAAACAACCACAGATAGAAGAACATTTTGCAAGAAAAGGATGTTCTAAGTAAACAAATGTTCCTTTTATTTCAAACAAATCTGATGCCTTAGAATGGGATCTTCAAACAGAAATAGAAAAACAACAGCTGTCAGAGCATTCCTTATCTGTTAGGGAAGAACTAAATCAGAATCAGGACTCCCCCATGGACTCTCAGTGTGACAAGTCTTGGGAGAAATAAAATAAGCTTAAAAATAAAAACCAAAACGAGGCCTCCTGAGAAAACTCAGTAGACTTCATGACGAACCAATACTTGTTCACAACTCAAACTGTGATCTTAATATTCAAGCATCTCTCAGCTATTAAATATGGACAGAAGATGCTGAAATATAATGTCGATGCTTATTTTCAAAAGCATAAAACTAGACTTTTCATGCATCAAGGTTGATACAATTGGTTCATCTAACCTTGTTATCCAAGGCATGTGTGCTGTTAAAGAACAAGCACAGTACCTAAATGTTTACTCTAATATCATTGTAAAACTTGACAAAATAAAGAGAATGGGCTTCACACACATTGAAGATCCCTAGCTGTACCAGAAGAATATTTCTAGTTCAAACTGTTTATAGCAGACATGACAAATTATTAATTTTGAATAGCTAAAATAGCAGACCTGGAATTCTAGGAGAGCAATAGTAATTTTTGTAGGCCAACTTCTTCATAGCCAAAACAGCAAGATAGATATGTGTGCTGTTGAATAACTCCCAAGCATCTTAAATTGTAAGTGGATTCTTCTATCTTTCAAACAATCTACCATCTCACTGATGTTATTAAAGATGAAAGCACATTCATATCTTATGCGCAGAGTCTTTTGTGACAAAAAGATTAATCTCTATTCAATTCTATGTCACCTATATCAAACTATCATCTCAAGTCAGTTCCCAGATGCCTCCGAGGCAAGCACACTATCCTCAGATTTGAGAAAGCAAGACCATGGAAGTCAGATTTACTAAATGAACACTCTCCAGATATAAGTGAAGCTGGCCTTATTAATATTTCAGCTCCCTAGAAAGGGACCAACCAGATAATATACTACAGAAGTTAGAAAATCTGAGGAAAGCTGTCTATTGGATACCACAGCCACAGCTGAGTCTTTGATAGGCCTTGCTTCTCTAATTGTCTCCCCTCAGTGGAGAATGAAATGTCTGGATATTGTCCACCAATCCATAGCTCCCCAAATCCTCTTTGGCTGACTCAAGGTTCCATTTTAACTGAGTAGGAGTTCTCAAAGACATGCAATTGGATCTATAAGTAACAAGCAGGAGGTTAGAGGCAGAACTCTTGCCAATTCAATTGTACAGAGCAGAATTCAGCAAGAATTACCAATCCTCCACCCAGTATTGCTGAAGAAGACTCTACAACATAAAATCTATTGGACTTAATAATTTCATTTTTTCAGAGCAAGGTTTCCTGGAATAGTTACAGAATTTACATGAGAAAAGCCAATGTTTAGAGGAAGCTGGTTATTTCCCACTGGTTCTTCAGTTCAACACAACAGTCTCAGGTCATTGGCCTGCCAAAATGAAAATCAAGCCATTTGACTGTTCTTGAATGATGATGCAACTTCCTTATTAACTTGGAATATTGCTGTCTGGTTTGCACCATCAAAAGACCAACCCTTTTTTGATTATCTATCACAATTTTGTATCCTTTTCCTTCAAGAAACTTGGGCTATATCAGAGGTGGAACTGGATGGCTACTGGCAACTCTATTTTGGCTACCCCAAGTAATGCAGGAGAGAAACCCAGCTGTATATTCTTAATGCTCTGTGGAAGGGGATTTCTTAGCAGAATAAAATTTTGGGGAGGTAGGGAGGATTGATTGATTATTGAATTGTGTCATGTGATCTTCTAAAAGAATGGTATGAAATATTGTTAACCTTAAATTAGTTTTCAACAAACGAACCAAGCCATGCTTTGGAGATTGGTGTATGAAAAATAAACATTGATTTGATTAGGGGTGCACACAGATGAATAGAGCTTTCATCATTAAATAATGCAATCATCAACTGAGTCCTGCCTAATTTTGCCAACTTTTTTTTTACTAATATAATTAAGCAAATGAGTTTCTCCCATTGAGTTTGTTGGAAGCCAGCCGGAAAAGTTGGAATTGGTAACCATGTGTCCCTGAGACACTGCAACCACCCTAAATACATGCCACTTTCCAGGATCTGAATTTTGATTATGTGAGCCCAGGAATGTTGCGACAGTCACAAGTGCAAGGACTTATTGCAAATCATAACTTTAAATGGCCGATAAATAGTTGCAAGTCAAGGACTACCTCTATATACAATTCCTTACAATGAGTATCAAATCTCTTTTTCAGAGAAAACATGCCAAGCCATTTCAAATTCAAAGAATATTGTCCAATGGTTTTTCGTAATTTGCGAGAGAGGTTTGGAATTGATGATCAGGACTTTCAGGTAAGCTGGTTAGCATGTTAAATAAGTCTTGATATTTGGGAGATGTCTGATTTAGGAATACTTTGCTGGGAAAAAAGGTAGGTGGAATAAAAGGTAAATATCTGCAAATTTCCAGATGT
The DNA here is from genome assembly GCF_049901715.1 of Pseudonaja textilis. Lineage (NCBI taxonomy): Eukaryota > Metazoa > Chordata > Lepidosauria > Squamata > Elapidae > Pseudonaja > Pseudonaja textilis. Next base: position 26,484,390 of record NC_142008.1, on the reverse strand, counting down.
AAACTCAGCTGGTAATTGTGAGTTATATAAGTTTATTTAATGGGTATGTTTTCTAAATTTCCTTTCTGTATTTCATACTTCCTTATGGTTCTAAACAAGTAGTATGTATAACAAGTCATAGGTAAATAGTGAATATAACAAGTCATAGATAAGAAGTCAGCTCTACTGTTCAGTGTGTTGTGGTTAAGCATCTGTAATTGCAGGCATTGTGTGCCTCTCAATTGTGAAAGTGGTATGATTAAAATGTAGAATTTCAAGGTAAATTTCAGAGTATTCTCAAATACATTACAAATGAACTTTTGGTATGAAACTAAAATATGACTATTTAAACTTTTGCTTGCTTTCTTTCTTTCTTTCTTTCTTTCTTTCTTTCTTTCTTTCTTTCTTTCTTTCTTTCTTTCTTTCTTTCTTTCTTTCTTTCTTTCTGCCTGCCTGCCTGCCTGCCTGCCTGCCTGCCTGCCTGCCTGCCTGCCTGCCTGCCCGCCTGCCTGCCTGCCTGCCTGCCTGCCTGCCTGCATTTTATCTGCAGAGAAGACACTTTCTCTTTTTGCTTTGCAATTCTTAAATTACAAGTGGGATTGTCACTTCCTCTAGTTTCATTATTAGCTAATACCATCTGATAATTACTATGATTTTGTCATATTGTGTTTATAATTATCTTTTACAAATAAATTGGGAGTTGTGACTGTATAAAAAAATAAGTATGGAACATGGTATCTTTTCAGAGATATTCTCTAAAGATAAATGCAAATAAGCCACCTAGTTTTGCATTTCCTTTGGCAGTCCAGGTTTGGCTTAAACTTGTTTCTTAAGTGTTTTTGAAGTCTGATGGACTGTCTGTTTGCACATACTTCAGACTGGATCATTTAAAAAAAGGTTGCACTCCTGTGTACGTTTAATCTATGCAAAAAAACATTGGTTCCTTATCTCTGGACTTGTTTTTCTTTTTCTTTTTTAAATTTAAAATAAAGTTTATTTAAGTTTCATATATTTAAAACATTTAAAAAGAAACAAACAAACATATAAACAAATATTTAAAAGCACAACTACAATGATGTGGGAAAATACCCAAACAAAGCTGAATACCATACATGTAAGTACCCGCAAAAACTTAAGAAAACAAATATATATACATATATACATTTTGCAGCAGGTATTGAACATCAGTTACATTTTTCTTTTTTTTTCTTTTACCCCATAACATTGACGTGATCTACCTTGTTGCAATACCTTCCTCGTTCTTTTAATGTTTTAATTTCATAGAATACTTTATGATTAAATGCATATCCTTCATAGTTTCATAACTTAATCAGTTGTCAAATGTTGCTTTTTCTTTAATCATTCATACCAACAGTTCCAAACTTTGTAGTATTCATTATCTTTGTTGTTTTTTAGTAATTTGGTTAGGCTGTCCATCTCTGCACGCTTGTGAATTTTTTTAATGACCATCTCCTCTGAAGGGACAATAGACAGTTTCCAATTTTCAATATAACTTATTCTGGCTGCCATTATAATGTGCAAGATTAAATATTGATATTTTTTTTCTATTTTTGAGTCTTTCATACCCAGCAAAAAGGTTTTGGGTTCAAGTTTTACTTCTTGTTTAGTTATATTTAGAATCCAATTTTTGATATTTTTCCAAAATCTCTGAGCATATGGACATGTCCACCACATATGGAAGTATGTTCCCTGGATGCAGTTACACTTCCAACAGTTTGGGGGGAGATTCGGGAACATCTTAGCCAGTCTTGCGGGTGGCAAGTGCCAACGATACACTATTTTATAGAGGTTTTCTTTGTACAAGGCTGACATAGTTAGTTTGTAATTTATTTCCCAAATATGTTCCCACTTGTCTAATTCAATACTGTCCACATTTTTTGCCCAAATTATCATACACTCCTTGACTGTTTTTTCTTTTAATTTATAATCCAATAGATATTTATATATTTTACCAATCAATTTCCTTTCCTCTCCATGACAAATTTTATCTAATTCTTGATAGGTCATGTTAAAACCAAATTGTTCTTTGTCTTTTTTGTAATGTGTTTGTACCTGCTCATACGGCCACCATGCTATCTCTTTTCCTTGAATTTGTATTTGATTTCTATCCTTTAACCCTTCGATTTGATGTTATAGAAGTTTATATCTTACAATATTATCAAAACCTAAAATGTTTGGATGTATAACTGCCTCCATTGTAAATAACCACAGTGGGACCTTACAGTAATGTACTTTTTTTATCTTTTCTCAAATAGTTAATAACACACTCCTTATATAATGCCTTTGAAAGTACAAGCGGTGTTTACTCTTTCCATCCCACGTAACTGCATGTTGGACTTGTTTTTCATTCTCAAATCTCATAATTGGAAAAACTTTCTGGAGGATGTAGAATAGTGAGATTTCATTTGATATATACAGTGTCTTTTGTTGCAGACAAAAGAGATTTCATTTGTAATCTGAGAGAGAAGGTGACTCATGTAAACTGAATTTACAATATTGCTTTTAAATTAGATCTTTTTTAAAAAAAAAATTGTATTGCTTTTAAAATAATAACAGGAAAAAACATGAACTACTTATGAAGGCATGCATCATCAAAGAAAAATGTACAACAAATACTTCTAAAAAGTGACAAAAGTACAACAGAAAAAAGGAAACAAAGTATGAAATATTAAAACAGTAAACAATTTCAATTCTATATATCAAATGCAAATATGCAAAAATGTATATATTTCTAATACATACATAATTATCATGCTTTTTCAACCTTATTTTGTATAAATGAGTGACATAATTCATTATGCTTATCCATACAAAGTCTGTGTCTATAGGCAATCTGTACATAGGTGGCCAATGAGATCTTTGATCCACTAAATGAATGGGGGCATGCATTTATCTTTCCAGTGTTCCAGTGTTGTAGTATCAGTCTTTCAGCCATAGTAAGGGCATTAGGAATCTATTTACATTGTCCAATCATTAAATTCCATGTACCTCTGAAAATTGTATCTTTTGTCACATAGTCACATTTACATACAGGTGATCCTCCACTTATCACCATTAATATAACAATAGTTCAATTACGATGGCACTGAAAAAAGTGACTTAAAAACTGTCTTCGAAATTTTGACCATCGCGCCCACCTGTCTGATCACATGATTGTGATTTGGGGGGCTTGACAATTGACTTATGTTTACAACCAGTTGCAGTGCTGTCCAGTAACATAATTGCAGTTGTTGGAACCATCCAGCTTCCAACAAGCAAAGTTAATGGGGGCAGCCAGATTCATTTAACAGTCACATGATAACGACTATGATAAAAATGGTTGTTGATGAGTTGTTTAACAATCACATTGCTCAGCCACCAGAATTCCTCTCTCAACTGTGATCATAAATTGTGGACTATCTATAGTCTATTTTCTCCCAAAACTTAGTACAGTAAGCATAGGAGTAAGTAAAAGCATGTGTTTTAAAGAAGCATTGTTTATTTGTTTATATGTTGCCCATCTCATTGTTCTGAGTGACTCTAGGCAACTTATAATAGTATAAAAGCATAAATACAAAAACATTAAAAATTAACAACAATTAAAGATTAAAAACAAGAGCATGGACAGAACAGGGGTGAACAATGAGTGGTAATCAATAATTATATCTATGAAATCTCCAACAAAATACTATCTTAGATATCTCTTTTCTATACAAATGTAGTGGAGACATATGAATTGAATTTATGTTGTTTTCTTTATATCTTTATTGTTGTTCAATTTGAACCCAGTATTATCCTTTCTGATTAGCAGCTGCTCCTGCTCTTTTCAACCAGAGACACCAGAACTTTTTGTCACTCAGGTTTACTCTGTACCCATTTTTATGATAACTCTAATTTTAAATACTTAAGAAACTGTGGCTTGGGAATACCAAACCTAATTTAATTGTCAGCTATGCTTTCAGCATAGAACAGTACAGGGCAAACATGAGCAAAATGGCAAATTTCCCAAGTTGCTTAATAATCCATGTCAATGTAATTAAAACAACTGCTTTCCCCAGATGTCTTTGGAATATCAACATATAATTCTTGATAAGTTGTTCCAGACATTATGGTTTCCTAAATTGCAGTTCAAGAATATATGTGGGTGATAATCTGTGGCCATTTCCCTCAACTGGAAATTCATTTTGTTGAAGCAACTGAGAAACTTTATAGTGACAAAATGCAGAATAATGCTGCTACTGATATTTTTAACTTACACTTCCTTTTTAATAGTTTAAATTCTGCAAATTGTTACATTTAATTTCTATATAAGGACATCTATTCTAAGTAGGTCATGCCTAGTTTTATTCTGTTCATTTGTAAATCACAAATGCTTGAAGTAGCATTCTTGAGTTTTCTACCCATATATTTTTGAAGGTGTTGCAAACTGTTAATTATTCAAATGTTTACATGAACTGAAGAGGCTACATGATTTTGATTTGAGCTGATTAATGTATTTTCAATCTACTGAGGGACCTAATCAATAGCTGTCAGAGCGCTGTCATAAAACTAGGACAGTCATTAGTAGAAGACTTCGACCTTTCTCAAGCAGAAGGCTTCCTGGATATAATCAGTATGCTTACAAATAATGTATCATTTGGAAACAAGTTGCTTTGCCCAGCAATCTGCATTTGTAGTCTCAGTATTTAGAGACATTCTTCAACCTTTTTTCATAGTATTTATAATTCTACCTTCCGGATTTTGTACTGGATTTTTGTAATCTCTCAAAGTCAAGAGTGCAATTCCCTTTTAAGTCCTGAGCAACATTCTCGGCATATTTTGCAAGTCAAGTGTGCTTCTTTGCATCTTATTATATCTTTGTGAAAGCAGATGATTGACTGATGTCTTTTAACATTTTTAAATCTCAAAAAAACCAGGACCAATTCCAGTTTTATTATATTATCCCTTTCCTGGCCATGCATCCCTGCAATTTTGCAGCATTGCAGTGTGACTTCATTTTTTCAACTGCCATTCCAGTGATGGGAAGTATCAACAAAGAAGCAAATTGAAAAGATTTGTATTATATAGGTAGTCCTCAAAGTAGAACCATTTATTTAGTGACCATTCAAAGTTACACTGGCACTGAAAAAGTGACTTACGACTGGTTTTCATGGTTATGACAATTGCAGCATTCCCATGATCATATAATCAGAATTTGGGCACTTGGTGACTGGTAGGTGTTTATGACTGTTGCACTTCCCCAGGGTCATATGATTATCATTTGTAACCTTTCCAGCTGCCTTCCAACAAGTCAATAGGGGCAGCCAAATTTGCTGAACAACCACATGGTTCACTCAACAACTGCAGTTATTGACTTAACAACTGTGGCAAAAAGGTTGTAAAATGGAGAAAAACTCACTTAGCAATGGACTTGCGTAGCAACGGAAATTTTGGTCTCAATTGTGGTCATAAATCGAAGACTACATTTAGAGGGTTACTTAGTGTCTGTCTCCCCATTGCATGGCTTTTTTTTTCATATTCTAATTTATAAAGAATACTGAGGGTTTTTAAATTGAGGTTGGCTTTTATTATTGCACTTAGTGCTTTTATCCATCTCCAGAAATATTTTATTCTACCCTACCCTGCCCTACTCTACTCTGTTATTGCACAGTTGTAGTGATACCTCTCAGAATTCCTAACTTGGCTGGTCAATAGCAGTGCTATCTGGAATCTCTAGAGTTGTAGTGGTACCTCAGGTTGGAATCAGAGAAAACTAGATTTTTATGAAAAGGATTTCACATTCTTTCAGGCTTAGGATCTTCATTTTATCTTTCTAGGGGATTAATAGATTTATGACTCCAGGAGCTCCTATTTGCTTTTTGTGTTACACCTATCAAGACCATAGACAATCATTTACATGACACATATTATGCATATTATGCACTTAATATCAGATTCATATTTTGGGTTTGGGGATGTGTAGTGAAGCTGCAGTAAGGCAGTAGTACAGAGCATTGCACAACTAGACAGCTGGCAGAAACATTCATATATTTTTTTCTCCACTACCTTATACCATGGCAGTTCCATTTCAAATTACCCTCTCCCCATTCAGATATTATTTGGTTTAATAATTTCAGCTTAAAATTTTATTCATTCTGACTTTTATACATTTGACCTCTGTTTTTTTTAACTTTAGTTTTGTTGAAAGCCGTTTTAATATCAACTGTCAGCATACAAGCCAACATATAGATTAAATAAGTTACATGCTTGCATAAAAATATCTCCATTTTCTGAAAATTAAGAATTATAATTTAATGATATTAATATACCAGTGAGAAGTAGAAAAGATTGGAGATTAGAAGAAGCTAATTAAATTGACCTTTAAATCCTTCCTGCTCTCTTGGAGTTTAATGCTAATCCCTAAACACCTATGGTGCAGATAGATTTCAAAGGAGAAAAGTTGCCATTCCTTTCATTTATCCATTTTTTTTTACTGAGAATGTATTAACATAGCACATCTTCTCCATTACGTAGGAGGACATTTATCCTATCTGTCTGAAAAACCAGAATAAACAGGAATTATGTAAATTAATGAGGAATATCTGGTGTTATTTTAAAAAATGATCTTGAATTTTAATTAACTTGCTATATTGCTATTTGGAGTTATTGTCTCACATTCAAATTTGGTAGAGTGGAGTCATGAGGATTATTTTTCTCATAATTTTATCTGCTCTTCAGTGTCTTTATTCTGACACTTGGCCTATCTGTTTCTCAGTATTCTTTTTCTCCTAGACTGCAATGGTTTCTATTTATTCAGTATTTGCTTAGTCCATTTGTAAATCACGTGTCTGCCATCCTTTCCTTTTCTTCTTGTTTGAGCCAATTGCTCCTGCTATTGTTTCTGTTTTCATTTGTCCTTGTTTTCCTATAGAAGTAGTAGGACTTGGAATACATTGGTCTTTGGTCTTCCATGCATCTATCAGCAAATACTATTATTAAATGATTAGGTAAAGGTATTATCATTTTGTTTGATCTTAATAAAGGCATGCACTATTGTAGATTATAAATTGAAAGTAAGTAGTAACAGCTAAATTGGCTGCTTGATCTTGATAATTGTAGCAATGTAACCATATAAAGTGATTGATGAAATTAAACTTAAATATGTCTTATCTAAGAATTGACAGGTAATCTCAAGCTGTGCTATATACTTTTCCTGTTTTTTTAAAAAGAACTTTCGTAAACTGCAGTCATTCTGATCTGAAGTTGTTCTGGATAAGGCATGAGCATGCTCATTGTGTTTGTTGCTTCTTCAAGAAGCTGCATCTTTTTTCAATTTTAAGCACTAGTTACACAAGCCCAAGAAAATAAATAGTTGAATTCAGGAGTGTTGATGCCTTGGAAGTTTAGAAACAAGCCACTGTATTGGTTATATCCTATAAATAGCCGAAAACAAACTCATATTTGTGCTTATAACATGATGATTAGAATGGCAAATATTACTTCTTTGCCCTTGTTGCATCATCCCAGGAACCTTGTTAGTGTAAGTGGCAGCAAAGTGCGATGAGAGTTCTGGACAGTATTTCACCAGTAATAATGTTTAAATTCAGCCAAATTCTCCTCAGAGCTGCTCAGAGCATCCAGTAGTGGGAGGTGCTTCAGTCTCTGCATTCATAGGCTGAGCTTGAATTGAGGAACGCTCCTCTTCCTCCACGTGACTCCTCCACAGCGTTCCCCAGTTTTTGCTCAGCCTTGTGCGAGACAGGCAGTGCATTGACTAGCTCCTTGGCCGAATCAGGATTTTCTCTAATCACAGTCACAATTTCGTTTGTTTATCAGGTTGGAATTATTCTTCTCTCTTAGCCCTGCACAACTGTTTAATTGGGACTTCTATCCACCCAAGGGAAGCACATTTGCGCCCCCAGAGGGAGGCAAAGGGGAGGGCCAGTAGTGTCTTCACACCACCTCCCATAGCCAAAATATCCTTACACTGCCTTTTCTTCTGTGCCGCTTTGTTCTTTTTCGTTTGTTAGCGGCTTGAATTGCTTTCACCTGAGTCGTTTCATTAATTCCCCCCCCCCGCCAAATGCCGCTCTAGCGTGGAAGGGCTAATCTTTCCCTTCCCTGCCCCACTCCACATTTAAAGCTTCGGCTTGCCTTTTGGGAGGGAAATCCGCCGCTGAGAGACCTGAGGATCCCTCGCATTGTTGGCGGCTGCCATTTTGGGAGCCTCCTCGTGGCCGAGCGCCATTTTGTTTTCTATATCATTTCTGTGAGTGTAAATCTGCTCGAGGATACAGGACCCGTAGGCCTGTTTCAGAACTATTCAACCTCATTTAGCCATTTAGCACTGAGGTTGATTTCTTTACTTCAAGAATCGTTGGCCTCATCCCACAGCTTATTACTCAGTGGTGCAGTAGCAGCAGCACCACCCACCCAGTGCTGCCTGGGCAGGCAGGCTGCTGAAGGCCCTAGTTTCCTTTCTCACTGGGCCTTAGGCGTTCAAATTTCGGCTGATTGGATTATCTGTTTATTTTCTTCATTGGCATCAGACCTCTGTTATCATTGGAGCAAGGATTCAATTGTGTATTGCAAAGATAACAATTTTATCACTCTTCTGAGCAGAATATTACCGTGGTACGACTCAATTTCATATATATATCCATATATATCCATATATATCCATATATATCCATATATATATATATATATATATATATATATATATATATATATATATATATATATATATAAAAAAAACTAGGGGGCGTGAAATAATTATCAGGGCACCCAGTCTTACCATAGATTGGCCCCTGGGCATGCCAACCGCCTCAACTTGATTCCTAACATATTCTGCAGTATATCTAGATTTTTCCTCCTTATCCAGGCGCAGCTCACCCTCACAAGGACAACAGGCTCTGATTCCTGGAACACCGGCTAGAAGGGCCCCTGAAGCCACCTTCACCCCCTACAGCAGCCGGCCTCCATCAAGAGGACTCACTCATAGATGAGGTTCCAGAGAGAGTAAGATCCTGGATGGAGTTGGCTATCCACCAAGGGATCGTGGCCGGACTCCAGCAAATAGCCAGGCCTGGTCACTACCTGACAGTTTCTGACCACGAGTCTCAATCTGTAAGATCCTTGCCCAGATCAGACCAACTCCATGGCCAGGTACACTTGCAGAGGGAGATCCCCCTTACAGAAAGGGAGAAGGAGGAGGAAGGGGAACTGGACCAGATCAGGGAAGATAAAGAGTTTGATTTGGGGTCTATGCAGTACAGCGAACCCCTATCAGAGGCGGATCCATTGGAAGAGGAGATGTCCGAGGACGAGGGACTTACCCCCGATCAGCCCGCCTTCGTGGGTTTGTTCAAGCCACACTTATTTAAGTCCCTACTATTCAAGGCCAAGAACATTTCGGGCCTAAATACGCAGTCATCCTCTGACCCCCCCCAGTCCCGGAGGGCCCAGATGACTCTATCTTTAAACAGCCCGTGGTGGAGGCCGAGGTTATCCCAACTCCACCCATTTTTTCTGATCTGGTGTTGAAACAACTGGCCTCTGCAGTGGGCCTCCAGCCCCGTCTGGCCACGATAAGAGATTTCTCAATTTTGACCCGGAATTCTCTAAATTACTGAGTATCCCTGAGGTTGACGAGCCCATAGTGGGCCTAGCCTCCTCCTCGACCCCGAGTGACGCACTGGAGGCCCTGAAGCCAGAGGAGAAGTGGGCTGAGCTGGCCTTGCGCCGGGCACACCAATCGGATGCCTGGGCCATCAGATCAGCTACGGCTGCATCTTTTTTCATAAGGTCATCTATTTGATGGCTCCGTCAGCTCAAACAACACGTCCCTGCATCCAATGTCAGGGCGCATCAGGACATTGCCAAGCTCACGGCCGCAGCAGAGTTCTCTGCCGATGCCACATACCACTCAGTCAAATTCTCCACAAGAGCAATCACATCACACGTCACAGCCCGCCGTCTGCTCTGGCTGAGACATTGGCAAGCAGACGTTAAGAACAAGGTCAAATTGCCTTCTGCTCCCATTGTGGGAAACAAATTATTTGGCCTGTCTCTGGACTCCTTACTGATGGAGACGTGCAATAAGAAAAAAAATTTTCCCCTCCCTTACACGGAGGATCCAGAACTTCACAGCCCTTTCAGAGAGGGTCCTTTCAGCCCTTCTACCAAGCTCCCTTCTCCCCCAGGTATCAAAGGCCCCAGGCCTTCAGGTCAGGTCAACCCCAGGATTGTGCCGATTCAGGAGACAGGAATAGAAGGGGCAGTAATTACAAAAGGCCCTTTCAGGGAACAGGTAGCAGGCCTTTCCAGCGTCCAAGATAGGCCAAGACACTCCCTTCCCATTGGCGGGCGTCTTAAATTTTTCACCAGCCAATGGGACTCCTCTACCTCTGACGCCTGGGTCAGGGACACCATTAGATTCGGTCTTGCCCTTGTGTTTCAGTCCGCCCCCCCTGCCCCCCGATTTCTTTATGTCATGCCCTCTTTCCAGAGACCGGACTAAGCGTAATCTAATGGATTCCGTTATCCAGCATCTCCTTAATATAAGAGTCATCCAACCTATTCCGACTGCACAACGAGGGCGGGGATTTTACTCTCATCTGTTCATAGTCCCAAAACATTCGGGGGGGGTGGAGAGCGATATTGGATTTAAAACGACTCAACCGTTATCTGATATATCGCAAATTTAAAATGCACACATTGCAATCCATTCTCCTGGGAACCAGACAAGGGGACTGGCTCACATCCATAGACTTGACAGAGGCATACTTACATCGCCATTCGGCCTTCCCATCACAAATTTCTAAGGTTCTGCTATAACAATCATCACTTTCAATACGTGGCCCTTCCGTTTGGATTAGCCTCTGCCCCCAGGACCTTTAACAAGGTCCTCGCAGTGCTAGCGGCCTTTCTCAGGAACCTCCCTGTGCGTCTTCAATGTTATCTGGATGACATCCTCATCCTGTCTCCCTCTGAACATCAAGCAGTGAGGGACACCCAGGTTACCCTAGCTGCTCTCCAAGAGCACGGTTTTCTTATAAACTGGAAGAAGAGCCAATTATCCCCATCTACCCGAATAACCCATTTGGGGATGGTGATTGACACACTGGAAGGGAAGGTTTTTCTGTCTTTGGATAGACTACTCAATATCCAAAAATCCGTCAGAGAGATCAGGTGACTTAGGAGGGTAACTATACTAGATTTGTCAAAATTATTAGGGAAAATGATTTCGTGCATTTCCATTATTCCCTGGGCCCGTCTACACCCCAGATCCCTCCAGTGGTTCCTACTCCTGCACCAGAAATCTGGCAGAAGCAACTCAAAACGCATGGTCAGGGTACCTCCAAGGGTCCTCACTTCCCTCCTCTGGTGGGACAAACCGGCCATCAACAGAGGCTGCTTCTTCAAGGAGCCCCAAAGGCTCACTGTCACCACAGATGCCAGTCTATTCGGATGGGGCGCCCACCTTCAGTCACTCACTTCATGGGGCAGATGGTCTGCAACAGAACAATCATGCAGCATAAACTGGCTGGAACTTCACGCTGTCCACCTGGCCCTTCACAGCTTCCTCCCCCAGGTACGCAGACAACACGTTCTCATTCTAACACACAATGTGACGGCCAAAGCCCACATAAACAAACAGGTGGGCACACAATCAATACGATTAATGAGGGAAGCCGAGCGCCCCTGCCGTTGGGCAGAGAACAATCTCCTTTCCATCAGGGCAGAACACATCTCGGGATTATCAAATACTCAAGCGGACTGGTTAAGCAGGGCCACCAGAGACCAGTCGGAGTGGTGCCTCCACCCATCCCTGTTCAGAGAGGTGGCAACAATCTTTGGGCAACCGGTAGTGGACCTGTTTGCATCCCCTCTCAATGCTCAGCTCCCGAGATTCTTCTCAAGGTACCCATCCCAAGGGGCGGAGAATTACAATGCGTTACGCTGCCCTTGGCCCACAGGGCTCCTGTACGCATTCCCCCCACTAGCACTGGTGCCGAGGGTTATTCAGAAGTTGCTACGCAAGAAAGCAGAGCTGCTTCTCGTGACACCTTACTGGCCCAAACGGCCATGGTTTGCGGACCTCTGCATTCTCTCAGTGGCCCCTCCCTGGAGGATCCCACCAGACAGGATCTCACTATCTCAGGGACCCCTCCTGCATCCGGATCCTCAATGGCTCCAATTAGCCGTCTGGAGGTTGAGCGGGACTGCCTGAAGAGAGAAAAGTTCTCTAGCAGGGTCATCGACATTATTCTAGCTGCCAGATGGCCCTCAACCATTCGAATTTACGAATGGTCCATTTTCCACATGGTCCATTTTCTGTAAATGGTGTAACAAGTTCCAAATTAACCCAGTTTCTCCTTCTGTTGCCCAAATTTTAGACTTCCTTCAGGAGGGACTCAGTAAGGGGCTGTCTCCTAATACATTGAAACGACAGGTAGCAGCATTAACAATGGTTATTTCCTGTGAAGGTGTTGGTTCCTTTTCTCATCACCCCCGTATTTGGGCCTTTCTTAGAGGAGCCATTAATTTACACCCTCCAACTGTGCACCAGTACCCAACCTGGGACCTTAACAGAGTTCTTATTTCACTCACTAAACACCCCTTCGAACCCTTAAGGGAGTCAACCCTCCAGTTTTTGACATATAAGGTAGTCTTCCTCATAGCCATTACATCCGCCCATCGGATATCAGAAATCACCGCCTTATCCATTAGAAGGGACCTTTGCATATTTCATGCTGATTGGGTGGTCCTCCGGCCCGATCCCAGCTTTTTGCCCAAAGTCAATTTGGTTTTCTTAGAGCACAGGAACTCATCCTTCCAAATTTTTGTCCCAGGCCATTGCAGGAAAGGGAAAGACAATGGCACAAACTTGATGTGAGACGCGCTCTGCGAATTTACATCAAGCGCACAGAGCCCTTCAGGAAATCGGAGGCCTTACTCCTTTCCTTTCAGCCCAAAACACAGGGTCACAAAGTGTCACCATCCACCATAGGCCGTTGGATAAGAGCAGCAATAGCTAGGTCATACCAGTCGCAAGCCTTGCAGGTGCCCAGAGGTAAAACTGCTCATTCCACCAGGAGTGCAGCAACCTCGGCAGCTTGGGTCACTCAGGCACCAATAACCGAAATCTGCTGGGCGGCGACTTGGGCATTCCCGTCACCTTTTATTAGGCACTATAAGATTGATGTGTTTGCCTCAGCAGAGGCTTCCTTCGGTAGACGGGTTCTACAGCGGGTTCTTAGAGACCCTGAGGAGGTTCCGGGTCAGACGGAGTCCCTCCCGTAGGACAGGCCCAGCTTTGGTATGTCCCACTACTGGATGCTCTGAGCAGCTCTGAGGAGAAGGGGCATTGGGCAACCCCTCAAATATTGGAAGATGTGGGCATGGGATAGAATTTGTATTGGTCACATTAGTGGATGAACTGAGGAGGTACATACAGTAGATGTGGGGAGTGTACTACTCTTAGTCTTCTTAGGATATCTCAGCAGCTTTCAGTGTCTAGGGATTATAAGAATTTGAAAAGATAGGACACAGATTGAAGATAGATCTCACAAAACCCAGTTATTATTTTCCCAGAAACTAGTTGGTAATTGGAGTTTACTCCTCCTAAAGAAGCAAATCCACAATTTGGGGAACTCCTAAATTCAGTGCTGCTGATCAGGTAGGTGAAAGAAGTAACAAGAACAGCTATTTCTCCACTTTAGTTGGTATGTTAGTTGTTCTCCTTTTTGAAAAAGGAAGTTCTAGCAATAGTGCTTCACACTTTTTATTACTTTCTAGTTGGATTAAGTCCTATCTATTAAGTCAACACAGATCCTGAAACACTGAGGTCATATACTATAAGTATAATAATAGCTTTACTTTACTAATATGTAGATTGCAGCATTTTAGATCAACTGCAGTTCAATTATATTTTATATTTTTAAGTCTGGAAAAATAGACTTTCAGCTTTACCACACTATGTACTATAGTAAATCTATCAAGAAGTGCCTGTATCCATTTGTTATGGGATTTCTGCTTGGTTTTATTGAAATTTTAAGGTCAGTTAATATTTTATGACTTTCTACAAATAATCTTGATGATTGTCTATGCTCACTAAGAGTAATCTTTTTATATTGTGACATTTGCAACCAAAGTTTGCTTAAAAATCATATATTGGATAGTTAAATGATCAGAGGCAGATACAGTATTTGTGTGTTTAAAATTCTGGAAACCTTCAGAATTTTATTCCATGCCTATAAATAGGTTGGCTCCTAGGTTATAGCAGAACTAAAATAGTACCTCTTGTCTGTTATGTCTTGTCTCTTAAGTTTATGTGATGTTTTACAGTGATCCAATTACCTCATCAGGAAAAGCCTTATGGATTTCATCAATTCCCCTACCCCACACCATTACATACTGGTAACTTCCATTATCATGCAGGATAACTTATCTTCTTTAAACTAAATTTATACATATGAGTAACAATTTTCCCTTTTGTATGGTCAAGATAACTTTCCTTTCTGTGCATAAAAATGTACAGGAAACACATAATATATAATGTATAATTTTTAAAACATGTTAATTTAGATTAAGATGGTCCCTTATGATGTAGGCTTGGCCTACTGATGCCTGGGATTGCTGGTTCTTTAGTTCTATTTTATCATTAAAAAGTTGGTACTTAATGTGAAGAAAAAGATACCATTTCATTGAAGCATGAAACAATGGCTGACATGTTCTCTACCCCTTCTTTACTGTGAAACATGAAAGAACCAATACTAGAATCATTACGTGAACTGACATTATCCCATCCTTGCTTCTTTATCTGTTAGATTTCTCTTATAATTATTCACAATTACTTCAAGAGGATAGGCCAGCACTACTTCTTCCAGGTTTTTCCACAACAATCCTATGAGTTTAGGTTCCCCGGATCTCTTCGGGCTTAACCCACTAGTTTAACCATAATACCAAATTAATATGGTCTATATTTCAACTTCTGAGTTGCTTTGCTTTTTGCCATTATATTGATATTGAAGGAACTCTGTTATGTTTGTATATAATATTCCCAAAAAGTCTAATTCCAGTGCAGAAATAAAGAACTATATCATCTCACAGAGAGGAAAGAAATGTAATGGAACTCTATCAATGTGATAAAGTAGCCTGGAGCCAATTTCATTAAAACACAAGCAGGATCTGCTTGGAGCATAGGATCCAGGTTTATTTCCAAGTCCACTGTTCAACATCATTAAAAAATATGTCAGTAATTTAAACTTCCTTCCTAATGATTTTTTAAACCAGAATAAGCTTTTTATAATTAAGATTAGTAAACAGTTCCTTTGGGACATCTCTGTTTAATTTTATGACACAGCCAAACCAATGTGCAATTGTGTGATGGCTTCCTAACTTGAAAAATTTTGCAAACAATAATTCTTGAGCTCTTTCTATTCAAGAGTTAGGATCCCAGATTTTACTATAGTAACAGATTTTTACTTTGACCTCTGATAAGCTTCCTGAAATGGGTCAAAATATTTTCCTTCTTCTTAATCCTATTTCCTAGCAAATATATGTAGGTAATCATGGAAGGCATTTGCAGCTTTTTCTACAGAACTTACAGAAATGTTAATTGTAATAAGGCTTATCCCATTTTACATACTCCAAGACTTAACTAAGCCTGCTGCCAAATTCTGATTTGTCCTCTTCTAGTTGTTTTGGCTACGTGAGACAGCTCCTTAGCCAGCTGGTTTGGGAGGTCTCAGAAGAGCGCAAATTGTTAATTTTTTAATTGTATTTTTATATCGAGGGAATATTGCCTGTGGGGGTTTCTGAAGTGCCAAAATAATTTATCGGTGTTGGGTACCATGATACAATGTCCCAAGTCTATTCATCCATTTCCTTTTAATTGCATCTTTTATATTTACACAGCTAAAATCTCAGCCCTCTTGAACTATATTCCAGTCATGTAACCAACATAACTCATATACCAAATATTAGAGGATTTTACCAGAAGAATAAAAGTAGTTTTATTTATTGGGAAAAACTGAGGTTTTAACTAGCAATGAACATCTATCTATGTGTCTATTCTGGATTTTCAGACTTATAAGAAAGCACTTGAGAATCAGAAAAAGTGGGTGGCCTTTAGATTTTTGCCACAATAGGACATTTAAATCAAGAATATCATTCAGATATCTAAGCCTCAAGGTACATAATATATTTAATAAGTCAGAAGTTACCAAAGATGATATTTGTTGACTCTAAATGTCAAACTCTGCAGCAGAAACAATTATATTAAAAAATTAAAAAGAACTTTGCGTACATTTATCTTTCAGTTTGAAATTGCTTAATGCAGAAAGTTTTTTCCCGTTTAATGGAATGTTCCCTCAAAAGGTGAAGGAAACCTCTGAATGACTCCTTTTGACAGCTGGTGTAGCAAATGTTTATTGATAGATGGACTTCAAATCATGTATCTATTTATGTGCTAACTAAAATAGTATTTCTCCAAAGTGGAGATTGTCACATGGGTCTCACAGCAACTTCCAGCAATCCTAGCCAATAATATGTAGGTGGAAGAAAACAGATCTGAAAGACCATGATTGAACAGTGATTCTATACTGAATAAAATGGGGCAAATTAATATAAAAATATATCAGCAATCCAGACAATAAATTTTTGAATAGATTAATTAGAGACAAAAGAACTTACTGCTTTAAAGGTAGATTACAAAAGTTAAGATACTAGCGAAAATAACAAACTTCTGATTAAAAACTGGTTGGAATTCTCAAAGTAAAACACCGCTTATTTCAATTATTTGGCAGGATAATAAACTCAAGTATTAAGTATTACTGTTTTACCAAAGTGATTTCTCTGTGTCATTTAATTAGAGCAGGGATCTCCAACTCCAGGCTGTGGCCTGTTTGAAACTGGGCCATGGGAGAAATGAGCAAGCCACTGCATATACAAAGCTCCACTTGCACAAGTGGTGGGCAAGCATATGCATGTGTGTGAAGCTTCACTTGTGCAAGCAGAGGGAGATTGTGCTCACGCACAAAGCTCCATTTGTGTGAGCGGAGGGAGCTCGCACTCGTGTATGAAGCTCCATTTGCATGAATGGAGCTATATGCACGAGCTCTCTCCACGCAAGTAGAGCTTTGTGCATGAGTACAAGCCTCTCTGGTCAAGTGCCCTCCGCTTGCACAAGTTGCTCGTGTGCAAGCACAAGTATCTGCTGCTCATGTGAGTGGAGCTTCACAAATATAAGCACCCTCCACTTGCGTGTAAAGCTCCATTCACACGAATGGAGGAATGTGTGTGCACCACATATAAAAAAGGAGCTGTATGTGCACGCTAGTAGGCCAGGCCCGGTCACTAAGCTGGAAAGATTTTGGACCACTGGATTAGAGTAAATGGTTAATGTTAATATGATCACACTTTGATGGTTTAAAGATATATGCTTTTACTAATGTTGTTTAGTACTTCTACTATATTGGGGGGCATAAATATGGACTTTTAGACAAAGAAGTGGTTTCCTGTTTTTTGTTTTTTTTTGAGACATAGAAAATGGAAATGTTATCAAGAATGCAATTTTGGATACAGCTAAATTTTCCTAATCTAATTCACACAAGTCTTTCTTCCTGAAAGCCAATCCTCATCTCAGTTCTGTTTTCTATACTAAAGGAGGAAAGGAGTAAAAGAAAAACTGCTTCCCTGTACAATAGCCAGAGGAAATAAGAAAGCAGCTGTTTCCTTCTGTACATGGAAGAACTGCTGCCTCAAAGAGAGAAAATCTTCCCAAAACTTCTTTCTGAGATATTTTGGTCTTCTAATCTAAGTCAGACAATGGACCTGAATCAGTGCCCCATCTCTGCTTTAACAGAGGAGTGCCACAAATCTGTCCATCTTCTTCAGTTCCAGTATATAAAAGCTGAAGTGAGCTTTGGGAAGTTATTGTATGTAAAAATGTTGTAGATACATGAAATGATTCCACATTTTAAAAGTCCAGATCAGTTTATATAAAAGCTGTAATACAATTTTTTTTAAAAAAAAGCTGCATTAAATCCAAAAATTAAAACACAAAAACAACAGATCTTAGATCTTGGAGCCCAGAGGTTGTACAGGATATTGCTCAATGCCTTTAGAACTCCAAGAAGGAATTAAATGGGATTAACAAAAAAATCCAAAGTCAAGTTATTTTGCCTCTGCTGTTGAAAATGAATTTGAATCTGGCATATTATCTTAATGTTCAAAAAGGTTAATATGGCAATTGTTGAGATAGAAGCCAAAATACTTGAAATTTTAGATCAGCAGTAATATTTACCAAACTACATAGATCCCATCAGATCTTATACAAATACTGCCTTGGCAGCCACATAACTCACCTTCCTACCAGATATCATGTGTTGTTAGTTTTTTTTAGTTTTAAAAAAGAAATGGAAAGAGTGAACAAGCTGCAAAACAAGTTGTATCATGTTTATTTACAAGATTATCTTTGGGCCTTACATAAATCCATGAGCATTTTTTGAAAACAAATGAATGTTCAGGGTTCAGAATTGTTTGAAAGCATGCCCATATCCCTAGAATAAACGATAAGAGTTACTTCGGAATAGAAAAGAATACAAATTAAAGCTAATATAGAGAATATATATTCATGTATTTCTAAACATTTTTTTTACAATTCATTTTCTATTATATATTTCAGTAGATTTACTCAGCTATGCCATTCTGAATATTTACCCAAATATAAGCTAACATACCTTTAAGGAAGATAGCAGCTTTATTGAAATGAGCTGCATTTTATATTCTGCTCAGAAATCTGAACTGACATTCTTGGCTTCGTGTTGTGGTGCAAGAAAGATTTTTATGCACCCTTATTCCTTCAAAATGGCATTGTGTCTTGGAGATGGATGGATGGATACCTTAATGCAGTTCACTCTAATACATGATGAGAACTGAGATAAGCATTTCAGGGGCACTTTAATCAAGCAATTTAAGTGCTTAGAACTATGTATGGAAATCTTTTTCTTATAGAAAGCCTATGCATTTGCTCATCTATCAATTGCTTTTTCTCCTTACAGAAAAATAAATATTAAATTTCAGTTTGTATTATATGTATGAGGAGGGATAGGCTTTTAATTATTGTTAGCAGTTTATAGGCTGGATGGCAGGCTAGCATGTTTCATGTGGATTCCTCTTTTTTCTCACATAGCTATGCTTTGTATTAAATTGTATATGTGGTGTGAAATTGAAAAAGAATTCAGAAAATAAAGTTTGAATTTGATTCCAATTACAAGTACAAATTGCTTCTCCTAACTTTTAAGCATGAAGATCAGGAAAAAGTATGGTCAACTTAAATTAAATTTGTACTAAAAGGAATGGTATATTTTGAGCATTCACCAATATTTTCACTCTTGAACCATTTGTTTCAATGTGCAATCCTTTATTACATGGTCAAAGTAGATTGGCTCCAAGATATTCGTCTTCAAAGTATCAAAATGAACCCACAGACGTATTAAAATATGAGACTGGTCTAAATAAGCTTTTGGAAACTTTTCTTCTCTCTCTAAGCTCTTTTCTACTGAAAACATTCTTTCTCAGCAGCAGTATACCCTCAAGTTACAGTTAATGAAATGTTTCCTTTCTGTTTTTTGTCCCGTTTATTACCCTGTTTTCTTTAGAAGCATCATAAATGTATTTACAAATGTCATTATACTATTAATTGATTTTGACGCTGATCTTTTTGCAAGATGTTTCTGATATAATCTAAGTAATACTTGAGTATAGGAAGTCCAGTTAGACATTTTATCAATTAATTACATTAATGTCTAATTCTGATACCATCTTTAATTAATATGACAGAATTCTCTGACAAGAAGTTGTCCACTTGCTAATGATTCTTCTGCTCGGAGTGGTGCCCGATTCCACAGCTCTTATGACAAAAGATATGTCATCAAAACTATAACAAGTGAAGATGTAGCAGAAATGCACAATATACTGAAGAAATACCACCAGGTAATTCATTATTTGTTTTGGAAATAAGATGGTTGCAATTACACTTCATTGATTAAATTTTTGTATAATTCCTTAAGAAACGGGCATTACAGCTTATATTTATCGCCAATGTATTTTTCTTGAATTTGTCCTTTGTTGTACATTGTAACACCCATGGTTTTTAAAAAAAAATCCTTTAAGAAATCTCTAGAAGTTTTGTTAAATTTTTAATCTTATTCTGTATTAAAATGAATCTATGCTGCATGATTGTCATGCGTTTATTTAGTTATGTCGATTTCTTGTACAGTAGTTGAAAAAATATCCTGAGTCGTTTTTAGCAAGCATTTGTCAAAGTTACCAAGTTAAAATTGAAATCTATATATTCTTCTGTTATTAGAACAATAATGAAAGGTTTGGAAGGAAAATTATCTTTCAACAATTATCTGATCAGACCCAAGAATAAAACCCTCACATATTGACTTTGGGCAGGCTGGGTGAGGATGTAAGGTGCATTTCAAACCTTGCAAATGGGATTAGTTGATACAGTTTCCCATGCAAATAGTCAGCTGTAATTGTATTGGGTTCAAACCCTATACTGGAAATTAAATTTACAGATCTCTGCATTTTAGCCGACTGTATTTAGTGCATTAGAAACCAGCAAAAAAAATGCAAATTGTGGTTAATGCTGCAACCTGTCATAAATGCAAGCTATTTCTAAGTGTCAAAATGTGCTTATGTAATTTGGGGGGAGGGGCTTTGAGTGTGGTTTCAGGAAGCTTTTTTAAAGTCCATGGCGAATTCAAATGGTTTTAAGACACCAGTTGTAAGTCAGGGACTACCTATATGCATATCCAAAAAGAGATGATGCAGAAGAGTCATATTAACCATGATAGTGAAGGATATATGTTTCTAATTAAGGATGAAAAAAGAAATCAAAAAATATTTATTCTTTGTATCATGTTAAGCTTGGATGTTCCTAAAACAGCCAATTTTGCACATCATAAGTCTGATGCCATATGGACCTCAGGTATCTTGATCAGTGATCCCAAACTTTCCAGCTTGGTGGCACAGCCTGGTGCAGACTGTGTGTGCATGGCAGGTGCAGGCATGTACTCACAGCTTTATTTGTGCAAGTGGTGTGCATGCACCTTCCAATCAGACAAATGGGGCTTCACAAGTGAGCAGAGGGTGCTTGGGCAAGGGTACTCGCACGTGAAGCTCCACTTGCAGAAACACCCTCACACGAAGCTCCACTCGTGCAAGTGGAGCTTCACACATACCCTTGCCCAATTTTCCTGCGGCCCAATTTCAAACAGGCCACAGCCCTATAGTGGGTCTTGCCCTGGGGATTTAGGACCCCTGGTCTAGATAAGAAAATTGTATATTTATTTTAATTTATTCTATGATAGAACTGAAATGATTCAGATTTCTACAACCTCTAAATAATAGCACATTTAAACATTTTCATAGTTGATAGTCTACCTTCTTTGCAAAACAAGTTTTCACAAAGCTAATTAAAAATGATCTAATTAAATTGTACCAGTTATTAATATGAATGTGAAAGAATTCCTTGCTGAGGAATTCTCTTCTAAAACTAACAGAATCTGAACCAGTTCTATTTTTTAAGTGTTATTTTCACATGAAGCATTAATAGGTCAAGATTTTGTACTCTGGGAATAAAAATTCAGATATGCATTTCAATTTTATATAATTTAATTTTTATGCATTCTGTATGAACTTGCAAAATTCTAGAATATACTTGAAATCTTGAATCCAAATGAAATGTTCATTTCTTTTGACAAAACTATATTCTGGACACTTTATTTACAATTAAATTGGAATGTATTGAAGTGATCAAAATCCCAGAGACCAAAGTATACAAAGTTAGTGGAGACAATTATTGTTATAAAATAAAGATTTGATCAGTAGTGACAGTAGCTGGCCAGATGATAAGTTATTGTATTGCATCCAATAATGATACAACAATATAAAAGCAATGACGTTATAAATTATAAGCTAATGCAAATAAAGCCTGGCTTTTTCATTACAAAGAAATTTCAATTTGCTTTTTGTACAATGTCAAATGATAATGATGGATTTCACTGCTATGAAGCAATCTTGGGATATTGACAACTTATTGTCAACAACACTGTAGTGGTGTTACCACCTATAATATTTACTCAGCTAATCATACTAGAATGCTTTATGTTTTTTATTCTGCCCATAGTGAACATAACAGGGATACTTGGGCTAAAGTAATTAATTTAGCAAAATTTACTCATTTTCAGAAGCAACATCAAGTTTATTTTTCTTCCACTAGTGTAAAACAGATTTTGACATCGCTCTTGATAGTAACACATGCTGTTTTTTAAATAATGGAATAGATTACATGTTTTCTAAGTAAAATAATTGCAATCTTATCTAAAGAAATCAAAATTAACCAGAAGATGACACAACTGAGAGATCTGTATCAGTACAGAAGAAATAAAGAATGTAAGCTTCCCTAATAAGCTAATAAGGTTTTTCCCCAAAAAAAACACATTACAAATAAGAAATGGCTGCCAGATGGATATACCATATATACTCGAGTATAAGCCAAGTTTTTCAGCACATTTTTTGTGCTGAACCCCCCCTCGGCTTATACTCGAGTGACAGATTCCCCTCTGAAAAAAATGGTGTGGAGCTCCGGAGCTGAGCAGCCGCTTCCCTGCTTCCGTGTTTCCTTTGCAACTTGTAAGCATGGGCATAATCGGAAGCAGAAAAGTTCTTGCATGAGGATATATTGTTTTTTCTTTTTTTAACTGTTTTTAGGGTGGGGGGAAAGACCCACCGTCATGTGAGAATGCTCAGACACGAAATCTATCTGCACAAAAATAATGTGTGTGTGGGATTTTAACAGAGGGAAGACGTAGGGAGAAGGCAAAAGGGACAGAAGATCCTTCAGGGAAAACTGAGGGGGAGACTTACCCTTGTTCCAGATGAGCCCCCTTCCCCACCCCTAAGGAAGCAGAGGCAGCCAGCAAGGGCATGCAAGCCCCACTTCGCGGACTCCGTCCATCCACGCTCCCACCCACCCACCCACCCACCAAAGCCAAGAAGTCCCCCAATTGCACAGCCCAGAATCGCCCTCCCCTCAGGGGGCAGCAATGACGCCCGGCGTTTCCCGAGACAAGAAGCTCCTCCGTGCAATGAAAGCGCCCTGGCTCTAGGCTCGCAGGCTCAGAAAACGACGCAAGCTGCCACCACCACCACCTCCTCCTCCTCCTCCTCCCGAGCGGACTGAAAGCAGCTGGGGCTGAGGAAACAAAGCCAAGCAGAGCCGAAGCCACCTCGGCTCACGTTGTTTTCTGAGCCCGCGAGCCTAGAGCCAGGACGCTTTCATTGCACGGTGGAGCTTCTTGTCTCGGAAAATGCCAGGCATCGTTGCTGTCCCCTGAGGGGAGGGCGATTCTGGGCTGTGCGATTGGGGGACTTCGTGGCTTTGGGTGGGTGGGTGGGAGCGAGGACGTTGACTTTAAGCGCGGCTGACCGAGTGTTTCACAAATACCAGTGGGACCTCCATCCACCACCACCCCTCCCTCTTTTGCCTCCTTCCTTCTAATCAATCAGGTTTTCCCAGTATTTGCTTACAGCTGCATTTTCTCTTCTGCCATGCTAGGCGTTGAACGCGGGGATTTCTGATTCCCCTTACACGCGCGTGGATATGCCGTGTGGCGTTTTCTTCCAAACGCCCCACAGGCAGAGAACACTGACTTTCATGATAGTGAGATTGTTTCCCAAATCAATTGATTCACTAACCCAAAGAAAAGATGATGATGACAGTGGAGGCAGGAGTCACTCTCTCCCTTGCAAGCCCCCAGTGCCCTGGGCTGGTGAAAAGCAAGAGCCATTCTTATGATCTTCTTCTCTCTCTTTCTCGGAATACAGTCAAGCCCTTTCCAGCACGCGTGATCCACCCCACTGCTTTGCACCTTGCAAATGCAAAAACCCCGGATTTTGCATTTGCAAGGTGCAAAGCGGCGGTGGTGGATCGCGCTGCTGGAAAGGGCTTGACTGTATTCCGGAGAAAGAGAGAGAGAGAGAGAGATCATAAGAACGGCTCTTGCTTTTTTCTTGCAAGGGAGAGAGTGACTCCTGCCTCCCACTGTCATCATCATCATCTTCTTTGGGGTTAATGAATCAATTAAACCTTTCATGATAGTGAGATCGCTTTCCCAAATTTCCTTAAATCAGGGAAGAAATCAGAAACAAACCTTTGGACTGAGAATAAGCCTGTTCCTATGATGCCATTTTTGTTCACTGCAGTTTGAAAAGTGTGAAAAAACACACTTCTTTTTCTTCATCTTCTTGTTCCCTATTTACTGGTCTCTTTCAAAGAGGAAATTGTGAACATCAAACTTATTCTCAACTGTCCTAGTGAAAGTTTTTATTGGTATCTATTTTTATTTTTGAAATTTACCAGTAGCTGCTGCATTTCCCACCCTAGGCTTATACTCGAGTCAATAAGTTTTCCCAGTTTTTTTGTGGTAAAATTAGGTGCCTCGGCTTATATTCGGGTCGACTTATACGCGAGTATATACGGTAGTTGATAACTAAAATAAGCAGTATTCTAACCTATACTTGTAATTTAACTTTAGTTTAATTAGCCCCAATTTCAGTTGATTCTCAGTTTTATTTTAAATCTCTTTTATATTCCTGTTCAAAGTATTGGTGAAAGAGTACACAATCGTTTCACAGTTAAGAATTTAATATTTCAATAATTTCAAACTGTAGCCATGGTTGGGAAAAGAGGACAGATATTGAAAATGTGCAATATATTCTAATCTCTGCATAGGAATATAAAATAGATTATTCTCTACTTAATCACTGCTACTAAATTCATTACAAGAAGGAATATTGGCATTTAAGTGGCCTTGCCTACTAGTCTTAGTCACATGAAATAATCAGCAGAGCAAATCCATCTATTGAAATAAAATGTGCGTATATATGTATATTACTGATAGATCTGTTTATAATGCACTTACAAACCACAGAAAATGTCATCACGCAAAATTTATTTAGTATCATTGTCATGCTTATGAAATTAATCAAAAGCCACAATTTATAAGCAGTAATGTAGTTTTATGGGATGCCTAAGATATATGGTGGGATCATAGGCTAAAGGAGAGAGGGCAGTAAAAAGTCATTCCAGCATGGAATTACTGTGTGGGAAGAAATGAAAGAAGCCAGACTTGATGCCTTTATCTGCCATTTCCAAAAGAAATGCAGTCAGACTGGTGAGATTCTTGTAACTAGGTGATCAACAATAAAGAAACTGCTTTGGTCAATGCAAGTAATGGTTCTGATTCCTTGTACCTGACAAACCTTATTTAATATATTACATCAAATATTTTATTATGTTTGAATACTTTGATTTTTTCTATACCTTCAGAAGCTTGTTCCTCCTATGCTTGCGTGCATATTTTGTGATTATCCTGAATTAGGAAATCCATGATTCAAAATTGTGATTGCCTTCAGATACATTGTATTTATTATGACCATTATTTTTTAAAAAGTCAATTCATATAAAGTCAAAGCATCCACATTTTATTGTCAATGCAGAACAAGGTGAAACTAATCTTGAATAGCAGAAAACCAAATAAAATCAGCTATTCATATATTTACTACATTTCCATAGCAGTATATAAGCATAAATTTTTATTTTATATAAATGTGTATGAAAAGTTGAGATCCCTACTGAGTATCCATATTAACAGAATAATCCTTATAGCATTAGGATGTTCCCGTTCTCCAGCAATGCCGTGAGGTGTTGAGGAATCAAAAAGCTGCTGTGCTGTTTATAACACAACATAGGCTGCTTTGCAGCTAGTATCTTGTCGGTTTTGATACTCTTTCCTTCGATTATATGAAACAGAAGAAGTCTTAAACATAGTTAGATTAAATCTTTAGGATATCACACATCTTTTATTAAAGTGAAAACACAACCAAAAAGTTTTCACTCATTGTGTATATTGAGAGCCAATTTTATAAGTAGATAAGGTGTTGGACTAGAGCCTGAGGAGATTTGGGTCAAGGATGTGATTGTGTGAAAAATTGGAGAAGGAAGTATAGCCTGTCTTGAGCTTTTGAAAAAGGAGAGGAGGGGAAGGAATACACACATGCATACGTATAATATAATAAATGCTGTCTTTCCTAGTTGAACAGGGAATTATATCTATTTTGAGAGCTCCCATATCATCTGCAGGTAGCAGGTTTTAAGGCAGCACTGTAAAACTCCCAGCCCACTCCCGGTTTAGCAAAGGGGGAAAAAGTCCCAGTACGTCACATGATGCAGCCATTATGACATGAGTTTGACACCCCTGCTTTAAGGAGTACCTCTTTTTTGGGAAGGAATGCTGAAATCTTAGAAATGAAAGTACATAGTTTCTACCTGCTTCCAGTGCACGAGGTGCGAACTAGTAGAGAACAGAATTGATAGGTTATGTGGATTCCAAATGTTGATGGAAATCAACACACTCAAATAAATGTGAATATTTTGCATATACACCTGTCACAGCCTTATTGAATGTTTAATTCTTTGCAATCTTCATCATGCAAATGCCATCAGTAATTAAAGGATGTAGATACTTCATAAACTTCTAACTATTTCTTGATGATGCATTTTTTCATAGTGATTTACTTGTCTGATTTGATATCATTTAAATAAGAAAAATTATAAAATATGTAACAATATCTAAAATTCCTTTTTTTTAAAAAAAATGTCATTGTAGTATATAGTGGAATGTCATGGAAACACACTACTTCCACAGTTTTTGGGCATGTACCGGCTTACTGTTGATGGAATTGAAGTGTACATGATTGTTACAAGAAATGTATTCAGCCACCGTTTATCTGTTTATAGAAAATATGATTTAAAGGTAAGCACTTTTTTTTCCTATAGGCATTATAGTAATTCTGTTAGTAGTTCTGCTGATAAAGAAGGAGGGAGGGAGGGAGGGAGGGAAGGAAGGAAGGAAGGAAGGAAGGAAGGAAGGAAGGAAGGAAGGAAGGAAGGAAGGTTCTATTAGATACTTTAAAGCTAGTAATTACAGTGCATTAAAACATTTCAACAAATAATCCTTTTGAGATGTGTTTATTAAAATAACATTTTCAGTTTATCCAGCAAAACCTTTTATGAAAATAATATAATGTGTGTTGTAAAGAGAAATACTAGCTGAAGTGGATAAAGAGGTGATTATGCAGTTGTTGTTTGAAGTCTGATTGTTCAAATTAGTTTATCATATCCTGCTTCATTTCCTTAGGCTTAGGCTTAGGAAGTGAGGTGGCTAGGGGGAAAAAAACCCTTACACATGAGATTAATTGACTTCTGTCAACTAACCTTCACAGTACTTTACTTTAAGCAGTTGATGTATGCTGTATTAGCAGAAGAAAATATTGCTTTACCATAAAACATTTTAAAAGATTTTCAGATTTGCTAAGAGATACTGATATAACTGCAGATTACAGAATTCAGTTTGTAGAATGTAAATTATCAATGTTTTATTGATCTACATTCTTTAAAAAATATAATAATTAACCCTTTGCCTGGTTGTTCAAAAGTCAATATCAAGTTTATTTCACACCCTTGGATGTGAAAATGTGCCATTTTCTCACTTCAGTAGAATTTCTATCTCCCTGTCAACTATGAATGGGTAACAGACTTAAGAATCATAAATATTTTAGCTTCTGAACCTATAAATATTATCCAAGTGGAAATCAAGGCCATTTCATTAGATGTGGCGTAGAATTTACTAGTGAAAGTTTGCTATAAAGTTCCCAGAGGAAAACTAGGGTATACAGGTAGTCCTTATCCTGCAACAATTTATTCAGTGACCATTCAAAGTTACAATGGCATTGAACAAATATTGATTACGATCAGCTCTCAAGAGTTCCAGATGTCTCAGCACCCCATGGTCATGACTGCTACCTGGGTGCTTGGCAACTGGTTTGCCCTCACATTTACAACCAATTGTAGTGCCTGAGATCATATAGTCACCATTTGTAATTCTCCCTATTACTTACCTAGAATGTCAGTGGGGAAACCAGCAGGGAAAGGGGTAAGTGTCCCCCATCCACACACCCTTCTCCAGCCCTTTTGCACTTGTGCCACTCCAGCCACTTTCACACCATTGCTCACTTTCCCCAACCACTTCCACACCATTGCTCATCAACCTAACTGCCGACACACTCTTCCTCCCTTATCTGCATCTTTTCCGCATACTGTCATGCTCTTGATTATTTGACCACAGTTCCTTGATTAATGATCGTTCATTCAGAAACTTTTTGAAGTTATGGCTGCACTGAACAAATGGTTCTTAGGCCCACATGATCAAAATTCAGTTGCTTGATAGTCAGTCTGCACTTATGACTAGTGGAACACTTCAGTTCATCCCACCTGCCAATCTCCCTCCCATCTCTGCTTTTTTGGCATTTCTGGCAGTAGTGGGACTGAAGGAGAGGCCCGGGCCATTAGTGATATGAGTTGAAAGCCGCCACTCCTGGGCTTCCACTTCAACCCTGGCACTGCTGGCACTGCCACCATCACTGAGGAGTGTTTTCTCTCGATTGCCATGAGATTAAGCCATGGCCAGCCATAGTACAAAGCTCCTGTCGCACCCAATGCCTCCATCATCTTCCTCCCACTGCTGACAAGGCACAATCAGCCTGTCCCAAGGCAAGACAAGGTCCTCTTCCCAAGGCAGCGTAGGCCTTCTCCAAATCACATGGGCCTTGAGGTGCTTTGGAAAGGCGTGACATCATGCTCTATAACTGCATCGGTTAGCAGCGGAGGTTCTCGTCCCAGTTGCTATCGTTAACTAAGGACTACCTGTAGGAAAATGACAGTTTACCTTTTGAACTTTATTATGATGCTACTTGTGACAATATTAAATGAGAGCTAGGTGCTCCCCCCACCCCCCTACTCTACATCTGATTTTGGTAACTGGTATAAGAGTAAAATATAATGTATAACTTTTGGTAAATGTGTTACCATTTTAATTTTCACAGCTATAATTCTTTATTTTGAATTAGCATAAAACATTAAATTTCACTATCCTCTAATCGTGTCAATATTTTAAAATATTTGACACATATTTGGTTAATTGGTTGTTAACATTTTAGAATCATTTTTTAAAAAAATTAATACACACTATATATCACTTTGAAAGTAAGTTACAAGTGAATTATCCAGGGAGGGGGAGAGTTGTGGGGTAGATACATGCTTACATAATAGATACATCTGTGCACATTATAAAACAAGGTGACAACTGTTTTATTAATACCAATACTTTAAATTCCTTCCAGAGGTATAAGGAAGACCATTAAAACTCGCATTTTTGAACAGGCTAAAATTTAAGAGATATCTATAGAAACAGGTTAATGCATGTAATAGTTTATAAGAATTGTGTGTGACTTTTACCACAGCATTGCTAACCAGGGGACACTTCCTCTATAGAAGAATGCTGACATGCTAGTAGCTGATGGACTTAGAATTAGTAAAAGAAAATAGTAATAGGACCAAGAAAATCCAAATCTCCATGAAGAGAATTTTCTTTTGTTATAATATTTTAATTTAGTATGTTTGAATTGTATATTTGTTCATAATGAAATACAGTAAGTTTGAGGGTCTGGAATAAGTCCTAGAAGGCTGATGGTGAAAACATTTCTATAAGTGTGTTATTCAGTGTTCTAGTAACAAAACGTGCTATGTTTTTCTTCCAGGGCTCAACAGTAGCAAGAGAAGCTAGTGACAAAGAAAAGGTGGGGCAAAGCTATATTTATATACTTAGTCATCTGCCTTCAACTTATAAGAAAGGGCAAATGTATGTTAATTGTGGAGTATTCTTGGCAGCCTTCTTAGGTGCAATTCTACAACTACTTAACCATCATGACACACTGATCTCAAATTAAAACCAAAACCTTGTGAGGCTTCACTTATTGGTGGCAGAGTACATCCAGCATGATTTTATTTTAATCAAATCTTATGTAATTTCATTAGACTATAACTTCAGTTTTTTTCTAAGCTGCCTTAGAAACCTGCTGAAGAATGGAATATAAATAAATTATGCCAACTGTTGTCAATGAAAGCATCATGATAATGTTGAGAATGGGAAAAATTTATTTAAAACTATTTATAGATCTGAAACGCCTCAGTTTTGACAAAAGTACTAGAATTCGGAAGCTGTAAATTTAAAAAACACATGGAAATTTAATATGGAGAGGTCCCATTTTTACAGCAATGCTTGTCAATATTCTAAAGTTGACGTCTGAATTCTTCATTTAGAATAGTCTTCTTCAATCTCATTGCCTCCAGATGTTTGGATCACAAATTTTTGAATTCTTATCTAATATAACCTGAATTGTAATTCCAACACTACATGTTGGACAAGGCTGAACTGACTATTGTTGAAGAACCAGTTAAATTAAATCCAAAAGTGATCACTTGTTTGTTAAAATAGAAACCCAAAATCAATTTCCTATCGTGAGGCTGTCCAAGCTATCATGCGAATGGTTGTGGGAAATCATTACCAACTGAGTTACTTCTAGGAGTTTTCTTTATCTTGTGACACTTTGACAGTGATAATATGGACTTTATCAAAACATATATTTGAACATACTCACTTCTTGGCTTAGAGGAGAGTGATATGTTTCTACAATCATCAGATTCTGACAGCCAGTGATTTGATTTTGCTTAATTTCTACAGCAACGTATATAGATTAAGCATGAGTAATCTGGAGCATTTTGTGGTTGTCTGTCTCCTAGGAGCTCCAAAGCGTGAAGCAGATGGCTATAGTTATAGTGTACAGTTACTTATGGTTGTTTATTGAATGTCTTGCTAGTGAGGGACTTGTGCTCCTACATATACCACTATATCTTGGGTACTTTACCTTTTCTGTTGTACCAAATATTAAACTCTTACTTAGATAGTATATTTTCATAGTTTCTTCCCCTACACTTTGCTTCTTTTATTGTACGAAATGTACACTAGTGTATATTAAAATATTTGTAATGCAATCATAGAATTAGAACAAGGAGTTAGGCCATCAAGTGCAAATCTTTTCTGAGAGTAAAAATTCAGATGAAAGTTTTGATAACAATAGCTTTTTACTAGTCACAGATTCTTCATAATCAGTGCTTTGTTTTGATTGGATTTAGCATTTTAGCCATCTTATGATAAGTTGTCATAAGAATTACTTAAAAAACAAATATTTTTATGGTCACTTATCAAAAGATATTCACAATATTCCCTTAATGTTTTGATTCATAATTACATCACTCTTATTTTTTATCTTCTTTGCCTACAGTGCAGCTTTTTTCCACAAAACTGTGTACTAGAAAATAATGCAATTATGTTATGAATAATTATAAAATAAATAATATTGTCCTGCTTAGGAATCATAATATTTATTATCCCTAAGCAAGACATAAAAGCAGTTTAACAACTCCTGACTTTGAATCTTTCATTAATCTTTGTTGCATCTTCTTATCATAATAAATTGGGGAGAACTCACATCTTCTTCTGAGCTTCTGATAGCACACATTTTAGCAGCGCATCTGAACAGGATTGCCTGGTTTGTTACTTGTAGGATATTTTATCAGTGATGTATTTGGAACCTTTTTTTGCTTGTTCCTGCCATGCAAAACAGGTTTTAATGTTTACACTATCAGCTATCAACTATTGTTTAATTAATAAATAGATAAGTGTATAAAACATTGACTTTATAGATCCAAATGTTTTGTAGCTTAATAATGTAAGTAAATGAAAACACACATGGGCTGTGTTAATGAAAGAAGAAAATAAGATGCTAATGTATTTGTTTTTACCTTATGTTAGAAAAGGTACCCTATATTCTGGTGCTGTAGCTCTGTAATGCCCCCTGGTGGCTGTTATTTTGCATTTTGATGTCTCTGCATGATTAGTTATGCTCTGCTTGGACCATTGACATTTCATTATTTTGTTGCCTTTATTGTTTTGAAATGACTTTTGTTTATTTGTCTGTCTTAGGCCAAAGAACTGCCAACATTTAAAGACAATGACTTCATTAATGATGGTCAAAAAATTTACATTAATGAAGCCAACAAAAAGATGTTCCTTGAAAAGCTGAAAAAAGATGTTGAGGTAAGAATTCTAGACAAAGGCACTATCCTTGCCAGACGCACTTATACAGTTGTACCACCTAACTGATATGGCTGTTAACTAAAATATTTCAATATGTTCCTGTAAAGATACATTCAATATATGTGTATTCCGGAAAAATTCCTTTGGACCGCATCTCTCTCTGGTTGTTCATTAAAAGCAGCCACAATATTGTGGCTCAATGAAAACTAGAAAAAGGCAGCCTGCTTTT
Organism: Pseudonaja textilis; assembly: GCF_049901715.1. Classification (NCBI taxonomy): domain Eukaryota; kingdom Metazoa; phylum Chordata; class Lepidosauria; order Squamata; family Elapidae; genus Pseudonaja; species Pseudonaja textilis. The sequence goes on along the minus strand of NC_142008.1, from coordinate 26,452,062 downwards.
CATGAATATCAAAACTATGCAATGAATCAGGCAAGACAGAATTGATACCAAAAAGGAGGCACATCTCTCATATCCGTGAGTGACAGAAATGAAGCTGAAAGGACCTTTGCTGTCTGCACTGTCTAGGATTTACCACATTGGTTTAAAACAAGCTAGTAATAAACAATAAAGCCCTGCCTTTGGTCAAAAGCTTCACATCTCAAGCTGAGATTGATAATTTTGATTTAAATGCTGCTTTGTTCCCTGAAATATAAAATGATTACTCCCTTATGAAAAGGTGTAACATTCTAAGATGTTATCACTATGAAATAGTAATTCTGCCTCTTCTGTTCTTAAATAACTGAATATTCCTGGCATTTTACTTTGAATTGTTAATTTGCACTATGAATATTTGGTGATGTGACTGTGAAACATAGATCAAATTGTTTTTCCACTGTTTAAATCTAGTGGGTTCTTAAATGATCAGCTTTTGGTGATTAGTGCAGCATTCAAGCATATAAGAGCCATGGTGACATAGTGGTTAGAATGCAGTACTGCAGGCTAACTCATATTCGCTTCAGGAGTTTGATTCTGAGCAGCTTAAGGTTGACTCAACCTTCCAAGATTGGTAAAATATGGACCCAAATTGTTGGAGGCAATGTGCTAACTCATTTAGCCATTTAGGGTAAACCATTTAGGGTTGTAAAGGGCTGTAAAGCACTTATGTCTTAAGCGCTATTGCTATACCTTAAAATCCCTATATAAATATTATATTTGTATGTAAGCAATTACTGTAAGATAGTTTAGATGCTCAAATTGATAAAGAAAGATTAGAAATGCATCATAATTTATTTTATATTCATAATATTTTTTAAAAAATGTTTTGCTAAGAATTAGATCAGTAACTTTGCTTCTGCAAAAGATTGTGCTTTCCCATCAATTACATTTCAGTTTAAATGCATTTTATATTTCACACTGACTATATATTTTATTTTTTAGTGATTTTCCTCAGTCTGGTATGGTCCTGATATGTTAAGACTTCAGTTCCTATAATGCCTTGCCAATTTGTGATGAAAGCTGGGGATGATGAGAAGTCTGAGTTGATCAATAAATCTCAAAAATCATAGTGTTGTTTCTTTTTATGGGAAGAGATGCATTTTCTGGAGCTGTCTGATTATTCACTTAGTTTTCTGTTTTCATTCTGCTGTGCTCTAACTAATCAATATGCTTTCATTTTTTTAATGTATAGATAGGTTGTTTATCAACATTCCTCTTAGAAAGCTGGGGAGGAAGTAAATATGATACTGTTCCAGTCTTTCTTTCAGGATTGACTTTCAGGGCCCAAGTAAGCCTGATATTTTTCATGTGACTTTCTGTGGCTGGTACTTTTAACAGATAGCTGATATGGAAGGGAAGGAATCAAAATTGGATCAGGACTTTAGCAAAGAATTGTGTCTATCACATATACAATTTATTTCATTTGTACCTGCTACCAAAATGAATTGAAACATGGGGCAGTTCTTGAGATATGACTGGTCACTTAATGAATGTTCAGTTACAACAGACACCCCAACATTACATAATCTCTGTTTCAAACTTACAAAGGTTGCAGTGCTCCTATGGTCATTCACCATTAAAACTGACCACAGCAATGCTACAGTACCCTCTACCTCTGTCCCCATCAAACCCTGCCATAACTCCACAGTGCTTGGGCCTATTCCTCACACGTCCATCACCCATCGCACTTACCATTTGGAGCTCTCTGAACCTCATTTTGGGGATAGACAACTAGCCACATGTCCTACTCTCCTCCCTTGTAGGCGGCTCCATTGGTCTTGCCTTCTCTCTTCTCTCCATTTTCTGGGATTAGGAAGGGGGTGCTCCTTGCTCTTCGCCTGAGCTCTGTCTCTCCTGCTCCTGTCTATCTGCAAGCCTTTCTAATTCAGAAAAGCCTTGCCCGGATTGACTCTGCCCTTTCCCAGTTCCTCCAAGGCCAGTGGAGCTACCCTCTCGATCTCTGTCAGCTCTTGTTCCAGCTCATCTTTCCCCACAGATTCAGACTCCAACAAGGGCATGGCGATAAGTGAGGAGGGTGCTTATTCTGGTCAGGTGGGGGTCAGGCCTAAGGCCCACCTGACCTGGTGGGAGTGGGAAAAGGCCTGTGGAGATCCAAGGGTTGGGTAGTAGGGCACAGGGCATCTCAGGGAGTGAAGGAGGCTTTGAGAGGGCCATGGCATGTGGGCCTAGGTCTGTACTAGACTTCCAAGGGCCTCTTATACCCCTGAGGCACCCAATTCTTCATTTAATGGCCCAGGCATTCATTTAATGATTCATTGGGGAAAGCAGAGATGAGGGGTCATTAAATGAAATATTTCATCTAACAATTATTGTGACATGCAACCATAATGGGCAGATCCGTTATGGACATATCTTGAGGACTACCTGTGATGCAGACTTCAACATTGCCAAATATGGATTGTGGAAACAGAAATCCTGCAGGTTTGGGCATACATCAGATTCAGCTGCTTTAACTTTATTGTTATATCTTGAAATAGTTTTTGCATTTTTCATTAAACCCCATTTTTTTATTTTCACTTGAACAAATCTATGCTAGTAGAAACTAGCATTTGATGCAGTAAAGATATCACTTTCTGATAGATAATAGATTCCTTTTTTCTTGTTATTGCTGTGTAGTTCCTTGCTCAATTAAAACTCATGGATTACAGCTTGCTGGTTGGAATTCATGATGTTGAACGAGCCGAGCAAGAGGAAGTAGAATGTGAAGAGAATGAGGAAGAGGAAGGAGAAAGTGATGGGACTCACCCAGTTGGAACACCTCCAGATAGCCCAGGAAATACACTGAACAGTTTGCAGCCTTTAGCCCCAGGAGAATTTGATCCAACCATTGATGTTTATGGTATAAAATGCCATGAAAGTAAGTGGCTTTGCTATAAATTCTTAGACGTGAAGGGCATTAGGGTTTCTGTGCAATCTCTAAGTTTAAAAAAAAATGGATCAAAAATATGCTTTGTGGAGTTTCTTATTCACCCTAGTAGTTAACACTAGGTTAACTAAACTGAAACAAACAGTATACAAAATTATGGGTAGTCTGCGGCACAGTGTACAGCAATTTAACTTTGTATTTATATATTTCTACATATGCTTATCACACAGTGCATCTCAAAGCGAGTACAGAATTAATAACACATTAGAGTACAATAAAATGTATAGTAAATAATAGTAATAAATTTATAGACAGTAAATACAGCAGCTAAAGTGCTCTGGAACTTTAGAATTCAAACAGGCACCTGTCACATAATATCCCAGACTTAACTGGGATATTATGTGACAGTCAGTGAGAAAGACAAGGTCTGGATGGGACAGTACCTGGATGAAGCAGAAGAGAAAAAAACTGAAGGAAATCAGAAAATGCAAAGATCTGCAAATAGAGTAGAATCACTGGAGCAGAAGAAAGTAAAAATAGCATCAATAGTAATTGGAACCTTAAGTGCAATTTCAAAAGATCTAGAGCACAGCTCCCCACTCCCAGACCTACAAACCAGTCCCTGTCTGTGGTCTGTTAAGAACTGGATCATACAGGTAGAGGTGAGCAGAGGGCAAGTGAGCAAAATCAAAACCATCCGTGAAAAAATTGTCTTCTACGAAACCTTTCCCTGATGCCAAAAAAGTTGAGGATGAATGATCTAGAGCACCACTTGTATACCATCAGTACTGACAGATTCATCATCAGTCAATTACAAAAGGCAGCTTTACACAGATTAGTTTACATTCCACAGCAGTATCTCTAATACCATCAAATATCTACATCTACATCTACGTCTATCTAAGGGTAGGACCCAATAGAAGTATAAAAATGCCAAATCCAATTTGAACATCTGGCTGACTGGACAGTAAAACAATAAATATTATAAAACACAATAAAATAAAATACAAGCGCATAAAATCTACAGTTCATAATAATGTTATTTAGTTATTCCATCATAAACATCCATATTTGAAGGTAAATAGAATTATTTTCTGCAGCTGAGGGATATGAAAAAGTTGAGAAATGCCTAATTAGTACTTTTATATTACTTAGAAAATTTATTTACTAAACAATACTGTTTTCAATATTGTCAAATAAACCACAGCTATTGATGTGGGTGGATAGTAACAAAAAGTAAGTCATTGTTTTGGCAAATTTCCCAAAAATTTCAGTGTTTTCAGCAGAAAAGAAGCTCAATTCCATATTCCAGAGCAACACAAACCTATTTCTATTATCACTGTTTAGAATTGTTTCTATTTTTCTAAAGAGCTGCAGGGGCTCAGGGGTTAAAATGCAATACTGCAGGATAGTTCTGCTGACTGCCAGTTGACTGCAATTTGGCAGTTCAAATCTCACCAGGCTCAACATTGATTGAGTTTTCCATTCTTCTGAGTGGGTAAAATGAGGAGCCAGATTGTGGGGGCAATATGCTGACTCTATAAACCGCTTAGAGAGGGCTGTAAAGCGATATATAATTCTAAGTGCTATTGCTATTTTCTTTTATTTAGAAAATAAATAAAAATAGAAAAAATTGTTCTAAACAATTATAATAGAAATGGGTTTGTGTTGATCACCTGATCTGTGTTCATATAGCATTTCAAAATTGGCAGTAGATTTAACCCAAGTGCTGAAAGCACTGGAAAATAGATGCAGACATTATCATTTGGAGTTGTATATTAAAGCAACATAAATAGCCTCTTTCTGTTTTTCATTAAATCTTTGCTCCATAGTCAATATATTTGTGATAGTCATACCCAGAAGCAATCTATTTAACTTTGTTGAAACTTTCTTCCAATTATGATTGCAGATTAATTGTAAAATTCAAAAGAGTTCTGCAAATTGAGACAGAAGTATGGTACATCATATGTACATCCAATCTTCACATTCTTAGTCTCTGGCACTGCCTAAACGTGTAGTTGTGTGCTCCCACTTCTTTCAGTCCCATGTTCCAACAGTCTCATTTTCTTTAACAGATGGGTCAGAACTGAACCGTCATAAATGTGATAATTTTTAACAAAATAAAGGATTTCTAACCATCTTTTAAAGGAAGCTGACTTAACAAAAAAAAAACCACCTCTCTTTGGAAAAGAATGGGCAACTTTTTAAAATTTTGGCTCCATAGTGCTTAGCATTTAAAATATTGAAACATTATATATGCATTAACTTACTACTCTTTAGGAGCCAGTATAGAGCAGTAGATAAAGCATCAGATTAAAAATCAGGAGATTTGAGTTTTAGTCCCACTTTAGGCACATAACCAGGATAACGTGGTGCCGACCACTCTTTCTCAGTCCTAGAAAGCAAGCAAGGGCAAATCACTTCCAAAATCTTGCCAAGAAAACATCAGGGGATTGTTTCTTTGAGAAGAACACTGGCGCTCAAATCCACACATAAGTATATACTTCTCTTTATGTCAGGTCTGTAAGACACAATATATATGTGAAACTGATAATTCATTCAGATACGTTATTCAAAATTCATGCTAGATCTACAAAATTGGAGGCAGGGAGGATTATTGAAATCATCTAGAATAATGTTCACCCAATGTATGAATTCACTATTGTAGCATTTGTAAAATTGGCCATCCAGCTTCTGTTTAAACATCTCCAGCCAAAGGAAGTTACCTACATCCTGAATAGCCTTCTCCATATTGGACATATTGTCGCATTAGGAAATTTTTCCAGATGTCCAGCTAACATTAAAATCCACTGTTTCTTTTCCTGTCTTCTGGAACAGCTCTGAACAATTCTTCCTTCTTGTACATGAGAGCCCTTCAGATATACGAAGACAGCTGTCCTATATCCCTACAGTCTTTTCTTCAGACTAAACATACCTAACTTCTCCAAATGTTTCTCAGGTTTTTCCTTCTGGTACCTTATCATCTTAGTATACTTTGCAGTCAGGAGTATCTTATCTGATTTTAAACTTTTAGGAACTCGTATCTTAGTTGTCTTCTATCGCACCTGTGCAATATAAACATTTATTGATGGAATGTGCACAGATTTTCTTGCAGTTTAAGGTTAAGTTTTAATCTTATAAGCCACCTAGAGTCACATGTGTGAGATGTGTGGCTATATAAATCAAACAAATAAAGTAGAATAAAAACAGCCGGATTCTGCCTGCCTTTTATACCCAATTTTAAATGGCTAAAACACAGCTGATTTTAAGAGGTTTAATAAAATGTATCATATTTGAACTCATCCCCCAACCCAGTAACATATCATCACAATACTCTCTATTGTCAGAATTGAAGTACTTTTGTCCAGACTGATTATGTAGGTTCAAATTCAAAGTGTGAATTTGGTGAAGCGATTATATCAATTTATAATTATTTATTTAACAATCTCCTGTGGTACGGTTTAATTTTATTTCCCCCATCTCTTCCCCACTCCCTTCCCCTCAGATGCAGCTAGAAAAGAGGTATACTTCATGGCTATTATTGACATTCTTACTCATTACGATGCCAAAAAGAAAGCTGCCCATGCTGCAAAAACTGTGAAACATGGGGTGAGTAGGTCTCCGTTGCACTGTCCTGTCAAGGAGTTTCAAGGGTTGGACTGTTAAAGGGTTTTCAGATTAACATGATTATATTCCCCTGACTCTCTTTATTTGAGGGCCTGTCTACAATGAGGAGTGATCAGATGTCAGAAATGTTACTACTTTGTCTCACAAAGCAGTCATAAAAGTGTGGCTCAGTTAACTTTAGAAATTTGTTCTTGAGTGAGATTGAACCATTTTCAAATTACATGGCCTTCTGAAGGGATTTTCTCTTTTACTTATGAGACACCTAAGGTGATTATAAACCCTAAATAAATTCTGGAAAGAGTCTGAAGATCTGTAAAGTAGAATCTTCCTTGCAGAACAGAGAAGGCAGTTTTCATTGGTTCAAGAATCACCCCAACTTTTGAAAAACACATTGAAGACTTCTTTCAAACTTTTCTCAAAGGGTGGGCTAGGATCTATGTGGGGAGTATGGAGGTTTGGGCTTTATTAAAAGGTTAAAAAAAATTAATTTAAATCCCCACATAGTTTATGATACTATTTCATCCTGCCCTCTTCAGGGCACCATATACTTTTTATATCCCAGTACCAAATCATTTTAAAATTCTGTGTACTGTAAATGGGTATGCTTTATTATATGACAGCATTTTATTCACATAAAAGTGCAATTACATTAGAATAAGATAAAAGATTGGAATAAATAGATCTTGAATGAATGTTTGCTTCCTTCAATTTCTCTGGTATTTTACCTAATAAGAGTATCTGAGAAGATTCTAGCTCAGCCTCCTCCTTTCATTTCTTTTCTTCTCCCCTTCCTTCCCTCCCCTCCTTCCTTTCCTCTCCCCTGGATACACACCCTTCCTAACAAATCTGCTATTTGCTATTCCTTATTATCTTTATTTTCAATGAATGTCTTAAGGTTAATAGCATTAAAAACATTCTTTGAAATAAAGAGTATATTTGAGATACATGCTACTTTTTCACTTTTTTAAAAAAAATAGACTGAAATAGACTGAAAAATAAAATTGGACAGATCATGGAGCCTTCGGGCATAAAGGAAAGTATATTTAGACAATCTTCTCCTATCCTAATTTGGGAATTGGAATAGCTGAGCATAAATGAACAACATCAGATTGGGAAATAAAGATGTAAATGCCCTAAACTTTTAAATTTAATTTGTGTCTCATCATCATCTTCTGGTTTTACAGGCTGGTGCAGAGATTTCAACAGTTAATCCTGAACAGTATTCAAAACGATTCTTGGACTTTATTGCCAACATCTTAACGTAACCTAAATGCTCTTTTGGACAGTATAAGGTCTGGAAGAAACAGAAAATTGCTACAAGTGTGTAAGGGGTCTTTAAGAAAGCTTCTTTTAAAAGGAACTCGTTCTCTCTTGCAAAAGGCAGCCCATACCCCGCCCTACCCATTTACATCTGCTGGCAAAGATGACTTATTGGGGTGAAATATTTGCTTTTACAGCTGCCTGATTATGCCCAGCATAGTTTTAGCTATTTCTGACGTGTGTGTGTGTGAGATTGTATGTGTGTATGAGTGTGCAAAAATGGATATAAATTAACTAATAATAACTAAAATAGATAGCTCCTACTTAATGTGCATTGCAACATCTCTCTGTGGATATTAGCTGAAATGGGATGAATGGGGAAAAAGGATATTGTGTAAAGGGAAGAAAAATCTATGTGCATGTTGGGACCTACAATATTGGAATCAGAACTGTAAACTGTGGATCAGTTTAAAATTTGAACTGAAAGATGCAAGATAATATTGGCGGTAATTATGACTCTGATCTTATTGTGAATGTTACACTTAACAAACCTGCATGTTTGCACTCCTTAAGAATAACCCCCATTTGCTGGAAGCTTTTCCTCTTGGCAGTTTTTTTTTAACCTATATTACTAAGTAAGCCCATTGAGACAGGAAAGAGTCTTCCAGCAACACAGAAGTTTGGCTCTTGTTTTATTAAATTCTGATGCCATAATAATTCTGTGTACTTGCCAAGGGAAGACTCATTTTGAGGATCAGGGTAGAAGAAATATAGACTGTTTAATTGTCTTGTAACATGGAGATTTTGCATTGTATGTTTATCATATAGAAACTGAGTATAGTATAAAGAAAATCAAATAGCTTTTTAGAAAAAATGTTAGGGGTAATAATGGCATTTTTCCCACATGAACAAAGGTGTAGAAAGGTTTGCTCATCTGTAAGAGATCAAAAGAAGACATCAAATGCTTACATGTGCTGTTTTTAAAATATTTTATTAAAATATTCTTTTCTAAGCCCTATATTTTATTGTTTACATTGAAAGGAAAACAGGGATGCTCTTGAGTTGGTTAGAGAATCTGAAGTTTACATGTAAAGTTACTTTGCAGTACGGATAAAGTAATTTCTTGAACTGTAACATGCAGTAATGTATCAGAGCAGATATTTTATTCACCCTTGTGATAGAATCTTTTTTTAAGTGCTATTTTAATTATATTAATTTAGCTCTCTCTCTTTCTCTCTCTCTCTCTCTCTCTCTCTCTCTCTCTCTCTCTAAATTATATTGTTTAAATGATTACCTAAAACTCTGTTATTCCCTACAATCTGCTTGTTTTATTTTTGGAGGTTTTGAAAAGGACAGAATTAGAGATGTTCAAATTATATTCTGTATGTATGCAATGTGCAAAAACAATGTGCCTTTTAAAATTCTTTGTTTAAGTAGACATTCATAGGCAATTTTTAAGAAGAAATCACACCCTGCAATTTATAATTTTATTCCTGGAGTGCCAGATTGCCTTCTCTATTAATATAATGATAGTACAGCTACAAATTCAAGACATATAATGTTAACTAGAAAAATTCTGATAAAATAATAACTGGTCTTGCAAGTCTTATGTGGTCAAGAGCAATATCATCTCTATTAAAAGCTGTGGGTTATTTTTTAGAAAGGTTTTATTACCGTTTTAAAATATCTCTCAATAGGTTTTCTTTTTTTTCCATAATAATGCTTAAAAATTAATAGGTTCTTTTAAAATAACTAATCCTGATGCCTCATATTTAGTCCAGAAAAGAGTTGAGGACATTTCAAAGCTAAATATGTATTTGTGTGTTCATGCAAAAGCAAATTACGCAGGCTTTCAAGACCAATTCCAATGGGAATTTTATTAAATGAGCTAATTAGAACTGAGGGGAACCTAGTATTAATATACATAATATATATGCTAAAGGCATTGAATTATCTTGTTAGAATCTGTAAAGACACTGGAAGAGATCCCTGGCTGATCCTGTGGAGATCACTGGGACCAGCCAGTGTAGACAACATTCAACTACTCTAGGATACATGGTATATTTAGGCAAAAAAGAATTTTTTTTCTTTAAAGTACCAACAAAAATGCTGCTGTCTCATTTCACTGCTCGGGGTACTTCGCAACAAGCCATATAAACTATCAGTTACTGCATGAGAAAAGAGGCATTGATTATATTTGCTCCACACAGCCTATGTTGTTCTTTTTCTTTTATATAGTTATAAATGTCTACAATTGGTTGGTTTTTGTTGCCTAACGCTGTTGCTAATTTCAATATTTTAATATATGTCAGCCGTGGCACATCTGAATAGTATATGCCTTTCCTTAACAATTTTAATTTTATTTGGTGTTTCAGAATATAAGTGCTGTTTTAGGTTTTAATAATCTATTCATGAACATGATACTCAAAATCGTGTCCTTTGGTTTTAGATAACATGGCAAAAGTTTTGAGTTAGGGTAAAATGAATAGTGGTTAATAATTGATTTGAAGGGATAGAGGACGCATATATATTATTCCTAAATATCACACCTATTTTAGAAACTCCTTTGAACATATTGCTCGGGCTCCAATTTGTTTTTATAACATTCATGCCTTTAAACTTTTTATTCTCTATAAATGAACTCCAAATTTCCACAGGGAAGATATTGTTTAGTGTTTTATAGACGAACTATGTCCCAGTTGATACATGGCCACTAAATGAAGTGGTACCTCTATTCTTATATGAAGTTCTACTGGTTCAATTGGATATGTAATGTAATTGGATGGACAGTCACCATAAATGCTACTACCATGGGTGACTTTTCAGGATTATTAATAAATGTAATTTTATTGCATTACAGATTGTATTTTCTCACTTATGTTATTCTATATCAGAGGTCTCCAAACTTGGTGACTTAAAGACTTGTGGACTTGAATTCCACCAATCTTTAAGTTGCCAAGTTTGGGGATCCCTGTTACAATCCTAGGCTCTTCAAATAAGGCTCCCTGACATTATGGGCATATATACTGCTTTGAGCTTCAGTACAGATTAAAGTGATAGATGTAGTTCTCTAAATGACAAATGCTCCCAGTACTAGTTCCTTTTTGTATTTCCTCTTAAATTAATATACAAAAATAAGATCTGCACATTTCCTTAAGGCCAATATGCAAAAAGTGGAGCCAAAGGTATTGGATCTTTTTATTTTATTGCATTTTTTGTCTAATTTTGCAATTTCAAGGGTAATCTGCAGGGTTTAAGATATCCATTTCATCCTTTAAAAGTTCTGAATGCCCATCTGGATTTCAACTCCACACACATTACTAGTCTAGCTCCTAACATGGCACATAAAGTGTGATGCAGTTCTTGGGGAACATGCATGTTCATATTTCCAAATGTTACCTTCATTTTGTTTCTTTTCTCTATGACAAACACGGTATGTCTTTCAGTTTTCATCCCCCCCCCCCACCTTGATTATTTTTCTGCTATATTTTTTAAAAGGCAGGATAGGTTTTGTGAGAGCATCATTCCCCTAAAAAAAGAATGTTCATTCTGCTTCATTTGTAATAGTCATCATTTCTCCAGGCTATTTCTACCTGACTGGTTAATTATTATACTTATCCCCAGTTCTGTAGTTGGATGTCTCCTTTTATCAATAAGACAAAACAATGTTCTTCATAAGTAGCAAAACTTTTTAAAAAGGTTTAAATATGTAAATAATCTACAAATATGGGTATTGCTCCTCTTTGGATGCATGGCATTCTCAGTAGTTCCTACAAGCTAATATACACAGGTGACATTGTTTCTTGGGAGCTTATATTTTAACTTTTGCCACAATCTCTCTCTTTTAAACATTTGGGTATATTGATGTATATTATATTGCTTTGTCATTTTATAACCAGGGCACTTAACCCTAATTTCTAATTTCTTCCAAGTTTTAGTTGTGTTTTTCACTCTGACTGCCATCTGTAATGGAATTCTTATCTTCTGTCCTATTGTTATCACAAAGAAAGGTAGCCTTTTTTTTTCTTTTGCACTGCTCAGTTTGGTTAACCTAGTCCAGGAATTCTATTGTCCTTGATTGAGCTCCATTTTCCTAATAATTTCTTGCAGATGTCCAGGTGTGATTGAACCAATTAATGGTTTAATACTATGGGTCATCCATCAGGTAAATTCCAAAATGGTTAAACCGTTGCTTTTCTAATTTAATACTGTTTCATTTAATTTTCAACCCAGCTTCTTGTTTAATGACGTCTCCATCCTCAGAATATCATATGGAATGTCAGAAGACTTAGTTTGAAAATGTCATGGTTGCAAATTGCAATAGCACTGCTTTGGCGATACTATTAACTAGACACTCCCAAAATAACTCAGTGTGCAAAGTGCCTATTACTATTGATAGTTTTTCTATTCTCACCTTTATTCTCCTGTCCCAGTTTCTTCATCTTAAACTTCATCATTCATGACTGCAGATTCCTATTTAATATTTCATTTTTTTCCTAAAATTCCCAGTGTTTATTTCGTTTTGAATAAGTTCAAGTTCAAATAAGTTCAATAAGTTTTGATGTTCTTTAAACAATAATTACCTGTAAATAGAATGGACAATATGTCCCCCATAATTTAGAAATCCTTAGCAAAAGTACTTTGGAGAATGAAAGTAGCATCATTCTGTATCTACCATTGGATCCCAGGAAAATGCATGGCTGTTTTAAAGAGCTGCTCACAGGGAGTATGTTTGTGCAACAGCATGGTTAGAATAATTTCTTTGGATCTAAGCAGACTCCAGATAAATAGCTTTAATATTCCCTTTGTTTGATTGCAAAAACTTGGTTTATGTGTTATACCAAACAAAATGTGATTGTTTGACTTTATGAACCCACTTGATGTTTGTAAAGCATATTTTATGACTTAATATTTGGGTGGATTCAACCAATAAATTACCCCATCCAATAGTGGCCACTGTAGTTCTAATCTTGAAACTGATACTGGCAAGATCCATCCAAATTTAAGTGCAACCTTCAGTTATGTTAGAGATGTATAATGAGTCAATAAATTGCAAGCTTTCCTATTCTGAATACAATATGGAAAAATATGAGTGTGTTTAATTCAAGCTTCTGCATTCTGATTTATTGAGAGCTGTGTCTATCCATGATAGAGCAACCAATTCCATTTGTAATGGTGTCTGCTATTTATTTCTCTTTGTCTTATGGGCCCATTTATTGTGAATTATGTTGGTTTCACATGTTAGTATTTACAAATTGTCACATGTTGATTTTATACAAAAATGAGCTTTTAGTTTGTTCAATTAAAGAGAATAATTTTTGCTGTTGTAACATACCTTATATAGAAACTTAAGCTAGCATATTTTAATATATCATTACTATCAAACAGTTCATTGCAAATCACACTACCCTTTTAATAGTTAGATTCAAGTTACAAAGGTTACTGGATTTGAAGTTCATAATTTCTTGGGACTCTTAACACAGTTCTTTTAAAACATTTTGTGGATTAATACTCAACCATGGTCGGAATCCATATGTTGATACGTTTATTATAAATTACATAATTGATAGAAAATTTTATTTTACCAGATAGGTTATTGATAGAAAATTTTATTTCACAAGATAGGTTATTTATAAGTGAATATATCACTCTGATTCGATTCTGTGTATTTTTAAGTTTAATAAACAATTCTGAAAAGGAATCTGAAATTTAAAACTTGAGTAATATGCTCTACAGTTGATCTAAGGAATGGTAGACCCTAGCATAGTTTCTTTTAGCAACAGTGAAAATATATGAGCCAGGCTTCCTATTTACTTTTAACATTTATTCAATGTAGCACGATTATTAGAAGACAGGAGTGAGATATATTTGGATAACAGAATATGCTAGGAATGCTACTCTGTACATTAGGCATACCTAGATTTTTCTTACGATCCCAGTATACCTGTTTCAAGATGTCCATTCGTCTCCTTCTAGAATCGGATTGGTTCTAAATTGTACCATTATGTTATCCTCCTGGTGATGTTAATAGTACTGTAATGTATGTGTAGAACTCTGTATTTTTCTGTATTAAGTTGATAACTGGCTTCAGTTTTTTATTCCTTCTCTCATACATGGAAAACTCCTGATCAATTTTGTATGAATGTTATATTTCTTACAATATACAGTGGCTTCTAAGTTTAATGAGACTACAAGAATATTTCTGGGAGAACATGTTACATTAAAGAATTACAATTCCATTATGGCCAATTACCATATGTGTTTAATCAAATAAGTTCAGCACCCTTTTCTGTCTGTAATTGTCTTTGCCATTCATTATCTGTCAAAACTGTTTGGAGAGGTGAGGAAGTTTTACATTGTATCACCTATCTCTAAAAATACACTCTAGATATGAATAAAGCTTTATAAAATAAAGCACTTTTGATTTGCTAGGAAACTCTGTCTCTGCTTGTGTTTGTATCCTTCGGACGTTTATGTAGCAAATCCACAATAGCCAAATTCTCATTGATTTACAGTTGATGGAACATCTTCCCTAAACTTCGATCTTAAATGTATTTTATAATACGCCATAATACTTATGCCAACTTGAAATTGGGGGCTATTCAAAGTTCATGATGGCAAATTGAGAGAAGATTGTTTATGACCTTCCACTTTGTTGGAGAATGGAACTTGAAGGTAACTTACTAAGAAGAAGGGGAGATAGCTTTCTATGGAAATGGAATTATGTGTCATTATGAAAATGTGCATATAAAGGTTTAGTTGCACAATGCAATTCTATTAAAATGGTCTTAATGATCTTATAATGGTTGGTCCTAATGATCTTATAAACATGTACAGCTAGATTGAAAAAGTTTGTTTAAAAAAATAGTAGGAAAGTATTCCTAGGAAAATATTAAAATCCCCCAAGTTGAAAGATACACATCAGAGAGGGTTATTGATAAGTGTTTAAAGCCGTCTCCATTCTAAAGACATGACATGAAACCAAAATCTGCCCCAAAGCAAAGGATGGAATTCTGATCAAGGCTATAACAGTAAGTCTATATATAAAACTCACCTGTATCTTATTCCATTTTTCCTTTGGAGAACAGTTATTTATGAAATGCCATACATTTGCATAAAATGTTAGTCCCACTTGGATGCTTGGTTTAGTCTTATTTTTATCCATTTTTACTTGTCTCTCACATTTCCTCCTTCATTTAAAACTTATTTCACAGACCAAGAACAACAGATAAAGATGGGGATGGAACAATAATTCCAGTAGCATTGTTTTTCTACAATGACTAATGAATATATTACCCCCATATTTGTAGTCTTTGCATTTTCCTAATAGAGAAAAAAGTTGCTACTGACTCCATAGGAGGAACTGTTGTGCTTTTCTTATATTCCCCGTGGATATCATCAGAATCAAAAATGATAGAAGTTAATATGTTTTTAATCTGCAGCCAAGTGCCATGGGTAACTCCAGGAACCAGTTGCCAATAATTCTGCTATACGGTCATCTATAAAAAAAATACTGGTGTATTATATTCCAAATATTCTCCCTTCATGTGAGTGTGGTTCTCTAGTAGCTAAAGACCTGCAGCTCAGAGCACTGAAACTTTGTTAGGATGACTATGATCAATGTATCAGCCACATGTTTCCATCTCTCTGGTTTTTCAGATTAGCCCACTTTATGAAGAGAATGAATTTGCCACTTAAAATTAAAAGTCGGGAATTCATTATAATTTCCAAATGCCTATCATTACCAGATGCCTATAAATAACGTTTAAGCAACGTGTTTTTAAAAATGCAGTTCTTCTGCATTCATGATTTTCTTTGAATTGATTTTAAAACACCAATTCCCCCATTTGGTTAAGAAAAATATATGAGAATTTCTTTTAAGTAGTCAAGAAAGATCAGTAATACCTTAAAAGAAAATACTATTTCCTACAATGCATGCAGTGCTGGATAAATCTGGTAATTAGCGGTAGCTTACATCTCTTTCAAAATGGGTAAAATAGTTCTAAATCGGAACCTAAGGATTGGATGGAATGTTGCGGATCTATAGCAATATAATTCTGAACACCAATGTTAGCTACCTGCAACAGAACAGCTATGAAGAATGAGGTCCAACAAGTATTATTAAACATAACTTTCAGGGTTTGTGCCATTTGGTGGTGCTGGAAGATTCAGCAATTCTTGTGCTACAATTCCCTATTTTTTCCTCTAAAAAAGAACTGCTAACTAGAAAATTCTGTGGGCTGCTCTTTTTGGGGTTCTTTTATTTAGCACAGGATATTGGCAGCCTAGTCCAGGGCAAAGAGAAGTCTAAAAGATAGCTTGGTTTCCTAATAGATGCCAAGAAAGTTTCAGTATGTATTTAGTTATTAAATCCAAGCATTGTCATTTCTTTCTATGCATTTATCAGAAAACAGTTTCTGAGGTATTCATGCTTAAATCAACCAACAACAAAATAGACTAAAAGCAAACTTTCATACAAAAAATAAGATGTCTATTAAAAGCAGGTTAAAATGGTATAATGCCAAGTCCTTGAACCCTAGAGGAATAAATTGTTTAAAATGTCTTCTTGGGAAATGCATGTACTGAAGTTGATAAAATGCAGAGTTGGTTTGGTAACACATTTGTTTTTGCCACACAAGTGAGATGCTCCAGCAGGCTGATATGAAATAAAACATCCTGTCAGAGTTGCAACAAATTGCCCACAGATAGCTGTGCTTTTCAACTTATGAATTGCTAAAAAAAACAAGTCTCCTTCATTCTAGGAGGCAGTACTTTCTCATAAATCACAGGATATGGGAGAAAAATACTCTCCTTTAAATAGAATTTATCATAATGCAGAATCTAATTGCCCCATTGAGTAGATTAAGGCTACTATAAAGGATGCTCCAACTGATGGGTCTTGATAGCTCAAGCTTGAAGGGCCTCATCTGACCATATTTTTGACAAATATTTTGAAGCAGTTGATTTAGCAGTCACCAACTTCAGCTGATCAAAAACCCAGTTTTAAACAAATGAGTCAGAACTATTATATTTGTCCATTGATTTGATCTTAAAGCTGCTTGTCTTCCTACCTATCATCTATGCAGGAATTGGAAGGCATAAAAGCAGGAAAAAGCCAGAAATATAGTGAGAATAAACATTGGTAGTGGGTCCCAGATTCAATGTCTGCCCTCTCAAATTAAACAATGATGGGAATTAACATCTGTGCTGGCATCCTGGATAGTGGCTATCCACATCAATAGCTTTGCTATAAAAAATCTTATATTGCTATTTGAACTTTATAATCAATATATGATACTACTTTCCCAGAAAAACATTTATTCTACTCATCATAAACATCCCCTTTAGCTATATTATTGTGTGTAATATGAGAAATCCTACTGTATTCTTTTTACCTGAAATATGGCTCTGCTGCTAAGGCTCAAGTGAAAAATCTTTTGTTTTAGTCATTCTAACTACCTGGACGTCCATTTGCAACAAAGCAATACTTTGATCCTTTATTGACTTGAATCATGTATTTAAACAAGGATGATATAGGGCACACAAGTCATTTCGCTCACCTGTAGAATGGCAGTTTTACAGCAAAGGCATGGCTTTTTAAAAACGTAATCAGATAAAAGGATTCAGCTGAATTCAGGAGTATGTCTTGAATAGAAAATAGGAAAATATTCTTTCTGGTAAATCATCATGCAAACATTGATCCAGTGAAGCAGGGCCAGTCTGTATACATGAAATTATGCTGGGCATGGAATATTTTACAATGTGTACAATGTTGTTTCAGATCTGCTGGGGATAAACAAAAGTTGGGTTCAAAAAAAAAGCCACAACTGTTAACCTGATAATCTTTTCTCCAGGCAAGAAAGTATTTTAAAATACAGATGTGCAAATGGTTCCAAATTCACTTCAGTGGAATCCAGTTCTTGAAAATGCAAAAACAATTCTCTTAGTTAAAGATAAATCAGACAGCTGTCAGAAATCCTACATTTTTGTTTAGCATCAAGAGCAAAATAAAACATTTAAAGATACCTTCTTGAAATTTCAAAATATGGGCTTTGGACTGACTGGCTCAAAACCTTAATGTCTTTTTAAAAGTGTCAAAAAAGCTAACGATTTTTTTAAAGCTACCTTTTCCTTCTATGTGTACTGAATGGACATTGCTTGAATCTACTTAATAATTTTCTAATGCCAGAACCCTGTTGTGTTTGAGAAAATAGATCATAGTTGTATAAAGTTAGACTGTATGTATTTTAAAACTCCTTTTAGTACTGTGCAGAGAAGAGACAAACAGCACAGGAAACATGCTGACAAAATTGTTTATTAGTTCCTTGCTGGCCTTTCACTCCTATGAGAAACTTCTTACATGTTTCAGGAAGCAAGAAGTTAATAAGATAATTTGGAGAAAATGGAGATAGAGAGAAAGGGAAAATATTAGTGTCTTTCTTTCCCCCCCCCTTCAAATTTTGATTGTCCCACCCTAAAATTAGATATTTACATATTAATCAGATTTCTCTTGTTCAAAATGAAATGTTATAACCATTGAGAAAAGCAAAAAAATAAGAAGCAATGATGTTACTCAGATCAAGTTTGTAATTTTTGTTTTGAAATGTTAAGCCTCTTGTTAATGCTTCAACTGAAGTTATAAATTTATAACAATTTAGCAGGTCATTGTAGGTGTGGGTGTGTTTCCATATATGTACGTTCAAACACAAAAAAGTCATGAAAAAAACTCCAAATTAATTTTTTAAATGATCAATTAAAATCCAGGCAGTTGAATTTGGTGAAAGTATTCCAACAGTTTGCTGATTCCTTTGAAATAAATATTCCAAATAAATATCCCAATTTTAAAGTAAAAAAATGAAATATGGGAACAGTCTAATTATTGTACAAGGAAAGTGTCATTCTCTGAAAGGTGAGATGCACCCAGTTTGAGCATTCAGATTGACTTTGGGTAGAGGTGGCCACTAGCTATTATGGATCAGTCAGCCTAATCTCATGTTAGATAGTCCACATGCTTGTGAACATGTGGACATCTTTCTGCTCCTCGGATTTTGTTCATGCCTCAAGCTAATAATTAATGTCAGTCTTGTGCATTGCTCAGAGCCCACCATTGGATCTCATTTGCTTGGAGGGCAGCATACCATACTGTGGCTTCTCAACCATGTTGGAAGTGAAACGTGTTGCCACATTTAGAAATCCAATGTGCAATATGCTATGGTGCAGCATCCATACATTAAGCAGCAGAAATGTTCAACAACACAAAACATTTTTTTTTTTGAATGAGCACAGGCATCTGCCTCCATCAGCAATGTGAATCTCTGCTTTTCAGTCCCATGAATCAATGCTGAGACTACAGGTTAATGAATAAATGCCTTTTCCCATCACTTCTGAGAGTTTTAGAATAGGGGTACAGACAGGTCTACCTACATTCCTCTTTTTTTGATTTCCAAAGGCTAAAAATGATAGTTTTGTAATGTAAATCCAAAGTTCCCTCTATATTCCCCTCTTTTTTGGCCCTGCAAAAAAAGAGGGGAATCTGGCCATGTCTGAAATATGATACATTACCTATTTTGCATCATAGCCATGCTGCAGCCTTCAAAATGTATACACAGGGAGTCAATCCCTATAGCAAGATATATGTAACTGGACCAATTTAAGGCATAAAATAGTACCTTACCCAAGATGGAAACTGTTTTTATTTTAACAGCTGGATTTTATATTTCTATTCCCTTACCATGTTTATTTCTTTCTGCCAAACTATTCAAGCCAATAAATCTTTTTAGTAGTTGAAAATAACAGGGATGCTTCTAATGAAGGACTCTTAGCAATATTAGTCTCCAATTTCTCTGTGCCTCCTTAATGGTATGTGGTTTCTTGCCATATTTTGTTACAGTATAGAAAAAAAAATAGCAAGAAAGTGCAGGAGGATTATAAATAGAAGATACTACTGTCTACATCACAAAATCCACTGTTCTAAGATGGCTGTTACATAATAAATGCTTCTATTAATAAATAAGGATGTCTAATTTTGAGAGGGCTTTGTGGCTTCACAGTAGTGATATCATTGAAGAAATAACTGAAAATGGGTTTTTGGGGAAGAATTTGGAAGGAGAGCAACTCGGAATGCATGTGAATTCGGGTGGTGTACTTTTGTCAAACCCCAACTACAGCTAGGCGTGATCCAGGGGGCAGATGCTTGCCTTCTGTCTGAAAATATTCCAGATAGAGTGGCAAGGGAGCACAATTTTAATTAAGACACACTCTGGGGAAAAAAGAATTGCAAGAGATTTACAACCAGAATGACATATTGATTTTTATTTTGGAGAAAAAGCTGTAAAGTCAATATGTGGAACATATTTGTGATCAGAATTACGACCACAGGCTAGGTTCTTATCAAACTTTGTACACCCACCTTTACGCTGGCAATAAATGACTTCTGAAGAGGTCAAATTATTCCTGGGAGAGGAGTAGGAAGTTATATTTGACAGAACATTGGCAAGGAACCATAACCTGAATCATCACATGTTCTGGAGCAAAGCCAGATTATTATTTCCTTATCAACATAAAGACATTAAAGCACACTTTCAAAAAGTATTTGTGTTACTTGTGATCCTACGATCAGTCACAAAGAAACTCCGATTTCAAGAACACAGAAGGCTATATTGATATACTGTCTCACCAAATTTTTTAATCACAACCAAATTGATGCAATTATACCCATTAGAACTAGAAGTAATCATATTTGTCTTATCTTAATGTGTAATAAATATCCTTGATTTCCAAGGAAATGCCTTGATCTCTAAAGTAAGTTCAGTAGGGCAGATTATGATATAGAGTTATCCTTCCAAGCTTGAAAAGTCGCAATGTTGCCTAAGTAAGACTTTGTAATGTAATTTAATCTCTCCATACATTACAATTTCAGAGGCAAGATATATATCTGACCTGATCAGACTTCACTTGCAACATGGTACTGTGTCCATTCTGGTTACCTCAGTTGAAAAGGCATGTCAGACGAAACAAGTCCAAAGAAAGGCTACCAAGATTATGAAAAGTTTTGGGGGGGAAAATAATGTGAGTGAGCTTCTTTAGCTTACATAAAAGATGCTAAAAGGTGACAGAGTAACAATCTTATAATACAGGGGTGCCTAACCCCTGGGCCACAGCTCACTACCAGGTTATGGCCTATTCGAAACCAGGCTGAAGGAGAGATGGGCAAGTGTGCACGCAAGAAACTTTACTCACATGAGCAGAGGGCATGAAGTAGCTTGGAGCTTCATGTGTACACACACACAACCACCAAGCTGGAAAGGTTGGGGATTATATAGACTATATATATAGTCCCCATCATATGATCACAATTACAACCAGAATTTCTGTTGCTAAACTGTGGTTATTAAGTGAGTTGTGCCTTATTTTATTATATTTTTACCTTGGGTTAAGCAAATTGCTGCAGTTGTTAATTATGCAATTATTAAGTGAATCTGGATTCCCCCATTGATTTCGATTGTTGGAAGATTGGCTGAGAAGGTTACAGATGCTGACCACATGAAACCCAAATGCTGCATCTATTGTAAATTCATATCAGTTGCCAAGCACCAGAATTTTAATCACATGACCATGGGTATAACTTTATTAATAAAAACTATACAAAACCCTATGGGTAATGATCTTCCTCAGAATAAATATTCTTTGGAAAGGAATTTGTTAATGCTCTCAGAACTGAACAAGATATTTATTGTGAACAAGAAAGAGGACAAGGCAAGAGAAAAAAAAAGAGAAGAAAATGGCCAGACCTAGCTAAAGACTACAGAGGAAAAAAAAATAGAAAAAAATATATTCTTCAATTCATTACTTTCGAAGAGGCAAATCAGGCAGCAAATCAACACTACTGACATTTCTTAAATCCACCCATCTTCCAAAGTAGTGCCTCAAAAAAAGAACTATTAGAACACCAGAAGCATTGTGTTGCAGCCTATTTGGTTAAAGCCATATATTTTTAAACCTGGTAACTTTAAGTTCTGTGAACTTCAACTGCTAGAATTCCTCAGGCAGCATGTTGAAGTCCATACATCTTAAAGCTGCCAAGTTTGAAAAGCACTTAAAGTTTACAGCTCATAGTTTACACACTTTCTTTGATTTGCATGGGGAAAAAACTGGAACCTTTCTAGCTTTGTACCTTTTCTCCTACACCAAACTTATAAAATATGCATTAATTTGGCATGTAATCAGCATGATGTAATCAGTTAAACATGCTTTAGAAAATAAATCAAGTATTAGGTCTCTGGGCACAGCTGGCAACATGGGAGGACCAACTCATTTTCCTGATGGTAGAACTGTACTTCCTTGCCAATTGAATTACATCTCATTGTAATTGCATTGGTTTCAATGCATCAGAAAATAGGTTCCCCAAAACAACTAACATTGTCCAATCAAGCATCTGGCACTGATTCTGAACTGGTGCAAAGTTTTCACATTGAAGTTCTCTACTGTAATTTATTCCATTGCTTCCAGATGGATCTAGTCATTACTAAGTAAACTAAAAGCTGAACCTAGCCCTAAAAATAGAACACACTTTTCCTACCCATCTGGTTATTTTCTACTTTATAGTCATCATCCCTGAATATTATCAACTGAGTTTTAAGGGAAACCACTTGTAATCTCTAAATCTAAGTATTACAGCTGCCAAGTAAAGGACATTGCAGATGAAGATATCCCGAGGGAGGAAGGAGTTATTTTCTAACAAGTTGTATTAATAGCAGGGCATACAGGTGCTTCAGATATCTCAGATTTATTATTTAAGCTAACTGAATATTGTTGTGAAATAAATTGGGAGCTTTATAGCTGAAAAGAAATGTGTGTGTCAGCCTGGATCAACATCTGAGTGACCAAAAATAATAATAATATAAAATTGGCCTGAAATTCTTCAGATTGAACAGTATTTTGAAGTAACTCTTTCTAAACATGACTTTAATTAAGATGACAATACATGTAGAGTAAAATAGTGCTCTTTGGTGCAATTACTACTATGGTTAGTAGCTGTTTTAATAACTGGTGGTAGTTCAGCAAATATGGAAACACCCATATCATTGATCTTAATCTTAACAGCACACCAAAAAGAAGATGGCATGTTGCCTTCTGTAAACTGCAATAAGCACCTAACAAAAGATAGCTGCACAGTGCGTTATTCCAGTCTGATAAAAATTCTGGGACTGGGAACCCTGAGAATTGTAGAGAGATATAATTATTAAATATAAGCATTGGATCTAAGAGATTACCTAACCAAATTCCCTGGTTAGATTGAATTTGGTTAGATAATCTCTAAGATCCAATGCTTATATTTAAGAGCAGATGTCTACTGTCCCATTACTCAGAAAAGATGGCCTTCCAACATCTGTTTAAACCCCTCCAGTGAAGGAAACTCCACTATCTCCCCTGGAGTCTGATCCACTTTTCCAGAGTTCGTACTATTAGGATTTTTTCCCAACTTGCTTCCTTGAAATTTAACCTACTAATTCTTGTCCTATCTTTAAGCCATTTAAGCTCATTTGAGGTCTTTTGCAGTCTTCTGGACTAAACATACCTCATATGTCTTGATGTCTCTCCATAGTTTTTCTCTTATCATCTTGCTTATTCTGCTCTAGACATACTCTAATTTGCCAAGATCCTTCCTAATATGTGATTCTGCTGTTTCTGAAGTATGCTGGACATAACCATATACGTTACATTTTGGGGCAAGACAAAGTAAGGGATTCTTCCTCTCTTCCCATTTTTTTAACTGTTGATTATCAGTTTTTAGTATTGCCCATTACCTGTTTTGCATCTTGGTTGAATCATCACAGTTTTAATTAAAATTTAAAATTATGCCATTAGCAGCTAACTTCAGCTAACTTTTGGCTAAGTTTGGTGAAAGTTTGACCAAACAAATCTGGATAGCACTCAGAAGACTTCCCACAGCTATATAATTCAGCAACTTTTTAAAAATTAGTTGAAAGAAAGCAATTTTTACTTGTGATAG
The DNA here is from genome assembly GCF_049901715.1 of Pseudonaja textilis. NCBI lineage: Eukaryota > Metazoa > Chordata > Lepidosauria > Squamata > Elapidae > Pseudonaja > Pseudonaja textilis. The sequence continues at coordinate 26,428,240 of NC_142008.1, read as the reverse complement.
TGCTTTGGGTTACGTTCGCTCAGCCAGCGTGCTGCCAATTGCTGTAATGTTTATAATTATTTTTATTTTAATTCTCCTTACCATCGGTCACTTGTTCAGATGGACAGCCACATAGATTGGATAGGTAGATAATGATGAGAGAGAGAGAGAGAGAGAATAACACTTCTTCACTACTGTAATATTGCTAAGAAAACTACAAAGATGTCCCTATATCTTTATCAGCCAATTCAGCACAGCTTAAAGTGGCTTTATTTTTACCACAAGTACAGAGAAATCTTTCAGTATACTCAACTTTTTTAGAGCTTTCAGTTCAGTTTGAGTGCTTATGGTTTTACCACAAATGGAAAAGAATAAGAGCCAGAGGTTAATTAAGCTCTTAACCCCATTGGAAGGGGCTATTTTATATCAAGATTGCCGCTGACCTACTGCCCTCCATCTTTGAGGTTTCTGGGCTTCCAAACACAACTCTCCAAAGCCTGTCTAGCCGTGCCCTGCCCTTCCTTCCTGTTCCACATGAGGGCGACAGAGGGATGGCCTCCCAGGCAGCAAATTACCCTTCTCCCGGCCCCCAAAGCAACTGCTGTAGCCTTCAGGTGATCTGATGCCGAAGTGCTTGGGAGCAAAGGAGCAACCTCTCTGGGAATTCCTGCCACGTGTTCTCATGGTACATGGGGGTGGGAGAAAGGCCATGGGAGAATGGCTGAAAAGCTACCGCTGAATCTGAGGGTCCAGGCCGAGGGGCTCCTGGTCGCTTGTGGGAGGGTAAAGAAGGGGATCGCTGAAACTGGTCAGGCTGCCTCTAGGGGACCCCGAATCCATGCTTTACTTGGTGCGCACTCTTGCCCTCTCGTGCTCCTGGTATGGATTTGCTGTGATGCGGGAAAATGTTCAGGGCAATTATGAATGAATTTTTATTTATGTATGATGAAGGTATTTTATTTATGTATGATCAAGAACTAGAGATCAGCTCAGATCCCTTGAAATCAATAGCTTATGTCCTCGTCCTTAGGGTGAACCAACCTTAACTGACCTAATTTCCCAATATCAATATTAACTACAATTTAGCATGATCAGTATTACAAGCATAATAATATTATTTAGCATTTTCATCCAAAACTGAGAATAATATTAAAGAGAGAGAGAGAAAAGCAACTGTGCAGCGAATTAGATAGAAATATTTTGATATATTAAAGATTTCAGGCTTGAGGTGAATAGTAAGGTATCTATTGTATTTTTGTATACGCACACACAATTACACATATGTTAATAAAAGGAAAGCAAATAAACAAAGCAAATTTAACAAGGTTAAAAAAAGTTCTTGCTCTCTGTGCACATAATTAATTGATATTATTGTGATGACTGTGAACCAGTTTGATCTAATGGTATATGGCAAGGGTCTTCAAACTTGGCAAGTTTAAGACTTGTGGATTTCAACTCCCAGAATTCCTGAGTTAACATAACTGGAAGAGGAATTCTGGGAGGTGAAGTCCACAAGTCTTAAAGCTGGCAAGTTTGAAGACCACTTGGTTAAAGTATCCGGCTGGAAAGAGAGACATAAAATCCCGCCTGAGCCATGAAAGCCAACTGGGTAACTTTGGTCCAATCATTCTCCCAATTCTCACAGGCTGTTGTTGTGGGGAAAATAGTTGCGCTAGTGGATATGTTCGCTGCCTTGAACTATTTATATATATAGGTGGGATATAAATAAAATAAATAATAATTCCCTGCTCTGGAATATAGAACTGAAAAAATGGAGGAAAAATAATAAAATAGTATGTGAAGGAGACCAATATATTACTATTGTTGGCTTTGTTATTTTTCAAAGTTTTCTATATCAGAATTTTGATAAATATGTACACCTTGTCCATGGACAAATTTTTATTCACTTCAGAAGACTAGCTCCTTACATTTAAATATCTAGATGCTTATGTACTGTAATTGAGATAAATAATATTTATTATAAGCATTGCTATTTACTGTTTAAAACTCATCTGAGTCTTTAGAAAATTCTTTATTAAATTTCTCCATAATTCCAATCATTAAATTTATTAAGATATTTTATCACAGCCATGGTTAAAACATAAAAAAAAATTATGTACTTACAGAGGGAAGACATAACATACTGTAGTACAAGAAGAATATTAGGGCTATAGAGAAAATATAGTATTAAAAGTATTTTCTTTAAATGCTAATAATATTAACATTCTTATCAGCTTTATTTTACATTTATTAATGGGTGTGAATCATATGGCTAAAAGTGCATATGTTTTATAGGAAATGCCTATGTCCATCATCCTTGCTTTGTCTAATCAATATTGCAGCCAGTTTTAACGAACTTTATCTCCTTGCTTTTCAGAATGTTTTTAATGATTTGGGGCCAATCTTAATTTCCATTAAAGGAATCAATACAGCACTTGTATTGATTTCAGAGGAAGTTAGACTGGCCTTTGATACTCCCTTGTCTTGCAATTCAGTATTTTTTCCTATTCAAGAATGTAACAAATTGACTGGTTTAATATTTTCCTTTTTATCCTTCCCCTTAATACCTTGTATCCAAATAAGTATTTAAAACCATTCCAAATAAAGAAACGTATATTGATATGACCTTACTCCTTTAAGGCCCCAGGTACAAAATTTCCAATGTGAAAAGAATTGCATACAATAGGATGATCCAAAGATAAATTATTTCTAAGTTTGCCAATTAGCTAGTATTAACACCAAATAGATTGCCATATTAAAAGCACTGTATCTTTATTGACTGAATACTAGAGAAGAAAATCTGATAATTGTAATTATATTTAATTCTTTATAAATTTTCAGAAGCATTAGGCTGGTGCTGAAAAGAAAAGGGAAAGGGAATTCATGCTTGCATTATGACAAAAATGCCACATATCTCATGATTTTTATGTTCCAAGCAAAGTTGTAATTAGAATTATCTTCCAGAGACGCAGCATGTCTCATATTAGAAGGTAGATGCATGTGAGGTTTTGGCAGCAGAGTGATAAATAAAGTAAATAAAATATATATGTGCATCCACACATCATGGCTTCAAAATCTAAGGGACTGGTTTGGACAAAACTGAGCAGCACTTTTTTGAGCGGCTGTTGATAAAAATAGGATCGCCAATGTGATCACCAACTTCTGATGACAGGAATGGCACAAGAAGAAGATCCCAACTCAGTCATGAATTTATTTCTTAAGTGGCCATTGGCCAGGTTCAGTGCCAGATTTTGAAAACAAAGCTCAACTATAATTGTCATGTTTATAACTTGTTGGAATGGCTAGATTTACAAATGATAAACTATGGTCTTTAACCATAGCTTGCTGGATAAACCATGAACCTCTACTCCCAACTGTACTGAATTACAAATTATATTATACAAACCACAAAGGTCAAATTTGCATATGGTATTAAGTTAAAAACCAATCAGATTATGGTTTAGAGTGTGTTGCAAATTTCTTCACTTTCTGGTCTACATTAAACATTTCTATGGTATATTAGCAGCTTAGAGGTGCTTTTAACATTTGAAAATATGCTCCCTTTTAATAATATCTGAAGATCTGCTTTATTTTGTTTATACTTTGAAGAATTGATTCATCATTAGCATATTGCAAATTATAATATTTCTTCTCCGCTGTGGATGGAATTTATAACATGATATAGAAGGCAACTTGTAAGGATGTCTAAGGAAAGGGTGCAGAGAGTTATGGCTACAGTGACTGTAAAATATGTTTTCAAAGGTGCAGGTTTCAGTCATGCAATCAGGGCTGCAATCCCCCTGGACTTTTCTGCTTGAATATCACATAAGGAGACAAATCAGTGTGTTTAATTCATTGAATAAAATCTATCACTTAAAAGATCTTTATCAAATATACCAATTAAAGTAGTGATTTATTGGTCTGGAAATTAAAAAAACAGATCAGAGTTAAAGAATGACTGTGAATGTCTACAAGATACTTCAAAAGTCAATAAAACAAAAATAACATTTTTTCCTTTTTTCTTCTAGCACAAACATAATCACTGAGTAGCTAAAATATCAAGTAATATAGATCCATTGCTTTCATGCAAACAGTGTGCAGTATTTCACCAACTCCCTCCCCTCCCCCTGTTCAGCATAAATGCAATTCAGAAATACTCCCAAAATTTTCACATACCCTCATTTCTCTCTGAACAGCACATTTCTTCATACTGAAACAGGGTGCTTCTTTGAAACCTGTGCCATTCAAAAAACAATTTGTCATGATGTAGTAGAGTGCATGATATTGCCTGGCTTGTGTCAACTTTAGGACTTCAGACTTAATTAGGAAGAAAAATAAGCTATGCAACGCTGTACTTGTCAAGTAAATCCTACAAAGTTCAGTGTTAATTTATTCATAGATATAGTGAGACAGAATTTCTACTTAAATCCTACAGCATTTAAAAGGAAAGCTTCATTTGAGCCAAGAAAGACTCAACATGACTTCATAGAATTCCTCCTGTTCCTGGATTGGGATGAACGTCAGCTATTCACATGCAGATAACTGTGAAACCCTGTATCTGGAGCGTCCCCTGAAGACCACTTGGAAGTTGTCTTCCTCTGAAGTCCACTTGTATGTTATAGCAGGTTCAGAATGTTGCAGTGCTGGCATGATGAACTCGTCATAGTATGCCAATACAATTCAAGGTGCTGGTCACCATCTATGACATTTTCATGACATATGGAATATATCAAAGAGAGTTGCTACTCTTTTTTCCTAACTTTTTTTTTACCTCCAGCCTATAAACTCATAACTTACGAGTGAGGTGACCTAAACAATTATTTAAATAAAAGTAATTTTATACAAGTATTTTTTTTAATCTTAAATTTCCTAGTGGTCTTTTAGTAGCTTAACTTATTGAAATCATGGTTCAATCATTGCCAACAAAAGAGACCCTACTATACTCAATAGTGGATCAATCCCATTGAGCTCAGAGGCCTAAGCATAGAAGTAGACAAGCTAAAACTTTAGGCTGCTATAAACTGGTCACAATCGAGTCATGGAGTTGTGGAAATTATAGAAGTATCTGCAGGCATTTTGGCAGCCACAGGATTCAATATTATTCTTCAGAATATATTAAAACATTCATTTGTCACTGGGGTTCCCAATCATTTTAAGCTGACTGACACATTTGAGAATTCATGTGTACTTTTTCTAGAGAAAGAGGCATGCCCAGGCACAGAACGACTGTTTTGAAAGGTGTCTGTAGATATACTGACACCAGCAGGATTTCTGACATAAAATAGTCATGAATTAAGACACATATTATTTGTAGAGTAGTTCCATAGTTCATAGCCTTAAAAACAAATCATTTTATGTTTGTTCCATTCTCTAACCTGGTGGTCTCCAAATGCATGTATGTTTACAAACTATTACATTTGTAATAAAACATATGACAGCAAATGGTCCTAGCTGTTTGTCTTTGTGGTAGCCAGTCTGAAGTTATTTTGCTGTATAATTGAGCATTATGGATTTTGCCTAGTTGGTCCACCAGAGTTTTTAACTTATCATATGTAATAGAACTATAATTCTTTTATTGGTCAAGTGTGATTGGACACGTTATGAATTTGTCTTGGTGCAAATGTTTTCAGTATACATAAAAGCATTCATCAAGAGTCAAGAATCATAAGGTACAACACTTAAGTCATAGGGTACAATAAGCAGTCAAATCATTCTAGGAAACAGTCAATATAAATCGTAAGGATACAAGCGACAAAGTTACAGTCATACAGTCACAAGTGGGAGGGGATGGGTGATAAGGAGTGATGAGAAGATTAATGGTAATAGTAGTGCAGACTCTGTAAATAGTTGGACAGTGTTGAGGGAATTATTTATTCTGCTGCACTATAGCAAAATTGAATATTACCTCTACACACACATCACAAGGTTCTTCCCACAAATTTCACAGAATTGCCTTGCGTGTTTCTTCCTTTGTACCTCTTTTAATAGATTTTTTTCCCCCAACATGGGTTTGGCCATCTTTTCTGAATCAAAAAGCTGATTTTGCTGTCCCCTGGAACAAAGACACATTCCCTATTTAATTTAATGAAATACTTTCCCATTCGTATAGAAAATAAATGTTAGTTTATCTCCCAGTTGTATAAAGAATGTAATGCATTGTTGTGTTCCCTTTAAATAAAGCCATTTTTTTCTTGAACTTTATAAATTATATATGATATAATTTACCATATGAAAAAGATTTTGCACATAATATTTTAATGGTAACCCCTTTTTTGTTTCATTAGCATGCCTGAAAATGGAAAAATATGCCCTAAGCAAATTAATTAAATAAAAACTATTTTTTGAAAATTTGGCATATTATTCTATTAATTTTATTTATTGAATCTACAAATATATTGTTGGCAATAGATCTCACTGAATCCTTAGGTATTATTTGAGAAAATCTAGATAGATTTGTGCTGAATTTGGATGATAAATTGCTCTACAAAAATTTCTTTCTGAGCGGCATTCTGCATATAAAGTAACACAATCAAAACGTATAATAACATCAAATGCAATTAAATGACAATAATAATATAACTTCAAAATCAAGATGGTTATTTTGAAATTGAGACCAGAACCAGAGAATAAAACACTACAGCTAAATATGAATGCCATATCCAAAATATCTATTTGGAACATCTTACATATTTGAGTGCAATTCTCCATCACAAATACCCAAGAATAGAGTATGTATTCATATCTCAGAATTTTAGTGTCATTGTTTTGGAACAGGTGCCTATCAAATTAAAACAATATTAATCATGATACAATATATTTCAAAAGCTTTTAGGAGGCTGGTGCTGGCAAAAATAGTTTGTTTTTTGTGTTTGTTTTGCACCTAACTCCCAATGACCCTGGATGGCTCATAAATAAAGAACATTTAAAAAAAAAGAAAAATAAAGAATAAAGAATAAAAGATAGCAAAGATGACCAAAACTATCTGCCTTGTCCTCCATTCTTTCATACCTCTGAAATTGTTTTCTTTACTTATAAGGTCAGAAGCCTCACATGTTAGCATAACTCAAGAATGCAAAAGGAGCAAACAATGCAACACTGTCTTTGGCATTACATACCTCTCTGTTGCCTTTAGATAACAATCAATCTGTATATTGTCTTGATCCAAGCCATTTTATGAGTGCTCTTGTGAGAGAAAGTATTGGAGTTTGGATCTGAACCAGACATATTTTGCCTGCACCACGTTTCCCTTCTTCCCACTGTAAGGCTTTGAAACCTATAAACTACTTGCAAGAAAGAGATAAAAATAAAGATTATTTTCAACCTAGTAGTTTCCCCAAAGAGGGACTTTATTTTATGGATGCAGCCTCTCTTTTTTAAGGAACTGTACCTGCTTTAGTGTCTGACTGTCCCTTTTATATTCTACTTTTTTAGAAAACATAAATGTTCAAATTCCCACACACACTCACCGATCTTTCCAATATTGCAAAATCTAATTCACAAGGAATATTGAAAACAAAGGCTGTTTTGTACAAAGAAACTGTTGAAGCTTACATAAGCAGTTAAATAAAATATTTACTTTGAAGAAATGGAGTAACAGACCAATATTGTTCCAATTTAGAAAGTTTTCAAAGGCTACAGCAACTCCCTTCTGGAGTTGGCCTACTTTCAAAACTCAGCAATTAAGTATCTAGAATTCATTTAAAAAAAACTAAACTCAAAATAAAAAGAGGGGAGGAAAATACGATATCCTATTCGCTAACATCAGGAGGATGTATATGTAGATTAGATTGATTTTTTTTCATAGCAATGCCCCCCTTTCTTTTCTGTTTTTTCAACATGTCTTTTTTCCTCTTTTGACTAATTATTGTTCACAGCTCCCTCTATTGGTTTCAAATAAAGTTACTGTCTGTGAACATGTTCTAATCCAGGGGTCCCCAAACCTTGGCAACTCTAAGACTTGTGGACTTCAATTCCCAGAATTCCTCAGCCAGCAAAGCTATACACTTTCTGTATGTTTTATAGGAGATTAGTAGAATTACCTCTCTAAACACAAGATAATATCACCAGGAGAATTATGGAAATAGTAGGCTAACACACCCTGAAAGTACAAATTTTGGGGAAAGCTGCCCTAGCATACCATTATAGAAATAAAAAGACCACAAATACTGCTTTTAAATTGTTCTCAATGATGCTTCATATTGTTGAAAGGCTGGAAAATGCCTTTCTTCTGAGGGCTCGATTTTCCTGCTGGGAGAACTCCGGTGCAAGGACACAGACAACTGCTTGGAAGCTGGTTCTTTTTATTTTTCAGGAAGGCAAGAGATAGCAAGAAGTCTGCGTTCCTGGGGCTAGCCATCTTTGTATAATAAACCCCTGATTTTTATACCTTTTCTCCTTTTGTGTGTGTGTGCTTGTGTTTGTATTTCTTAATGTTTTAAATCCTGTCAGGGGTTGTCTTCATTTCCGCCAGAAGGTAAACTCCGCGGGGTGGTTTGATTGGATTAACAGTTTCATCCTAATGTTTTCTTATATTTGTTTGGTGGCAATCTCCTGTCTGCTATGGAATTTATTTCATGTCTTTTGTCTATTTCTTTTGCTGATTTGGCATGACCTGTTGTTCGTAAAGGATTTCTTTTTCTTGTTTCCCTAGCTTTCTTAATTACTTGGCTTTTGTCTAGGGGGCTTCTTTCAATACCTTTTATTAAATCTCTTTTCCTATGCAAGTTTGTTTTATGGCTGGCCTGATGTTCCCTTTGGGCTTTTCCTGCTTTTCCTGGGAGGATGGTTCAAGAATGGAGGCAAGACTCAGATAACAACAACAGCTCTTTATTAGTGACTTCAGATCTGAGCCAACTATCCTAGCCGCAGCATAGGGCAGCATAGGGCTGGCTGCGGCTAGGCAGCCAATGAAAGCGATTTGAGTTTGCCGTTCTTGGCAGGGCCAATCGCGGCAGCCCGTTTACTAGCCAATCACATCAGTCTGTGGCGACCAATCACGATCTGCTATTCGCGGGCCAATCAGAGTTGCAGGCTTTTGAGCCTGCTAGTCCGGAACACCCTTCCCCTCTCGGTTCTGTTTAAGGGGTGGAATAATATAGTCTCGCAGGTAGGCAGGTCTTCGCACCTGTCTACCTGACTTATGCAATTCCAATTGTCCATGTTCAAATTCGGGTTCAGATGGACTTTTTGCTGGATCTAGCAGGAACGGTGAACCGGTGCCATGGTTAGGGCTCCCTTCTGATGCCCCCGGGGTGATAGAGTCCTCAGCTTCGTTGCTACTGCTATGGCTCCCCGGGCTCGCTGAACCTGCTTGGCTGCTGCTTCTTGGTGAAGTGTTCATCTGCCCAGGTTCAACTACAGCTGGTGAGTATTGCAAGTTATGGTGTGGTGATCTTGGTGTTGGTTCTATTTCCGGGCTCACGGCTTCCCCTCCCCCCCTGGTGTCAAGGTTGGGGTCAGGGATGGAAATTGTGGTCAGTCTGGAGCATAGCTGGTCAATATAGCACTTCCACACTCTGCCATCAGTGGTGAGTAGACGGTAGGAGCGGGGACCCGTAACTTGAGTTACTTGAGCAGAAATCCAGAGGGGATCCCCAGAAATTTTTTTTGCAAATACAAGGTCTCCTACCTTAAAGGCGCGGTGCTTGCTGCTGGAACCCAGGGGTTTTTCCGGGGTGTAGGCAGGGTGCAAGCGGTCTAGAGGCGATCTGAGTTTCCTGGCCATCAGGAGTTCAGCTGGGCTCTTGTTAGTCGAGCTGCTAGGTGTGATGTGTTGAAGAAGCAGCATTCTAGTGACTTTAACGTGGATATTACCTTGTTCCATTTTCTGTAGGGTTTTCTTTGTGAACTGAATCATTCGTTCAGCCCTACCATTTGCCACTGGATGAGCCGGCAATGTGAGTGCGTGTTGGATGCCCCGTTCAGCTAGATATTGTTCAAAGGCTAAGGCAGTAAATTGGGGCCCATTGTCAGAAACCAGGACATCAGGTAGGCCGTGTGTGGCAAAGAGTCTGTTCAATTTCTTGATGACTGCCTCAGTAGTGGTTGCTTTCATTTTATTGACCTCAAGCCAGTTAGAATACGCATCTACAGTTATTAGGAAAGTGTGGCCTCTAGTAGGTCCTGCAAAGTCAATATGAATGCGAGACCAGGGACCCCTGGGTGTTTCCCATTCTGCTGGTGGAGCTTTTGGTGGGGCTGAGTGGTTTTCCTGGCATCTGTTACAAGAGGCGACCCAGGTTTCAATTTGATTGTCCATACCTGGCCACCAGGCGTAACTTCTTGCCAGTGCTTTCATACGCACGATGCCTGGGTGTCCATCGTGTAGCATTTGCAGGACTTTTTTTTGTAGTTTAGTTGGTATAACAACTTGGTCTGCCCATAAAATGCACCCTCTTTGTGAGAAAAGCTCTGTCTGTCTGTTTTTGAATGGCTTAAAGGTTTCCTTAGGCTCGTATTCTGGCCATCCCCTCTCCACCCAGCCAAGAACTCGTGCCAAACAAGAGTCTCTTTTGGTTTCAAAGGCGATGTCCTGGGCCGTTAGTGGAGGTGAGGGAATTGTCTCGATTTGTAGTATTGGGAGCATGGGAGCTGGGTCTTCCTGTGGCTCGGGTAGTGGTGAGCGGCTCAAGGCATCTGCGTGAGGAATAGATTTCTCCGGGCGATACTTTAGTTGATAGTCGTAGGCAGCTAGAAATTCCGACCATCGCGTCATTCTGGGGGAGAGAATGTGTGGGGTAGGTTTGTCGCCCGCCAGAATGCCAAGTAATGGCTTATGATCCGTGATAATAGAAAATGGTCTCCCATAAACATATTCACGAACCCTTTTAATTGCAGAGACAATAGCAAGGGCTTCCTTATCTAAGTGGCTATAGTTTCTTTCTGTTTTTGACAGAGTTCTTGAAAAAAATGCAATTGGTGCCTCTGAGCCATTTGGTAGGACGTGGCTCAGGATGGCCCCCACCCCAAATGGTGAGGCATCACAAGTAACAGTCAAGGGGAGTGTCTCATTATATTGAATTAGCACTGCATCAGAGGTAAGGAGGTCTTTTACTTGCTGGAAGGCATGTTCCTCCCGACGTCCCCAAATCCAGGAGGCCCTTTTATCGAGTAGTCTATGAAGGGGCTCTGCAACAGTCGCCTTCTGGGGTAGGAAAATGTTATAAAAGTTAATAAGTCCCAGGAAGGCTTGGAGGTCAGTTTTGTTTTTAGGTCTTGGGGCATTTTTGAAAGCTGCCAATTTCTTTTCTGTAGGGTGGATTCCTTGTTTGTCAAGAAGGTAGCCAAGAAACTCCACCCTTTCTGTGCATAGCTGGCACTTTTCCTTCTTAACCTTGAGGCCAGCATCTTTGAACCTTTGTAGCATTGTTCTGAGGCATTTCTCTAATTGACTTTTTGTTGGGGCTGCTATTAATATGTCATCAAAATAGGGCACGACCCCTTTTATACCTTGGAATAGTCTCTCCATCAGGCTTTGAAAGATGCCTGGGGCTACGCTTACTCCAAACTGGAGCCTGTTGCATTTGAATGCACCACGATGTGTGACTATAGTTTGGGCTTCTGCAGTTTTGGTATCAACTGGCAGCTGTTGATACGCTTGGGCCAGATCTAATTTTGCGAATATTCTGCCACCCCCAAGTGAGTGCAGGAGATGCTGAATGACTGGTACTGGATAGGCTCTCTGCTGTAGCGCGTGATTGAGGGTGGCCTTGTAGTCACCACAGATTCTCAAGGACCCGTCAGGCTTTATGGGGGTGACAATTGGTGTCTCCCATCGGGCGTGGTCAATGGGTTCTAACATGCCTTGTGCAATTAATTTGTCCAGTTGCTCATCAATTTTGGGTGTGAGAGCAAAGGGAACTCGGCGTGGCTTTAGGCGAATGGGCGCAATGTCGGGGCGAAGATTAAATGAAATAGGGGACCCCTTGTACTTGCCTAAGCTTTCGCTGAACACTTCTCGGAAGTCGTGGACGAGGGCTGCCTCCCAGTCATCGTCTTCAGTATGATGGATGCCTGCCATTCCGATTCCTAATGGCGCGAACCACTGAAGGCCCAATAGACTTGGCCGGTCTCTGTCTACGATGGTGAGTGGTAGAATTGCATTATGTCCCTTGAAAGAGACCTGGAAATGGCGGGTACCTGCGACTGGAATCCGGTTGCCTTGATAATCTTTCAGTATGAGTCTCTGACTGCTGAGGTCTTGGCGTCGGATGTTGGGAATCAGTTGCTTGAGTGTTTTCCAGGATACCATGGATAGTGATGACCCAGAGTTGACTTCCATGATGCATGGTTTATTTTCAATGGTGACCTTTACACGGATTTTTTTTGCGTCAAGCGATGAAGCGTGGCCAATGGTGATGGCTTGATGAGCCTCTTCTCGTCTGGGTGTGCTGTTAAACCTCTGGGGTCTGTTGTACTGGTTCCACTGGTTGCTAGGGCAGTCCCTCTGTGTGGTGGAGTTGCCAACATTCCTTTTTGGGCTGCTCTCTCTCCGTCTGGGCTGGAATTTCTTTTGTTTCTGCATACTTTCGCAATATGCCCTTGTTTTTCGCAAAAACGACACATGGCGTCTAAGAATCTGCATTCGGATCGAGGATGGTTTCCCCCACATCCGGTGCATTCATAGTTGGATTTATGACCCCGCTGGTTCCGTTGCTCACGTTCCGACCGGAGTCTGTGGACTTCTTCCTCCTCGCTGTCTGAGGATGACTCGACATCTTCATGATGGGTGGTCGATGTGTACTTGTCTGAAGGTTTCCCAGCATCATTGGTGGGCTGGAGGTTGGTTCCGCTGGTTCGGCGCATTCGTGCTGCTGATTTACGAGTGGCTTCAGCTGCGGTGGCGTCTGCTATGGCATCTGCAAGTGAGATGTCTCCCTTGGCCATGATCTTGCTCTGGACAGTTGGATCTCTAAGGTCAAGGACGATTCGGTCTCTCATGGCTTCTTCGAGATTGGCGAAGCCACATAAACCACCGAGGTTCCTCAGGTCTGCCATGAAATCCCCAACGCTCTCACCTTCACACTGGTCCCTCTGATAGAACTCGTGTCTGCAAATGAGAGTTGGTACTGCTGGGGCGTAATGGTTGCACAGGATGGGAGCAAGGGTGTCCCAATCCATAGTTTTAACTTCAGCTGGTTTCGCTAAGGCTTTAGCCATCTTAAAAATGGCTGGTCCACAATGGGTTAGAAAAACGGCTCGTTTCTTGCTGGGTGTGGCATCTTTTAGGTTGTTGGACTCTAGGAACATTTGAAATCTGTCCATATATGAGCCCCAGTCTTCGCTAGCTGGATCGAATGGGGTGGGTGGTATAGCGCTGCTGGCCATGTTGCCGTCGTTGCGCTCTGTCAGCCACGTGCTCCTTCAGCTAGCTCAGTTCTAGTAGACTTCGTTGCCTCCGCATCCCATCCTCGTCGCCAGTGTTAGATCTGGGAGGATGGTTCAAGAACGGAGGCAAGACTCAGATAACAACAACAGCTCTTTATTAGTGACTTCAGATCTGAGCCAACTATCCCAGCCACACCAGCCCCTTATATAGGGCTGGCTGCGGCTAGGCAGCCAATGAAAGCGATTTGAGTCTGTCACTCTTGGCAGGGCCAATCGCGGCAGCCCGTTTACTAGCCAATCGCATCAGTCTGTGGTGACCAATCACGATCTGCTATTCGCGGGCCAATCAGAGTTGCAGGCTTTTGAGCCTGCTAGTCCGGAACACTTTCCACAATCCTTCATTTATTTATTTTTTAAGAGGGTGGTCTCTGATTGAATGTCTGGGTATACTTGGTATTTGTGATCAATCTGGATCATTATCATGGCTTCCTGTCTCCCCTTTAATTTTCTCTTCTGAGAGGGAATACAGGCCTTTAGGCAGCTAAGGCAGGGTGGTATGCATCAACAGAGGCAACACATGAGGGCTCCAAAGACACAAATGGTGACTGTGGTTGTTATAAGGATTTTGAGCCAATGGAAATCTGGCATCCATGAGAAGAGCCATGAAAAGTCCAGGAATGATTGCTCCTGACCAATATTCTGAGATAGCTCTTTCAGGTGGTGGATGTCCCTCCCTACGAGTTCTGAGGTTTCGTCCAGATTGAAGCAACACATCCCTTGGAATGTTTCGCAGCCATAATTATGCTTCAAGAGAAGGAAGTCTATTGCTGCCCTATTCTCCAAGATGGCTTCTCTGACCTCCCTCAGTTCTCTGTTAAGGGCATCCAGAGCATGGGAGGTCGAATTCAAGCTTTTTGCCAGGGTACATGCTAGTCTATTCAAATTTTTAGAATTTCGCACTGCCAATCCAGGTACCCCTACCAAGGATATCGCCAATGAGATGTATTCTGTTTTTGTGGGAAGGGAGACTTTGGAATCACAGTCTGAGTCTAGGGTTTGGAAGGCTCTCCTGTGTCGTCTCTGTAAGGATGGCATAACCATGGTTAACCTTCCCAAGGTGCAGGAGCCATTTGTGGCATTTGCAGGAAGGTATGAGTAGGCTTTTAAGCCACAAAGGAAAAACCATTCTGGTGGGAGCTTCAGGTAACTCTATGAAAATGATATGGTCTCTGTATAGTTGCATTTTAGTTCTGTGTTGCTAAGACTCATGCATTCTGTGACCTTAGGTGTTGTGGCTCCGGGCTTGGATTCAGCTCCTGTGACTAATATGAGTTCAAGTGAGGAGGTCATGGCAGAAAAATATGAGCCGGCATGGCTCAGTGATTGGACTGGTAACCAGGATGAGGAGATGGACGTGACAAAGGACGACAAACCTGATGTATTGGAATTGTCAGGACCTTTGACCTCCTCTGGTTCCTTATCTGATCAACAGCCGGGAATGGCTGACAGGGAGTCAGCCATTGAGAGAGTCTTCTAGTGGAGATGAGAATTTGGAAAATTTGTGGTTAAATGTAAAAAACAGAAGACGGTTGAGAAGGCAAAATCAGCTGGAGCGAATGAGGAGAGCAAGTCAGTAAATTAGCACGTTGCCTCAATGAGTATAAAAGGACACAGCTGGGCTGGTACATTTTGCCAGGAACAAAGTGACTTATTTGAGTGAGGACGTTACAGTAAGAAGCTCTGAGACTAGAGATTTATTGCCAGGACTGGTTTGCCAGACAGAGTAAAGATTTATGCTGTGGATTGAGATTCCTGCCAGCCATTATCTTGTAAGACTTCTTTCTGTTTGATTTAATTTGAAATGGCTGCTTTCTGTTTTGTTCGTTGGAATTTTGAAGGGGAGTCATAACATTATTGTTCCTGGCCACAAACAAACCATCTTTAAAGCAAGATGGATTCAAATCAACTGCAGCGTTTGGTAGAGCAGCAACAACAACAAATTAATCAGCTACTGCAAAGCAATGTGACGCTTCAGAATTAGGTAACACAATTGCTGAATTATGTTTCCAGCTTACCAAGCCCTGCTGCTGTTCCCCCTGCCCCTCCTGTGAGGAAAAGCCCAGTATCCATGCCGGAGAAATTTTCTGGGCAAATGGACAGGTTCCCGGCATTTATGGGTCAATGCCAATTGTTTATCCCTCTGAGGCCTGAAGACTTCCCAACCGACCGGTCTAAAGTAGGATTTATGATCAGTTTATTAACTGGGCAGGCTGCTAATTGGGCTACTCCCTTGTTAGTTCAAGATAGCTCATTGTTGAACAATTTCCAGGGTTTTCTCCAACAAATGAGAGTGGTGTTTGAGAACCCAATTAAGATACAAATTGTGGACAGACGGTTACGGGACGTTAATCAGGGGAAACGTTCCCTGCAGGAATACGTTGCAGAATTTCATTTGCTGTGTATGGACTCTAACTGGAACGAACTGGCTCATATGGCTGCATTCCAGGAAGGCTTGTCTGATGCCATCAAAGATGAGCTGGTCCATGCAGAGCGGGCTTTAACTTTGGATGCATTAATAGTTCAGTGCTTACAAATTGAAGCTCGTTTACAGCAATGTGGACACAAACAGCTTGTTATGGAACCATCTTCGTTTTCTCGTGCACAACCCATGCCACCGAGAGTTTTCCAACCCACGGTTAATGCTGAGGAGCCGATGGAGTTAGGCGCACTCCGCCCTCACTTAACGGTGCAAGAACATTTGAGAAGGTTCCAGGAAGGCTTGTGCCTTTATTGTGGGGGTCCGGGACATTTTGCAAATTCCTGCACTCGGAGAAGGACTCGCAGACCTGTGTCTGAAACCACTTCTGGCCCGTCGGGAAACGGGGTAGGCCCGACCTCAGGGAAACCCTAGGTCGGGCACATCCTCCACCCCCATCCCAAATTGCCAAAGTAAATCCTGGGCCTCCTCGGCATTTACTTTTGGACACTTGTATCTTCTTACAGTCCCAGAAGGAAGGAATTCCTGCCGTTGCGCTGATGGATTCAGGGGCTACAACCAGCTTTATGGACTGTGCTTTTGTTAAACATTTTGGAATTCCTTTGATTCCTGTGAATCCACCCATTAAGGTGGAAACCAAAGATGGGCGTGAACTCAAGTCGGGACCCATTCGCTGCGCTACTCAGCCAGTGTGTATGCTTATTGGGGATCATGATGAGGCGATAAGTTTTATGTCACCTTGAACCTCCATCTCTCTCTGGTGCTCGGAATGTCCTGGTTGTGTTTGCACGATCCATTGGTGGCTTGGTCGCAGAACGCCATTTCTTTTCCAAGCCTACAATGTGTGGACCACCTGAGGCATGTATGCGCTGGCCAAGATATCGCTGCTCCTGCTGTCTCAATTCCTTCGGAGCTGTTGGACTTCTCCGATGTTTTCAGCGAACAGGAGGCAGACCGATTACCCCCACATCGTGCTTATGATTGTCCCGTGGACCTGATACTGGATGCTCCATTGCCAAAGGGGAGATTATACTCCATGTCGGAGCCCGAGTTGGTTGCACTCCGAGAGTTTTTGGATAAAAACTTAGCTCGGGGATTTATTCGACCCTCGTCGTCCCCTCTTTCAGCTCCCGTTCTTTTTGTTAAGAAGAAGTCAGGAGAACTGCGTCTCTGCTGTGATTCTAGATGACTAAACTCTATCACCGTGAGGAATAACTATCCCTTACCGCTCATTCCGGAATTGATGGAGCGGTTGCGGGAGGCTACTATCTTCACTAAACTCGATCTGCTCTGGGCTTGGATTCAGCTCCTGTGACTGATATGAGTTCAAGTGAGGAGGTCATGGCAGAAAAATATGAGGCGGCATGGCTCAGTGATCGGACTGGTAACCAGGATGAGGAGATGGACGTGACAAAGGATGACAGACCTGATGTATTGGAATTGTCAGGACCTTTGACCTCCTCTGGTTCCTTATCTGATCAACAGCTGGGAATGGCTGACAGGGAAGTTTTGAGAGAGTCTTCTAGTGGAGATGAGAACTTGGAAAATTTGTGGTTAAATGTAAAAAACAGAAGACAGTTAGAAGGCAAAATCAGCTGGAGCGAATGAGGAGAGCAAGTCAGTAAATTAGCACATTGCCTCAATGAGTATAAAAGGACACAGCTGGGCTGGTACATTTTGCCAGGAACAAAGTGATTTATTTGAGTGAGGACGTTACAGTAAGAAGCTCTGAGACTAGAGATTTATTGCCAGGACTGGTTTGCCGGACAGAGTAAAGATTTATGCTGTGGATTGAGATTCCTGCCAGCCGTTATCTTGTAAGACTTCTTTCTGTTTGATTTAATTTGAAACGGCTGCTTTCTGTTTTGTTCGTTGGAATTTTGAAGGGGAGTTATAACACCTAGGTGTGCTGCACCCAGTGATATTATGATTTCTCTCCTGCTAAGCAAAAGCTAGTGGTGTTGAGTATTTCTCTTGCTAAATATTCCCATATGTTTCCTTTCTCTGGGATAAGCTTTGGTTCCAGGAACGCTGTTGCTTGTGTTACAGGTATTACAATTATTTCAGATAATAATACATAGAATATATTGCATTTCATTTTTCCCATTGCTAGGTTCCTTTTCTTCCCTTCCTCCACCCCCTCCTCTTTTTTTTTTAATAGCAATGTAAAAAAATGTAAAAGGTCAAGTATCAAAAAATTATGAGTAAGGTATGGTTAAAGTCCTTTTGTTAAAAAAAATACGATGAAAAAGGTTTTAAAAAAAAGGAAAAAATGGAGAAGGTGAGACAAAAAATTAAAAAAAATAGTTTATAACTCAGCACCTGGGAGTCCAGTTTTGTGTAATGCAACATTTGCACTTGGTTCCTACAGTGGTGTGGTTCAACAGTGTTGAAGAATGCTGCAAGCATCCATTGATCTGTGTCCCGATCTTTCTTGAGTTTGATGGGTGGGATTGATTGTGGTGGAGTTTGGCTATGGTCTATGACTGCTGGCTTTGCATGTGTCCAATGTAGCCAAGAGTCTCGTTCTGCAAATCTTTATGGCGGTGTGTGTAGTCAGTAAAACTTGGTAGGGTCCTTTCCACCTGGGTTGTAGAGGGGAGGTTCTGGTGAAGAACTTGATCCACACCCAATCTCCTGGCTCATATGGATGCAGGGCTTCTTCCAGGGGTAAGGTCTATGTCAGTGCACTCTGGGTCCAGAGGGTCTGTAGTCTCTTTTGCAGGGCTGTAAGATAAGAAGAGAGAACCCTATCCCCCCTATCTAAGCAAAGGGAATGAGGATCTAGGCTGAGAATGAGGATCCTAGTAGGGTATGGTGGGGGGGGTGACCAAAAAGGATCTCAAAGGGGGAAATACCTATATCTTGTCTTGGTCTGGTTCTGATGTAAAAGAGGGCAATTGGGAGCACTTGTGGACAGGAGAGGTGTGTCTCCTGACAGAGTTTGCCCAGTAGGGTCTTCACCTTTTTGTTTGCTCTCTCCATGGCTCCTTTAAGTAGTCCCACTTCTGATGCATCCCAGCCCCATAATGAGGATTGCAGGCTTTTTAAATCTTCATGAAGCCCTGTGTTGCTGGTTATCAGCATGATAGTCTTGTGTGTGCCTTTTCCTGGGATTTCCAATTGCAGCCCCTGTTTGCCACATATTATGGTAGCTCCCATTTTACATAGGAGATCTGTTCCTAGTAGAGACAGTGGGGACTGGGGGCAAATAGTAAATGCACGGTCTACTGTGAAAGGTCCTAATTCTACTGGTACGTTGTGGGTAAATTTTACAGAGATTATTCCCCCCCATTATGCTATCCCGAGCCCCTTCAGCCACTGAAGATTTATATGGTGGTTCAGTAATGAGGAGGTGGCTCCAGTATCAACTAAGCAATTGTATTTCTTTCCTCCTATAAGAATGGTTACGATGGGTTCCCCTTCTGGGCCGTTTTTTAGGGGGATAGCCAGCCCATTAAAGGTAGCATGAATTCAGTGCTTTCATTGTCATGTTCTAGTCAAGAAGGGAGTAAATCTGGTTCTCTCCTTTGCTCCCATTGATGTCTATTGTTATTATTTATTGGAGGAAAGGGAGCGCTGGGTGGTGCCTGGTGACTGAAACTTTGTTGCTCAGTGTAATGGACTGGATTATTGGCTGGCCTCATGTTCCTAGGTGGTGGATGATACTGGTTGCGGGCGGGGTGTTGCTTACATTGGCTGCTGAAATGACCTTTCTGTCCACACCTATAACAATGCTGACATTTGCCTTGCGACCATCCTGCTTTATCGCAATTTCTTTGAATTATAGGGGGTTTTATCTGGCGTTTGTCTGGCATCATGTTTCATTACAGCAAACATTTTTAAGTCTTCCTGTCTTTCTATTTGTGTCTTTCTATCTTTCTCTTCCTCTTTCAATTTGTCTCTTTGATCATAGACAAAGTTAGCAATCCTGTGCAACTCTGCTATGTCTAAGGTTGGCCAGTTAGAGATGAAGTGGTGGAAATGTTCTTTAATATCTAAGGTGGACTGATCCACGAAGGCTGAAGCTAAAATCCTTTGGTCCTTCAGGCAGCTAAGGTCTAGGTGGGCATATGCAGTAGCTGCTTCTGGCAGGCGGACCCAAAAGGCATCAGGGTTTTCCTTTTCCCTTTGTGGTTTTTTTTTTTTTTTTGAAATTCAGACTAGTTTAAAAGTTTTTTTTTCTTATTTCCTCTAGAGCTTCTAGTAAATTATCTTTTGCTCTAGTGTATTTGTCCCATTGATTGGTATCATTATAGTCCCAGTTAGGGCGATGTACTGGTCATGCGATGCAGGCTGGGGCTGCCTGAACAGGGATAGTTGGTGGTTTGGCTATTTGGTCTGTTTTTGTTTTTAATAGTTCGACTTTCGTTAGAAAGACTTGTAACAGCTGAGTCATATCACCCCAGGATGGATTATGGCTGTCTATGATAGATTTCAGAGTTTTAATAACTGTTTGAGGATCAGCCCTGAAAGCTGGGGTATCCTTTTTCCAGATGACTAGGTCAGAGGCAGAGAAGGGAGTGTGGGTAAAAACATATTCTAGTTGTCCCCTATTTCTGCCTGGCACTGGCTTGCTTAAAAGGGGAGCCATAATCTGTGCCTCAGTATTCCCTTCCCTGAAATGGGTTTCAGCCTTATTTTTTCTCGGTCAGGTCTTTGGTCCTAACAATTTTAGCCCAGTAATACCAATAGGGTATTTGGCTGGGCTTAATGCATGTTTTAAGTGCTTTCAGGGTTTTATAATCTAAAGTACCGCTATCAGGCCAAATTTGTCTACCCATGTCATCTCGCAATAAAGCCCACTTTTTGCAAATTCTTTTCGCTTCCTTTTTATTCATTCCAGTTAGGACAGGCACTTGCCTTTCATCCCAAGCCTCAGGTAATTTATCCAAGGTGGTCTCTTCCATTGCCCTCGAGCTACAACTTCCCATATTCCCTACCTGATGTGGGGATTACTTTGGTTTAGCTGGGCTCCCGTCGTCAGTTTTCAGACAAAAAAGGTCTGGAAAGGACTCCGGTTTCCCTACACATGGAGTACGGGCCCCTTTCTCATAGGGAAACTCCGCCGTCAGTTTTAAGACCCCCCCTAAAAACGGGGATCTTGGAGGACCGTCTTCCCCCTAGCAGCCTGGTACAGGCCCCTTCCTACACTCCGCCGTCAGTTTTCAGATCTCCCTTAAAGGTGTGGATCTGGAAGGACCTGCTCTGATTTGTAAGGCAAATTATTTCCAATTTTGTTTGCCAGCAGCCTGTACGGGCCCCTTCTAAATGCACAGGGCTTTACTTGCGGGATGCACTGGGACTATTTATTCTGTTTTCTATTTATTTCCCAACACCAGTTCCTTTCTCAGCCCACTTGGTTTTTCTTACGTCCTTCAGAAGGACTCACAGTCTGTGTTCACACCTTGCATTCCCAAATCCAGCCAGTCACGGCTTGTTGGAGCTAGCAGCTGGCTGGGGTGCAGCTGGCAATCACAGAGGAGGTGAGGTCCCACTGTTCCCACAGAGAAAACCCACAATCACACACCTGGTACACTCACGCTTCCACTCCCCTCCCTAGTAAGATTATAAATTTGAAGTGGTACTCACCTGTTTTCAAGCAGCTGTTGAGCAGCTGTTGAGTAAAGGACTCCCTTTACTACCCTTATGCCTTCCGGGCTGGGTCTGTGGATGTTTTCCCTGGACAAAGAAGTTCCATGCCAGCTGGGTTTGGATCCGCGGGCCCAGTCCGGTGGCAGGGTTGGCTGGAAAACATTCATGGTCACCAATTGTTGAAAGGCTGGAAAATGCCTTTCTTCTGAGGGCTCGATTTTCCTGCTGGGAGAACTCCGGTGCAAGGACACAGACAACTGCTTGGAAGCTGGTTTATTTTTCAGGAAGGCAAGAGATAGCAAGAAGTCTGCGTTCCTCGGGCTAGCCATCTTTGTATAATAAACCCCTGATTTTTATACCTTTTCTCCTTTTGTGTGTGTGTGCTTGTGTTTGTATTTCTTAATGTTTTAAATCCTGTCAGGGGTTGTCTTCATTTCCGCCAGAGGGTAAACTCCGCGGGGTGGTTTGATTGGATTATCAGTTTCATCCTAATGTTTTCTTATATTTGTTTGGTGGCAATCTCCTGTCTGCTATGGAATTTATTTCGTGTCTTTTGTCTATTTGTTTTGCTGATTTGGCATGACCTGTTGTTTGTAAGGGATTTCTTTTTCTTGTTTCCCTAGCTTTCTTAATTACTTGGCTTTTGTCTAGGGGGCTTCTTTCAATACCTTTTATTAAATCTCTTTTCCTATGCAAGTTTGTTTTATGGCTGGCCTGATGTTCCCTTTGGGCTTTTCCTGCTTGGGTGTCACCACTGTCCTCACGAAGTTCCCTTTCCACAATATAAAGTTAATCTCACACTGAGCCCAAACCAAACAGGCCATATGTGTAATACTGGTTAACAGGTTAAGTATAATACTGGTTAACCATAGATTATGACTTAACTATATTGTATAAATAAGCAAGTCATGGGCTGTTCAGCAAAGCCTGTTTCAGGATATCATATCTTGACTTCATATATAAATTAGGTCACAATGTGGGGGTAATATTTCCAATATTCAAAACATGCACAAATGGCTAGAGAAAATTTCCTGATTCACAGAATCCAAAAGCTTCGTTTCCTAGTCACTATATCCAAAAGCCTTGTTACAAGCCAACAGATATATGGCACATTATGTTCTGCATACTGCAAGATAACCATCACTATGTAATTAGAAGTTTACCAGATTTACGAAAAACCAACTTTGCTTTGCCAACAATATGGTAATAGCTAGCCAAAAGAAAGATTTTGAGGAAGCAGAATACATTCTTACTAAGGATCTGAGATCACTAGGCCAATATTATGAGAGGTGGAGGTTATGCCTTAACCCAAATAAAACCAAAGTATAGAACAGGATTGGAAGTACAAATCTAAATCTTGCATATAGTTGCACAATCATTAGAATACTCTGCCATCAACGCTAGTGATTTTCCAATACATAAAGTAGACTACCTCTCACTAGCCTTAGGTCTAGGAAACCAATTTGGAACAACATACCACAGTCTTATAATCTAGGTAAGGAATAGTGATTAAGATGGGTGACTTTTAATAATCATGACCAAACAGATCACAGAGATCCAGCAAAACCACTTTCAGTAATGCATTGGCCCTAAATAATATGGAGCCACATGACTAGAATAGGGATAGGCCATGCCAGAACTAGCAAAGTTCTTTTAAGTCAAGAATGGCTGAGAGCCCGCAATACAGTTGTGGTGCACCAGAACAAATTATAACACATCTACTTCAAAAATGTCCGCTCAGGAAATTTCAAGGCACCTGAGATGATGTCACTGCAGTCACACCAGAAGCAGTTATGTAATTAGGTTCCTATTCAAATTATAATATCTAATATATAATATTATATAATTATTATATAGTATATAATATCCCATTGCAAATGTAAGGCTCCATAGCAGGATGACTTTATTAGGGTTTTATCCTAATTTTATATGTTATCTCCTACATTGTATTGTCCACATATCTTTGTATATGTGTGTGTTTGTGTGTAAACACACACACACATGCATAAGATAAGTGGACAATACAATATAGGAGATATTGTAGAAAGAACCTCAGAAAAGTGTTCTGAGAATATTGTGACTCTGTAAAACAAACATGGGAAAACATGGAACTCCATTGTGTTTTAAGGTCCTTTTGCTTTCAGGTGTTAGGTCAATTGAAATGTTCTAGTTTGCGAAACCAGAAGTGGGATCAGGCTGTCAGAAAGTTTATACAAAACATCGATGGCACGGGTTGTGTATGTGAAGTTATCAAGACTGATGTTCTTTTACCCTGAACTCAGTTGGCAGAAACATGCTTCTCTGCTTCAGCTACTACTGTTAATAACTCCTGCCCATATAAACAGACCTGACCTTTTTCTGACAGTAGCTAATAACACTGGGAAAACATCAACAGTGTTATAATTACTCTAAAAAATATGGCCATGTATATGTGACCTTGCATTAAGGCTGGGAGAGATTTAAAGCAGTGACCGAAAAAACGCAGTTGTGCTGCTTTTAACTAAGCCTGTATAGATACATTCTCTCCTGTCAGCATGCTATAATGCAAACAAACTCCTAAAGATTTCAAGGTTTTCTTAGCAAATTTACCAGGGTGCTCTCAGCCTCTAGCACAAGTTGTGAATCTGCATTTCATTTCTAAAATATCACAAGAAATCTTCTGTTTTTTTCCTCCCTCCCTCCTATCCATCTATCCATCCATCCATTTTTCCATTATTTCCTTTTCCTATTGAGACTTTTAAAAAAAACACACGCCTGTTCTCAATTATGCTTTTTGTTTATTTCTGGGGAATGTCTCTGCCCAAACAATTTGTCAGTGACAGACAGCATATATGTGTAAAAGGCACTTGTCTTTCAGAGGGAGTGACCATTAATTGCTTCTGCCACCTACTAGATACTTCTATTGTCCTTGCAGCTTTAGCTTTGATCTGTCCCTCGGATGAGTGCTGTTTGTTTTAATTGGCTGTGGCTGACATTCCTTCAGGGATCTCACAAACTCATATAGCATGAAAGGCCTGTGGGGGCAAATTTGCTATCCATTTGGTCAGTGCTAATATGCAAGCTGAACCAAGTAATTTTGCTTATTCCTTATAGTATCTCATAATCTCTCCATCTCAAATGCATTTCCAGTATGATTGTGAATATATAAAAGGGAAGGGGGAGTAGATAAATAGATGTGAGGCAAATGGATAGGACAGACTTGCGTGGACACCCACAGATACAGGCAAGTATATAAGTCACATATACACATATGCATAAGCACCCATATTGTGCTAATATAGATCAAGAGGATAGAGAAGATCTGGGAAAGAAACATTCCATTCTGCTTCCAGTGTTGGTATTACTGCAAAAACTGGCAATTTTAATGACACACTACTGTCATGGCATAATGCATTTTTAAGAACTAATAAACCTCTCCTGAACACTGGAGTGAAGGATACTAGGACTGAATTCCTGAATTCATTATCAAAATCAAATGGCATGCAGCAGGAATATATATTCAGAAATCTCTTCAAGAAAACCTGATTCTCTGTGTCAGAATAATGGGGCAACAGCACAGTCTCTCTTCTTTTTCTAGCTTTTCAGCCATTGCACAGCCTTCTCTGCCTTTTGTGTTCCTAAGCTAGGAGATTTGCATGTCATTTTAGATTTGCATATTTTAATTTTCAGTCTTGCTTCTATTTCACAGTTCACAAGGCTGTGCTGCTTTTTCATATTAATCCTGGTCAGATGCAGAAATTAATGAAGATAGAGCAGTGGCAAGACTGAAGAGCAAAATAGCTCACTTCAGCAGTGACTCAGTTTATAATTAACAGGAACGAGTTCTACAAAAACTGATTCCTTGGCTATGATGGTAGCATGAAAGGTGGACTGGTCCCCGAAGCTAGCAGGCAAAGGGTTTTCATCCCCTACAATGAATTCTAATTTGCCCATGGTCAGTATGAAAATGCTGACATACATGCAACATATATTGGTGAGTTCCACTGAAACATTCTACAGTGCTAAGGCTAGTTGCTTCGGCATCACTGAAAATGCGTATTTCCCAGAGTCAGAGGAACTTATAAACACCTACGTATCCATGCATACAATTCAGAAATCATTATTATAATTTTAGTTAATTTAAATAAAAATACAATGGAGTTATTTGGTATTTAGGATTCTAAAGTATACTATTTAGATATTTAGTTTTGGTTAATTATAGTCTCCTTTTCTTGCATGTTTACTCTTTAAACTGAATGTTTTAAGTTAGAATGGCATTTTCTATAAGGTAGGACAGTGGATTAGTCTACCAAAACACATGGACAGGCATTCAGGCCAGTGTTATTCTTGCATTATCCTTTGAACAAAATGTTTTTATTTATTTATTTCATTTATATGGCTGGATAATCTAAATATTGCAATTCTCGGCAGTATAAAATAGATCCCCAAAATAAAACAAGATAAATAATTTCAACTGAAATCCAATACATTAATGACCAATATTTTTAAAAATAATAAAATATGATGAGCTTTCCCTTCATCTAGTGCTGAGCTCAATCTGAAATTAAAAGTTCAACATACTGATTAAAATGGTTTGTTTCATTGAACTGCAGGCAACCACTCTTATAACAGCTAGGGACACCCTCCTTGCCTGTTGTAGCAAACATAACAGAATGTCACAGCATTTTAGGAACAGGGAGGGCAATTTTTATTTTTATTTCTTTTCTTTTTTGTTGGTTGATTGCTACATTTTGAGTTTATTTGTGAAAACGTCTTCAAGGCTGTGAGGAAGTAGCAGTGATATTACCAAAAGGAGTAGAGCTGACCTAGGATTCTAGGAGGCCTCAGCAGATACTTTTCCAAAACTAAGCAAGGTTAGTCCCAGTTAGTGCTTAGATGGGAGATTCTATGGGATTCTCAGGGCTGACTGGGAAAATCAAATAGTATCCTACAAGAGGCAATGACAATCCTCCTCCACAATGCTCCAAGAAAATTCCTGGATGGAGCCAGCAAGAGTTGAACTCAACTCAAGATTGTCTATACCATTTTTAGAAGATCTATATTAATAATCTGTAAACTCTTTACAGAATTGTAATCCCCTGGTGGCAGCTGTGGCTGCTGCTGCTCCTCCCTTTTACCACTTTGGGTGTCAAGGGAAATTCAAAGTTCTGGTTCTTGCACTTCTGGAGGCCTCAACCATTGTCTTATGATGCTGTTGTAGTGTGTCTTTGATGTTGCCACTCCATCTACTTCTAGGTATGCCTCATTTCTTTGGCCTTGTTCTCTTTTTGTTGCCTTGTAGGGTATAGAATCCCAAGACATTCTCTCCAGATTAGCACACCACTTAACTTGCTGCTTTTGTATGTAGTGTAAGATTTATCCTATTCCAATTCTCTCTTTTATGGTTTCATTTTTTTTATTTTATCTCTTCTGGTCACTTTGGCAACTTACCTCAAACATCTCATTTCCATAGTGACTTTTGCCCATGTTTTATTGCAAGTGTCCATGTTTGGACTGGTAACATAAGGTGAGGGTAAATATGTTTTGCATGAGATGCTTCTTTATGCTGATTGGTACTGTCTTGTGTTACAGAACTGGACTTAGCTGTCCCAATAGTTGGTTAGCCTTACTGCATCATATGCTAATCTGTTTGTCCATTTTTCCATCTTCAGTGAGTGTCATTCCCAGATATTTGAATATAATACTTATTTTATGTGTGCCCTCTCTATTACTATATTTAGTGTGTGTGTTTTTTTCTACCAATTGCCTTTCTATTTTGGCTTTTTTGATTCTGTATTATTTATCTTGCATTCTTGGTTCATGAAGATGTCTGTTGCAGTTCCTTAGCTTTATGTGCCTAATCATCAGCATTGTTATTAGTTCTATTCCTGGGCTTCTGGGCTTTGCTTATGGTAATGTAGATGATAAATAATGGTGGTAATAATATATCTCCCTCTTTTATTCTGGATGTTACAATGAAGGGTTCCAATGTTCTGTGCTTTGCATTAAATACTTCTGCAATCACTGTATACAGTTTTATATAATCCAAGAAGATGTTTACCTGGGCTATTGTTTACCATGGTATTTTCTTGTCTGTCAAATGCTTTCTTCTTAGCCTATAAAAACTACAAGGATATATTTTTATTCAACTCCATATTCTTTTTTATTCTCTGCCTATTCTCATTCCTTTCACCATTCTTAGTGGTATGTGGACCAATGACTCTTCTGAGTAGGTAGTAACTCTTCTGTTACTACCCATTCTATTGTTGTAATCTCCCACTGTGCACAGCATACTGTTAACTTCCATTTCTCTATCTGTTCTGATAATTTGTCAAAGAACTTATCTTTTTGCTCTTCTGTGTAGTTATCACTGCATGGGCATATAATTGTACCAGTACATATGCTTCCGTTTGCTCCCCTCTCTTTATTCTCAATGTTATTATTTTGTCAGAATGGTTGTTGATACCTAGTGTACTTTCTGCTATCTCTGGATGTATGAAGATGTCAACTCCATTCTTTGTTGTGTCCCCTCCTGAGTAAATAAATATCCTTTGTGAACTTTCTTAGTATCATGCCTTTTACCTCTTAAGTTAGCTAGTCCCATTATCTTGATCTCTCATTATTACTAAAATTTCTTCTGGTTTATTTCCCAAGCTTCAAGGTTCCTATTTTGTACTTTCTTGCTCTGTCTTTTTGTCCTTTAGCATTGCCATGGTTCATTTCCCTTTGGATTAACCCATTTGTAGTTTCTGTGTAATTTCTATCGCAATATATTATTCATTGCAGGCTTGCAACTTCACCCATGTCCCTTTAGCCAGGCTGTTTCAGGGTGACCCAGGATGGCCCTCATTGCTGTCGTAATAATCTTGTAGCACAAAACCATGCCATAGTTCACCCATTCCTAGAAATCTCTCATTTTGTCCTGCTACAACCTTTCATGCATGGACATGCAGTTGGACTTTGAGAGCATCTTTGGGCAGAAAAAATCAAGATACTATCTGTTGGAAATTTTTATTCTTAGAATTGTTAAGTGTTGTTTCCTCAGCTAGTTACATGTGGAAGAAAGATGAAGAAAAGGTGGAACAGTTCACTAAATTAAGAAGGTTCTAGCTTTCCAGCTTTATTTGAAAAAAAGTCCACCAGGAGCCTTTCTTTACTACATTGTTCTTAGTAGAATCTAGTTCTTGGATGAGTAAAGAAGTACTAGGATAACCACGTTTCGGCAGAATCTCATCTGCCATCATCAGGCTTCTGTATTGTGTTCGTCTGTGAATCAGGCTTTCAGACATTCAGTTTAAAGTCTGACTCACAGACAAACACAATACAGAAGCCTGATGATGGCAGATGAGATTCTGCCAAAACATTGCTACAACTTTAAAAGCACAACTACAATGACGTGGGAAAATACCCGAACAAAGCTGAATATACACACTGTATATACACACATATATACATTTTACAGCATATATTGAGCAATGGTTAAAAAAAAATTTCTTTATCATTGACGTGATCTGCCTTGTTACAATAACTCCTTCGTTCTTTTAATGTTTTGATTTCTCTATATAGTTTATAATTAAATGCATGTCTTCTGTCATTTCCATAACTTATCTAAATATCAAATATTACCTTTTGTTTAACCAATCATACCAAATGTTCCATATTTCATAATAGACACTATCTTGTTTATTTTTTAACAGTTTGGTTAGGCTATCCATCTCAGCACATTCATGTATTTTTTTAATTACCATATCCTCTGAAAGAATGAAAGACAGTTTCCAGTTTTGTGCATAGGTTATTCTGGCTGCAGTTATGATGTGCAAAATTAAATATTGATATTTTTTCTCCATGTTTAAATCTATCATACTTAGCAGAAAGGTTTCGGGTTCAAGTTTTAAATTTTGTTTTGTTATATTTAAAATCCAATTTCGAATTTCTCCAAAACTTCTGAGCACATGGGCAAGCCTACCACATGTGAAAATATGTTCCTTGTGCATAGTTACATTTCCAACAGTTGGGTGGTAGGTTGGGGAACATCTTAGCCAGTCTCGCAGGAGGTAGGTGCCAACGATGAACCATTTTATATAGGTTTTCTTTATACGAGACTGACAGGGTTAATTTGAAATTTGTTTGCCAGATGTGTTCCCACAGGGTTTCCTTTTTAAAGAACTGAAAAACAGCTTCTATCCCAGAGCAGTAACTATACTGAATTCTACTGTATAGTGGTATATTAATGCAATATCAGGGGTTTTCAATTCAATTGTATAGAATTGTATAGAAAAAACGGTGTGTGTTTGTGTTTTATTTTTATAGTTACAAGGCTCACTGAAGATGGCATTTAATTTCATTGTATGAGGTGTAATGACAATAAAGTAAAGTGAAGTGAAAGTAAACTAAACTAAACTAAAACACTACACCTGTGCTTTAAAGAACAGAAGAGAAGAGATCATGGATAGTCACTTTGTGGTGACAGTTATTTGTAAGTATTTATTCATTTGTTCATTCCTCTACTATTAGTAGTGTAATATGGGATTGAGGCAAGAACAGAGCAACATCCAACATCCAACATGAGGAGAGAGAGAGAGAGAGACAGAGAGAGAGAGAGAGATTTGAAATTTGATGAAAAGGGAAAGTTTTCTTCAGTCCCCCATCCTTGATAAGCCCCAGCAAATATTTGTACCCATTATTCAATCTATATAAACTATAACTTAGGATAAACTATCAGGGGTGGGGGTGAGTACAGTGGGTGGAGAAGGTGTGTGATCATAAAGGAGAGAACAGCTGATAAGCAGTGGTGGGATTCAGCCAGAACTCACCAGTTCAGGAGAACTAGTTGTTAACTTTCTGAGCAGTTTGGTGAATTGGTTGTTGGAAAAAATCATTAGGGCAGAGAACCGGTTGTTACATTATTTGAATCCTACCACTGCTGATAAGGTACAGTGGAGAAAGGAAGTCTGTGATGGATTTCATTGGAACTACTCCATTAACTGTTGAGGAATTGCAAGTGACTTACCTCAAGGCTAGAAATCCACATTTCAGGTGAACTTCACCCATGATCCTAGAAGTATGTACCAGTAATTGCATTTTTTCTCCATTCCCTTCCAGCCAAGCTGTTTGCTTCCAGTACAGCTAAGACAATAAATAACTCTTTCCTACTGGGTATCCTCCATATTATAATTCTTATTATTATTGTGGGCTGTGGAATAGTGGGAATTATAGTCCCGCAGATCTCAAGACATGAGATTGGTGAAGGATTGAGCTGAAACTTTTTAATATGCCTAGAAGAGTGACTGAATCCAGCAGAGATCCAAACTTGAAAACTAGTTCTGAGTCATTATTGTCATTTATGAAACATTAGAAACTGTGGAGGAGTTGTGAATAAAGCTGTAAATGGTTAGTCAACCAGAGGTATTATTCAGCAAGTTCTGACCAGTTCTGGAGAACCAGTAGCGGAAATTTTGAGTAGTTTGGAGAACCGGCAGATGCCACCTCTGACTGGAGATTTTACAGTATCCTTCCCCTGCCATGCCCACCAAGCCACGCCCATAGAACCGGTCATAAAAAATTTTGAATCCCACCACTGTAGTCAACCAATACCCACACCGACATATTTTGTGTTGTTTGCTGGTCCCTCCATAGCTTCTTTCCCTCTTTCTGCAGGCGCAAATGACCAAGGAAAGAGGCTTATATTTCCCTGATTTTTTCAAAAAGCGTTCTTCAGTTTGAAATGCAATCTATCTGAAAACTTGCCTGCTTTGAAAAGTGAGAGCAAGAAGGATGGGACAGTGGAGATACTTATAATTTCCCCAGTGTGTCCTAAATGGATATGCAGATCAGAAGCACATGTTCAATTCTTTGTTTTTGTTTTTTAAGCAAATTTTATTGATTTTAACAACAAAGACACAAAACAAAACATCATTAAACATTAAAAACATAAAACCTCTTTCCATTATAAATCTTTACAAGGCAGGTAACACATTATCTTTTATCACATTTTTCTAATTTATCCCATTTCCATATAAACACGTAAATTCCCTTTAACAAATTTCACATTATTTCTCTTTACTCTTATTCAATAACCTTTCTTTTCTAATTTATCTGCTATTCAATCATCACATTTATATTTTCCTCTGGCTTGTTTACAGTTATTCTCATCTGGCCTTCCTCCGAGATTTTAATAATTCTCAATTAAACACACACATATAAAACACAAAAAACATAAAACTTCCTTGTAGAAAGTAACTTGGCCCCAGATTACCTCTTTTTGTATGGACTTCAATTAAATACATGCTCTTCTTATATACCATTACCTATCTTATTTATCATTCTATATCTTCTATATAACTCCTCCCCACTTATATATTTCATCTTGCTTT
Source organism: Pseudonaja textilis (assembly GCF_049901715.1). Lineage (NCBI taxonomy): Eukaryota > Metazoa > Chordata > Lepidosauria > Squamata > Elapidae > Pseudonaja > Pseudonaja textilis. Next base: position 26,396,491 of record NC_142008.1, on the reverse strand, counting down.
AAAGCAATATTTTTATATCTTTTGTCCATTTTCCCATTTACATCTATCTCATTCCCAATATAAAAGAGAATTATTTCTCCTGAAATCACTAATCAGAGTATGATGCCTTTGTATCATTCCCCTAAATTGAAATTTGAAATAACACCTAAGTCCCAATCTGATTCTGCTTAGTACATTCTACTATTTCAAAAACAAATACTACAGTAATAAATCTATAAAATCAGCACATTAGCCTGTTAAACTCTATAATTAAACTAATATTTTAAACATTTCCTTTAATGTTTTATTAAAACTTAAAATCATTCATTATTAAACATTTTAACATTGTACCTTAATATTTAAATCCTTTATTAAATCTTATAAAGTTCTAATTTTCTATTTTTGATACAAATACAGCTACTACAATACTATCATGTGTACTATGCAGAATCCCTTTAAAAAAAAAAAAAATCATACGTTACCCTTTGTCCCTAAAATTTTTTTTTCTTTTTCCCATCTTGTTTTATGCCTTTATAACTTTCCCCCCTTTTTCCTTTCTTTCTCGGCCCACCTAGACTTTTACCCACTCCTGTCCAAACCTCTGCCTTCTTAGCTTCCCCTTTCTGTTGCATTCTTCTTTCCTTTTGCTTTCTGGCATTATATTGTTTTTGCATCTTATTTTTCTCTTTCATAGATATTTTTTTATGTCTTAAGTCCTTCCTTTTCCCTCCTCTCTTTCTCCTTTCTTTCTTAATCGCACTATTTAATTCATTAAAAATGGCTTCTTCTTCTTCCGCTTCTTCCAGCTGTTGTTTAATTTGCTGACACATAGCAAGCGCCATATCTAGAAAACAAAGGGCTTCTCCCATAGCGTCCTTGCCTTCTTTCCTTATTTTTAGATATTGTTTTTTTAGTTCATCGAGAGGTAGAGCCATTATAAACTTTTTCTTCTTCTTTTTCTGTATCCTCTTCTTGTTATTAAGCCAGTTAGATATTTCCAAACTTGAAACAATTTCCCGAAACCCCAAAGTCCCAAAGTCATCAAACAGTCCAGGCAAAGCACAAACTTCTTCCTTTTACAGTTTCTCTTTCTGGGGTAAAGTCAATTAGGGAAAAAAAACCCCAATCTGTATTTTAAATCTTTTTTGCAGTTTGCTTCTAATCTTTTTATTTTCAAAGCATCTCCTCCAACAAAGTCTTGAAAAGATTTTTTTTTCCAAGCCTCTCCCTTCCCACTTGTAACAAAGGGCTTTAAATTTTTACCTTCTGTTAGAGAGCAGATTTTCCATGTCCATTTGTTAATTCCATAAGGGAGGGAGAGTAACTTTCTCTTTCAACATTTCCCTTCGCCGCTGAAAACCTCCATTAGAGACATTGTAGCATCCAAAAAGATAATAATTTTCCAGGCATTAAATATATCCTTAAAGTCCCGGTTCAGCCAATATACTAATTAATGGTGAACAAACAGGCCCACTAAGCATTGAAAAGGGCGTTAGACAGGGTTGCCCTCTCTCACCCCTCTTATTTATATTTGCTTTAGAATCATTGTTAACGCGGATAAGACAAAATCCTGAAATCCAAGGGGTTAGGGTCAAAGCAGAGGAATATAAATTACAGGCGTTTGCAGACGATATGGTTTTCTTCCTAGAGGATCCCATGGAAAAAGGACATAATCTAATAAAAGAACTAGAACAATATGGTTCAGTAGCAGGATTAAAGATTAACAGAAATAAGACGAAATTACTGACTAAAAATCTAACAGAGAACCAGAGGAAAGAATTAGAAAAAACCATGGGGATACAGGCAACAAAAAAGGTCAAATATTTAGGCATATGGTTAACACCACATAGTAAATCACTCAAAGAGAATAATTATGATAAACTGTTACAGCAAATTAAGAAAGATCTAGAATCTTGGAATAAGTTGCAGCTTTCTTTACTGGGCAGGATTGCCACAATCAAAATGAACATTTTACCAAAACTCCTTTACTTATTCCAGACAATCCCAATAAAATTACCAAAAAATTTTTTTGATGATATAAATAAGGTAACTCTTAAATTTATTTGGCAAGGGAAAAAAGCTAGAATCAGTATTAAGGCCTTACAAGATGCAAAAAGTAGAGGTGGGCTAGCGCTTCCAAACTGGGAATTATATTATTGGGCAGCCAACTTATTATGGTTAAAAGACTGGGTCAATTTACGGAATAAAAGAACTCTAGCCTTGGAAGGGCACGACCTTCAGAGAGGATGGCACGCATTTCTATGGGATGTGGGGAAAACTAAACAGGCGTACTTTCATAGACATCTTATTAGAGATTCACTATTAACTAATTGGAAAAAATATGTAAAAACATTATTTAAAAATTCGATTTGGCTTTCAACAATGGAGGCAATGGTTCATCCCAACAATTTGGATATAACAAAAGCGACTAAATATAAAGAATTATTAGATCCTTTAGGAAAATTAAGAACTCGACAGGAATTACAGGAACAGGGATTTAAAATTGATCAGTGGTTATATATACAAATCCATAGTAGATACAAACAAGATATCAAAGAATGTGGAATCTATAGCAAATTACAACACTTAGATAAAATCTTATTAGGATCAAATAAAAAGAATATCTCCAAATTTTATAAATATTTATTGGAGGTAGAATTAGAGCAAGAGATAGTGAAAGGAACATGATAATGTGGAGTAGGAATATTGGAAGAAGCATTACATTAACAGAATGGGAAAAGATCTGGAATAGAATCATTAAGATCACGAAATCTGCAGCGTACAAAGAAAATATGTATAAAATGTTATATAGATGGCACTTACCCCCTTCGAGGTTAGCGAAAATGAACCCAAACTCTAGTCCAAAATGTTGGAAATGTAAAAACATAGAGGGAACCTACTTTCATATGTGGTGGACCTGTAAAGAAGCCCAGAAATACTGGCAAAAATTAGAAAATGGCTGGAGGAGATAACTAAAGAACAAATTGAATACAAACCAGAGTTCTTCCTACTAGGGATCTCTGATAAACATTTTCTTAAAAAGACGAAATATATAATAATTCATATTCTAACTGCGGCCAGATTAGCATTTGCCCAGTGCTGGAAATCATCCCATTTACCTACAGATCAATTGGTCATTCAGAAAATATGTGACTGCGCAGAAATGGACAATTTAACCATAGCTCTTAAAAATAAAGAGTCTTCAGCATTTGATAATAATTGGAATACGTGGTATAATTGGTTATATCAGAGATAAACTGTTCAATGAGCATAAATAAGCATAAATAACCATAAATAGCGATAAGATGTGTATATTTAAAGTAAGGTAGGAGAATTGGATCTTGTAGACTGTCAAAAGAATATCTGTCTGGTTTTAACGTATTTTCTTTTTCTTCCGTCTTTTTGTTTTTTTCTCTCTTTTATACTTCTTTTTCTTCTTTTTCGGTCGCAAGACCGGCGTTTTTTTTTTTTTTTCCTCTCTCTTTCTCTTCTTTCTTTCTTCTTTTTCTCTCTCTGTTTCTTATGTAATGTTGTTATGTTATTTTTTTAATTGTAAATTCAATAAAATTTATATGAAAAAAAAAAAGAAAAGATTTTTTTTTCCAAGCCTCTCCCTTCCCACTTGTAACAAAGGGCTTTAAATTTTTACCTTCTGTTAGAGAGCAGATTTTCCATGTCCATTTGTTAATTCCATAAGGGAGGGAGAGTAACTTTCTCTTTCAACATTTCCCTTCGCCGCTGAAAACCTCCATTAGAGACATTGTAGCATCCAAAAAGATAATAATTTTCCAGGCATTAAATATATCCTTAAAGTCCCGGTTCAGCCAAGAAGACTTTCATTTTAAAACTTCCTTCTTCTTCCTCCTGCACATTCTTAATCCAGTTGCCGGCTTCTTCGTGGCGGCCATTGAGACCGCCGCTCCACCGCCTTGAGAAAAGGGGGTTATTGCCAGCTGGGGAGGGGGTCTGCGATACCTCTCAACCCCTATCCGGATCCCCCCTATCTTCAGCTACCCCAACAGGGCAGCCTTATCCTCCAAATCCGTCAGGATCGGAGGCACCAAGACGGCTAGCACAGCAGGGATCGTGGAGAAACGCGAATCCCTGCTGTCATTGAAGCCAGGCAAACAGGAAGTCCGAGAAGCACATGTTCAATTCTTTGTTTATAGAAAACATTAACTGATCTGGTAGCTCAAAAGATTGTAACAAAAATTCCACATTAATATTTCCAGCACCAAGACACTCCAGAAGCATAGAGGATTTTTTTTTACACCTTTACAGGAAAATTGTTGTTTAGTTTTGTTGTTTTTGTTTCACAATAATTATCTTGCAAGGCAGCTAAGTAGTCATGATTCTTTTTACTGGCCCACTTTATAAAGTAGATCTGGTGATAGGGTTAAAATATGCTCTAAGCCCTGCCAGCAAGGGGACAGATGGAAAATGTCAGAGTGACACAGGTCTACCTAACTCACAATACCCACTCAAACGTTTGTGGTTAAACTTCATTTGTGCGAATTTACTTGTTTTAATTAGATTTTATTATTCATTTTATTGTGTTTTCATAAACTACCCAGACAGACAAAGGGAAGGAGTAAGATACATTTTTATACATTAAATAAATACATAGAATAATTTTAGGTAGTTTCATTTAAATATGCAGTTGTTTTTCAAGTTCCTTTTGCTCCTTTTGGTATGTTTCTAGAGGAATTGTGCATTCAGCAATAATTACAGTCAAGGTAAATGGGACTGACTTTCAGATATGAATTCAGAGGATGTGTCTGCTCCCTTTCTTTTCCTTACTGTGAAATGGAGCCAGTCAATTACATTGGCCTAAGTGCACATATTTTTCTCCTTTACGGCAATGAAAGCTTTTTTTTTTCTGTCAGAGCTTACAGAGGCCATCCCAATTTATCAAAATTGCATATTCATGTTTATTGGTTGCAATACAAAAGTGGATTCCTGTTTTTTCCTCACCTTTTCAGTTTTATATCCTGGGTTTTCATGGAGATCTACTAGTCAGGTTCAAACTTGCTTCGATTTTTCAAGCTGAGCCAAGATCAGTTAAGTCATCTGCTATATTTCCTATTGAAATATTGTCTGTCATTTGGAAAAACCTTACACAGTCAGCTGTAACTTTTCAGAATTGTGAGTAATTATGGGCATGAACAGGCTTGGTGGATGGTTTGGTATGTTAAAAGACTACCAACTAATTTTATATGGTTTCATTTGATCTAGATTATTAATAATTCCCAGTTGTCCATCCTGCAGTTCTCCAAAAAGATTGAAACAGTAGACCGCCTTGCTATTTTATTACCTTAGGGCGCCTTCTTCAGCCTGAAGACCTCCAGTTATGTTAGACTACAAATCTGATCGTTCCTACAGCCTGAGGGCAGCAGTTCCTAGTGCACTGCCTAACTTATTTGAAACATACAACTCTCTGAATTCAGCAGAATTTGCTGTTCAGGCTGTAGCAATTTCTTGCAAAACATTTTGAGATTTAACAAACTGTCTTTGATCAGCAGAAATCCTAAGCTTATCTTTTAATTAAAAATGCTAATTTAGTTGCAAACACAGCTGCAGCCATTTCATTATTAGCCTGACATAGACATTCCACCATAAAAATAAATAGTAGTAGTCAGTCTTAGCTTTGATTCTATTCCAACTTTAGCTTTCTGTATAGTGTTTCTCAAACTTGGCAACTTTAAGATAGATGGATTTCCAGAATTCGCCATCCAGCTGCTTGGGCATTTTGGGAGTCTTCATCTTAAAGTGGCCAAGTTCAGGAAATACTGTTGTATATTGATCTTTTATGATAATAAAGTTAGAGTGGGGGCTCCAAAAAGGCAAAATGGTAGTCATGACTGCATAATGAAAGCCCCCACCCCTGATTCAAAGAAGATATTTGAAAAAGGGGCAGGTCACAATTGAGACTTTGGAGCCAACATCCTGTCTTTTTCCCCACTTCTTTACACGCACACACACACAAACACAAACCTCTATTACTATCATCTCAGTTGCAGTGGCACCGTGGGAGACATTGCTATTATTTCTGCTGGAGGTGGGGGAGGATGGTGGTGACAGGGAGGAAGTGCTGCCCCACCCATGTAGTAATTAGCTCTTCAAAGAAGTCCCAGGAGCTCCATCTTCAGGTCCAGGCTCTGAAGCAACAGCGCTTGCCTAGCAGAATGGAAAGCTCTTTTGTGCCTGTCTTTTCAGCTAGCTGAAAAATAAACAAATGGGAAATATCAAAGAAGGAGCCATCCGGAAAGGGATGCATGCCAAGAGACAGGCATTTGGAAAATAGTATGTTGAGGAAATGCCAGCTATTAAATACAGAAGGAAATGTGCTTTCCAAGCCTCTTACACATCTTTGTAAAGTTCCAAGATGCGTAGGAAGAAATTGAAGTCCGAAAATGTAAAATATTTATAATATAGGGAGACAGTTCTCTTTTTCTGAGAATATTTATTTTCTCCATCCCTTTGCAGGAAAAAAAATCAAACTGTGTCTTTGGTGAAGGGATTGCTAGTTTCTTATGCTCTATCACTGTTCTAATCAAATTTTTCTGCCTGTCAATGGCAGCACAACTTTCTCCCTTCTCTTTTAATCACCAATCCTACCTTTAATGCTTGTACCTGTTTCCAGGAACTAAGGAATCAACAGAGATTTGTAGTACCTGGTTGCTTCCTTTTGGCCTTCAGATCATTTCTACTATTTCCATTGTTCTCATTCATTTTAGCATCTCCCACTACATTACCACATTATTCTTTCAAATGCTTTCCTGGAATTCTTGCAGGTTTGCAGCAATTATGGAGCATGGATATCTATTGGGAAGGGGCAAATGATGCTACGTGCATCACACCCTTATTGTAAATGTCACAAATTATAGTTTATGTCATTTGCACAATGATGTCATGAGACACGTCAGTGTGGCTCATGCTAAACATTTAGAATGGGGACCTAAGTACTCGTGTTCAGGAAATGAAGGGAAAGTATAAAGAGCAAAAAAAAAAAAGACTGACTGACATACAGTAGAAGCAAATAGAATCTGAGATAATGTGAAGGAGTCCCTTAAAAACTACTGTGTTGGGATTTATTTCGGCCAATGTTATCAACAGTAGCGCCAGCATCAAGAACTGGATCTCATATAGAATGTTATTTCTATCAACCCCTCTCCCCTGTCCCCCCCCCCACATCTCTTGGAGCTTCACTTTGTCTTATTGGCTCCTTCTGGGCAATGGTATGGTTTGGACTCATAGGCAGAGGGAGGATAAAGGAAGAAGTAATGACGACAGCAGCAGAGAGGGAAATTCACAGGCTTGGAGAGCAGAGAGGAGCAAAATGGTTCTTGTTCAAGAATAGCGATAAAGCAGCCACGTTGCCTTTTCTTTTAAAATGATGTCTTATTTCAACTTGAGAAATTTGTATTTTTAGAATTAGTGGGCCCAAATGATATGGAGCAGCCAATGTGCTTTCCACTGCCTTTCCTGAAAATCCAGTCAACTAATATATAAATTGCTGCTGTCAAGAGAGCAGTGCTTTACTGAATAAACACTGTTTTTTTTAAAGCACTCAAGCAATTTAACCATTGCAGAACTGAATCCCTTTCTTAACAGTTGTGTGCTTACAGTTACATTGGAAGGAATTTTTTTCTCCACTGAACAATATCAGTTGTACTTAAACTAATTATGTTGACTAGCTGACAATTTGCAAGCTAATTTTTTATTCTCTTGGAACTATATCTATATGCATTTGTGCAATCAGAAATATATTTTGTAAATAATCAATGCTGTTATTACTTTGAAGGCAAACATTAGTAAAATTCTTAATAAGCCATCTATCCTGCTTATGTAATAAGATTTTTTCCTCTACAAATTATCTGTGAATTGGATGTGCATAATGGGGTGGGGGGGAGGCAGTGAAAAGAAAACACTGATGAGTGTAAGGTAGAAAATAACAAATCTCATCACCTAAAAGTGAAAAGTTTTGATGACCAGCCACACTTTGGAGGGGTTTCTTGCCTGTTAAAAAAGCTACTCCTTCCGTTCCTCTTATTTTGACACTTTCTGTTTGAAAGAGAAGAGGTGCACTGATCTACTTCACAATAATGTAAGGAGTTTATATTTGTTGAATTCTTAGAAAAAAGCTACTAAAATTCACTTTGTCATCAGGGTGGGTGACTGACTGCTTTCCAAGTGTCACTCAACTTCATTTCCCATATTGCCAGTGTGTCCAATAGTGAAAAAGTCTGGGCATCATAGTTCAATAGCTGGAGAATCCGAAGTACCCCATTGTTAACATGCGACTAAAATTGCTTACAATCCAGAAACAACGGTGGTTATTTTAAAAAGAAACCTAAAACAGGTTATGAGAATCCGCATATTTATTGTTAAATAGCTTTACAAGCAATGCAATTTTTATCCATTTTATTCAACTAAATATTATATACACAGGGGTGTATATGCGTGTGTGTTTTCAAAGCCAAATTCACTGGCCAGGCAATATGTGTTTTGTATGTGTATATGTGTAGACAGAGATAGTGAGAGAGAGAGAGAAATGTGTGTTTTTAGGTTAAACAGATAATCAGTGTTAGAAGGGACCCTGTAGATCATCTAATCCAACCTTGGCAACTGCCTGGGTAAGTCTCTGCCATTTTCTTGGCAAGATTTCAGATAGGTTTGAGATATGTAACTGATCCAAAATCACCCAGCTGCCTTTATGCTTAGGGATTAACTAGAAATCAGTCTTCCAGTTTCTAGGCAAATGCCTTCACCATGACACCAAACAGTTTATATATATCCAGTGAGCTAATTGGAAGATACAATATTGTTTTTACTGTAAGTAAAAAAAAACCCTCAATATTATTTAAGGGCCTAATTCACATGGTAGTTCTTTCTCTCCAGAAGACTTTGACTTCATCCATTGGAGGCTTATATATTTCCAATTTATATATTTAATCTCCCACATTCTTCATTATTCCGTTAACTGGTCTGAAATCATTTCTGTACTTTGATATGGTAGGCTGCTCTCTTACATATTACTGAATCCTGTTTTTTTTAATCTATAAGCAGAGATGTGTGTGTTTGTGTGCATATCTCAGGGTTATTCGGCAAAATAAGGCAGATTTGGAGGACACCATAAGGTGTCACCACAGAAAGTGTTGCGATATCATGACACATCAGGAGGAAGTCACGTACACAGACAACCCAATACACATACAATACACATATAGGGCGACACTATAGGAACAGCAATGTGTAAAACCTGAGTCAGCTATAGCATAAGGATTAGCCATATATGGCAATGTTTCCTGTTCCTGTGTAAAACCTGAGTCAGCTATAGCATAAGGATTAGCCATATATGGCAGTGTTTCCTGTTCCTGTCTAACCTCATGTGTAACCTAACCCCCCCCGCTTGCTGCACAATAAAAGAGAGGTGCGTAGTACTATCTGGGCTTCCTCTCACCAAAAGAAACCTTTGTGTCGCTGTCATCTTTGCCATCAAGAGGAGCCCGCCCAGACAGTCTGCCTGGGTGCAGGTCGTCAGCTGATTCATCCTGGTACTGGGACCCGCAACGCATCAAGAAAGCTCTATACCAAGCAGCTTGAAGTGTCCCCTTTAGCAGCCTCTAGGTGTAATGGAATGTATAAAAATTTAACATATTTAAATTGGTTGGTTGTTTAGTTGGTTTTCATATAAGAGAACAGGCTGATATCTTATTCATTTCTGAAAGCAGCAAAAAGTCATAGATTGCTTCTGTTCTTGTGTGTGCATATGAGCCAAGTAAGAGAAATCAATTTTGTTCTCTTTTGTTCTGTTCTGCAATTTTGTTCTCTTTTGTTATGTTCTCTGACTCAATTACATTTGCTATGCTCATTTCTATTTTGAAAATGAATGCTGCAACATGCCTTATGTTTGATGCATATCATAGTTTTGAAAAGTCACTCCTTGGCAATTATTCAGGTTCTTAACAAGTAGGGATCCTGTGAAGTTGATTCCCTAATTTGAGGACACAATGATAAAAAAAGGAGAGATGCATCTCTATGTACAGAAATCTTTATTTCAGTGAACCAAATCATTGAAGATCACCATGTGTACTCTTAACAATGCAAGATCAGTGCATGATTACTCAATAGGTTTTAAGAATTAATGGGGATCAATAGAGCCAGTATATGCTTTAATGTTTATTTAATATTAGCTGTAATACAATTGGCACATACCATAATAAGAATCATAGCATATTTGACTGTAAGGGACCTATGAGTTATAGAAATACAATTTAGAAAAATCACTAAATTGCAAATTTCAACAAACTGAGGGTGTTATCTCTATTAGTGACTTCTTCACAAACAGGAATTGAGCCTCTTCTCATAAAACTACTACTGTAGATCAATCACCTTATGAGAGGAACAAACTTCTTTCCATGGGCTAGTGGTTAGCCATTCTGTTAGACAGAATCTTAAAGTCTATAATTTGATACAGCTAAACTCTTTGAGAAAAAAAATGTCAATCTCTTCTTCAGACAGACTATTTTATGACTAACATTTTGTGAGCTACAAAAAGGTAAAACTGTTTTTAAAATATTCATTGTATAATCATTTTGCGATATTCTGCATTTTGTTACTTAACCTCATTTTGTAAATCAATAGTTGGAGAGCAGAAATATGTACATTATAATATCTTTATGTTACACTACATTTTTAGACTAGCATATTGAAACTTAGCTAGCAAAAGATGCCAGATCAGACCATGTTTAGGCCAGGATATCACTAGGTAAGTAATTACAGAAAATTGGGTGCATCCTTCTCTTTAGCATGTGTTTGGCTCCTTTCATAAACCACCTAATTTGTTTTGTTCCTAAGCATACACAAATATTGCTCAATACTAATAGCCTAATTGACATTCACAGTAACCCAAATTATAGGGCTGACTACAGCATGTGCTTTATTTTGCCAAGACCAATATTATTTCTGTATCATTTAAAATAAATATATGAAACCATTTTTATACAATCCAGTGAATTTTGGCAATATGGATAAGATTTATGGTTAAGCTTCCTTGCTTTATAAAAACAAAACAGAAAATGCAAGCTTATTTAAAAAAATGCATAAGAAATTACTAACATTTGATCCAGTAAAATAAAAAAATAAATCCTATATAAATCCTATAATAATATGGTGATTCTGCTGGATTGCACCAGGCTGATATTTTGGGTTTGTGATATTTTGGGTTCGTTGATGACTTTCAAGATTTCATGGTTTTAAGGGGAAGGTGATATAAAACAAGTACATTTAATACTTACTTTGTCAAAAATAATGGCAAAAATTTCATACTGTGAGAAAGGAAGTGATATTTGTCTGGAGGTTGAGGTTATACCTACCTCATGGCCTGCAGTTGCCCTTCCAAGAGTCCATAGCACAATTCTTAGAGGGTTTGATGACATTTCTGTAAGGAGAGGTGCACACAGTCTGTGCTCTGATTATGCTATTCTTTTTCAGGTATATTGAAGAACTACTGGAAAAATAAATTGATGTCAAATAGTCACACCTCTCAAAAGCAATTAAGGTACAGAACAACCTAATCAAATCTTAGAGCAGTTTCATAATGGTCATTAGTAGTCACAACAACTCATTCATCAAGGTAGCTCTTTGCAAGCCAAAATATAAGGTGATGTCCCATGGAGGGAGATAAGGAGTCACTACTGAAACCAGAAAATTTCTTTTAGATGTTTCTGATGGGGGTTTTGTTTTTTGGTTCCTAGGATAATACTGTCAACTCACAAAGCTTTCCTGACCTGCTCCTGAGTTGCCATAGGCAGCGGGATGGAGAATCAAGCCTCATAGCTGCATCGAGGAATTTGCACCTCAGTCAAAACAAAGCACATCCTAGCTGGCCAAAGTCAAGGCTGGCTCCACGGAGACCTGCAACAGTCGGAGGGAGTGACTTCTATAACCTGAAAAATTGCTTCATTGGGGAATGTGACTGATGACACGCCTTGGGGGGAGGTGGGGGAGGGTCAGAGGAAGGGTGCAAAGGGAGTGCAGGAGGGTCAGAGGCAGGGCTTCGCTAAGTCCATGCCGACATGGTGCTCTTAATAAACAACTAGATTTTTTCTTGAAACTTTGCTTGAGGCTTCTGCTTTCATTAGGGCATTGGTTGAAACCTTGACAAATACTCAATATTTCCTTCCTATTCCTCCTTTTCCCCTGCAATCTTCCTAATTATCAGGGATTTATTAACATACCAAGTTTTTATAACATGAAATGTAATTGTCAGAAGGAAACTTCTGTTTGAGATTGTTTGAGATTGAGTTTGACTGTTTGAGTTTGAGTTGAGATTATGATTGAGAGTGGAAAATTAAACTCCCCTTCCACTCAAGATACTTAAAATATGAGGTCAGTGATAAATCCTTTAAATAGGCATTCTTTTGGGCTGATCCAAATTTGCATGGCTTTCTGTCATTAGAATCTCCCTGAAGCACTGTATTTTCTCAGAAGTAACAGAATATATTGCCATTTGGGATGCTCTTCATTGCTTGAGGGTGTACATATAAGTAAAGAAGTCAACTGACATTCAGCTTGTGAGACCAGTGAGAAACCCAAGTGCATTCATTTTATAATATTATTTATACGCAGCCCCTGAAAAGCTAAGTTCTGTTTCTTAAATACTGAACCTTTTAACCTTCTCAAATACTGAGCTTTTTAACCTTTATATATCATGGAGACTTAGATCTGAGACAAAGACAAAAGGAAAACAATGTTGGCTTCACAAAACAAATGTTATTTGCATTTGACAATGAATATTAAATATTTATTTTTCTGTTATATGGTGCTATGTTATCTAATGAAGAGGTTGTTGGAGTGTGTTAAAAAAGGAACTACCCTGCCTTATAAATGCTGAGAAAACATTTTTAAGCAACATTCAGTACCACGCTTATCTTTTTTCCACGTTTACTTCACAACGACTTTCCAACCCTTACGAATAGTTTGTTTCCTAAATACCAGTTCTCTTAAAAGCCACTCCTAGAAGTGATAAATGAAACAGTACAACAAAAGCTTGGTTCTTAAAAGGTCAAACATTCATTGGTTTACTGCAAGTACCAGGAGAGAGACAATAGTGGGGGGAAATAATCAAGAAAGTGGAAGTACAAGAATAATAGGTAATTTCTGCTTAGACTGAACTACAAGCCCTAGCAAAAAGAACAACTCTGATGCTTACTGGATAATGTTGTAATTCTCTCTCAAAGAAGAAGAATTTGATGGTGCAAGCTATTTAGCAAAATCTCAGGTGCATCCAGAAATAGTCCTGGCCTCCCTCTACTTGGACTTGCAAAGGTACTGAGAAACACAGTTCTCTTAAAATAGGCATATAATAGTCTTTGTTCTTAGCATGAGTTCCAGAAGTCAACTGGGGATCAAAGGTGGAAAGGGTATGTCTTCCTGTTGTCATAATTGATCGGTAACATAACAGAAGGTTAAATATTTCCCACACCAGTCTTGGCCAAACTATATTTGCTTGCCACTCAAAACAAAGATAAGAAAAAGAGGGTTTTCTTTCTCTCTTTCTTATAGAGATGAAAAAAATTATAGAACTGGGTGATAATTTTCTACCCTTTCCAGAAGTGCTTCAGAATATCCAGGGGAGTAATATCTGAAAGAGAAATAGAGTTATTTTGTTAAAAAATTATCATGTTAAATATAAAGCTGCAACCCAGTGAAAAATTAGGCATACTTAAATCAGTAGAATTGTATAAAATTCAGATTGCATTTAGGAAATAAAAATTGGGCTAGAAGGCTAGAATGCTTGTTTCATAAGAGTGATTTCCTCCAAACTCACAGAAAAAAAAAATTGCATGCTCCAAGCATATTTGGTATCAGATTAGATTAGAAGTAAAGCAAATATCAAAATATTTGTTCAACCTCTGTACACTTTGTGTGGTAGGCCTGGTGTTTGCAGTTTAACAGCAGTACTTTGGAAGAGGAATCACAGGAAAGGAGCTTTGAATTCTTAGCATCTAACTGTATTTTAAACTGGACTCTGTACCTAAATCCCAAATCTACCCCAATTCTGTTTTTCCTGTTTTAACAAGAAAAGTGAGGGTCTATTTTAGGAAACCCAAATGGAAATATCTTATAACCTACAGTATATGATTCTTTACAACCTCACTCATTTTTAAAATGTACTTTGTCATTTAATTAGAAATACACATCCAGGAAGAAATCTTTGACCCTTGCTGTAAAATGCCATTTCTGTATGTTCAGTGGGGAGATTTTCTTTACTTATAATAAAACTATTCTATTTTTCAAAGATTTCTCCACAGAGAAATTCTCCACATTTCTTTAGTGCTGCCTCAACTCTTTCAAAATGTTATTTGAATTATTAATTGCTGCCTATCTATAGCTTCTTGGATAGGTAATCAAAGAATAAAAGTCCCATCTTCTCTTGGATCCCAGTACAAAGAAGCCTCCAGCTTTTAGAACAAAACAAAAAAGAAAATGTTGGCAGACAGTAAAAACTAGGAAGAAACTAGTTCTTTTGTACTTCAAGTCAGAGATGGTGCCTAAATCAAATAAATAAAATGTGCAAACCAGGCAGTAAATCCTTTTGATGGGGAAGGAAATAGTTAAACCCAATGCTAATGTGTAGATGAAGCTAAAATCATTTGAAAACTAATAAAATAATCAGACCTGCTGATATGGAATATGTACATTTTACTATGACAGTGAGTGCTACATTGTTCTTTGGTACTCTAAAAATTAGAGGACTTGAATAATTCTATTATATTAGAAACCTGACTATATTACTTGCTACTTAAATAATCAGGATTACTTCTGATTGACTTCCAGTAGTGCTCCTGTCGGGACGAAGCAGAATCCGCAATCGTTCGCGGTTTTGCTCTGCACTCACTCATTGGAGGGTCCCAATTGGGACCAGAACCACCCTGTAAGGGTGGTGAAGAAAGGGGGGACCGCCTGGAGGGTTGAGGGGAGCCGCATCTTCCCTCCCTGACAAGGTAAACCCCCTCCGAAGATGAGTTGCAGCAGTGGTCTAAAATAACACAGAAGGCAGTCTGGAAAACTAAGACTGTGCTGGAGCAGTGAAGCCATGAGCGGTGTGTGAACTAGATGAAATACATGGATGTGCTGTCCCAGCCAGTCTAGGGGAGTTGGATAGTTACTTAGGAATTGTGAGCTGTTCCCTTAAGGGAATGCATCATGGTAAATGTAATTAAAGGTATCCTGGGAAATGTAGTTCATCTCATGTGGCTACATCTGTAATCCTGATTGGTCACTGAATTGATCCTTGGTGGGTTAAGTGAGTTTTCCTCATTCTTTGTCTGAACTCTCTACCACATGGCATCTTCCTTCTATCACTACGAGATGGGTTAGGAGAAAACCATTTTTCACTGTTCTGCCTCTTGCACAGAGCTAGATTTATAGCTGTGCAGATGCTGATAGATAACTCAACGATGCTTCCATAACAAAATTCATTTATTGGTACATCAGGTATCTTCATAACTCACATTTATGACGAAGTTCATCTTTAATGAGCAATCCTTTGTATGTCTGCCTTGTATGTGAAAGATGGTTTTCTCCTAACCCATCTTGTAGCAATAGAAGGAAGATGTCCCCTTAAGGGGACAGCTCACAATTCCTAAGTAACTATCCAACTCCCACAGACTGGTTGGGACAGCACAGACAACATTAAAAGGTACCCCAGAATTAAGAAACAAATAATTTTTTATGAAAGATAGTAGAAGTGGTGATCAGAGAGAAAGAGAGAAGAAAATTAGAAACTTGCGATATTGACTTTGGATTTTGAAAATATTTAATTTAGAGGTGAAAAACTCAGAGGAAGACATTTGATTATAAACGACCTGGAAATTAAGTTGGATAATTATCTGGATTTTGGTCTTAATTGGCATAATTAAATGCTGGAATTTATTGTGTTAAAAAATTGCTAATAATTGGAATTAGCAAAATTAACAAAAGATTTAAAAAAAGGAAAAAGTGAAAAGAAAGGGTGGAATGTGGAAACAAAACTGAGAGTGCCACCTAATGGTAAAGGAAAAATTTCAGTGACTCTTTGAAAAGTGCTTGGTTTTTTAAAAAATTTGAACTTGAAATGAAATAAGAGGAATCCTATTATAATAAAATAAAACCTTGAAAAATGAAATACTAGAATACTACAAGAAAAAAACAGATATGTGAAAAAATTGCCCTGGGATTGTTTGGTGACTGGGAAAAATTGGAAAAGAAATCAATAGAAGGAACCTGGAAATAAAGATTTATGGACATTGACTGTTGAAATTAAATATAAAAGACCCTGGTTGAAATAAACTACCGGATAATTGGATTCAATGTATTAAAGAAAAGGAAAAAAAGTGCAAAAATGGGAGAATGATGCATGGATATAAGATTGGAACTATAAAACATGAGGGAAATGAAAGAAAGCTTGAAAATGTACAGTAATCATACTACAAAAATTAGAAATGGTGACACAGACTAAAGAAGAACAAAGAGAAGCAGCAGGGGAGGAGTTAAACAAAGAAGAAACCAATTCTAAAGAACAAGTGGAACAACGAACATCAAAACGGGGGGATTAAAGCTAAAAATTTGAGGTTTGATGGAAACAGCAGAAGAAGGCATTACAGAGAAAAGATCAAGAGAGGGAGGGAGACAAAATAAATAATTGGCATAAGAAATGGAGGGAAGTAATAAAGGAAAAGGGGGGAATTAAGAGAAAGGACCAGAAAATGACAGGAAACAGAAAGCAAACAAAAATGAAAAGAAATTATATAGTCAAGAGGATGAGAGACAATGGGTAAAAGAAGAACAGGAAAAGGGATTCTGCAAGGTAATGTGTTGTGATATATAAGAATATAGATTTAAAAATAGAAAAGATTGGAACTAATATTTTTCTTTAGGAATAATTGTTAAACCAGATATAGATTTAATTGAAATAGATATGGAAGTGGGAATTTATTATAAGAATATTGATTGATATTTAATAAAGTGATGAATTGAATAAAGTTAAAATGTGTTATGATAATTGTAATGGAAAGGCTATTATCAGTTTTTTAAATTAATTGAATGGATTAATATTTTTGAAATAAACAGATGATTTACAGTGTAATTGAGAAAAAGAACACGATGCGGAATCTGACAATATATATATGCATATGTGGTATGTAGTAGTTAGGAGATTATCGCTATTAATGTAGAATGTGGTTATTAAAATGATAATACTGTGGTAAATTTTCATATTATGGTAAATTTTTATAATAACTTAAAGGAAATAAATTTGGGAATGTATAAGGTAAAGGGATGGCAAGGTCAAATTGACAAATAAAGGGGACAACTTTTAATAAATAGAATATTAGTATGTGATAAACTTGCAAATGTGACAGATAAAAGTAAATATGTATAATGAATATAGAAATGAAATAGGAATTTTAGATAATATTATAAAACAAGACATAAGAATATTTAAAGAAAAATGAAAGAGGCTATGATATGAACTGGAATTGGATAAAATAAGAGTAATGAATATAAGAATATTTGAGAATATTTAAGGAAAATCAAATAAGTAATAATATGATATGAAATTGAATATGAAGGATGAGTTTGTAAATATGATCATGTTTGTATTGAAATGTAAAAACCTAGAACCACATTGTTCACCAAAAATATGTTTTTTAAATATAAAAATAAAAAAATTATTTTTTTAAAAAAGGATTACTTCTGATTAAAATCCATGAATTCAAACTGTAGATATTCTTTTAAAAAAGAAAAGCATCTGATGTATCTCAAGATAACTTCAATCAGATGAAACATACTAATGCCCAATCTAATATCGTCTTTCCCATCTTAGTCCTTCCAAACATATTAAAATTACCACACTTATGGTTAAGTTGATTGGAAATTCTGAGAGTTGTAATATTAGTTGGTATCTAGTTGGTATCAAATCAGAAAAAGTTGACCTTATATTTGTTGTTCTCAAGTTTAGGTAGCAATATCTCTAACTATGGTATGTGTTTTCAAGGGGTAGCAATTAAGGAGCTTTTATGAGACATACATTAAAAGAATTTTACAGATGAAATTAGAACAAATGATAGCATCACTTTATGGAAAATGCAGCTGACCAGTAGAGGGAGTACATATGTATGGCATAGAATTAACAATGCCAGGTATATTTTTAACTCAGTTACAATAGGAGCCAATTTATAACCAATTCATTTCTATGTATCTGAAAGCAGGACTCTGAGGGCAGGGGGAAAGGATAGGGCTTAGATTTTGACAAACTAAAATAAGCTATATGACAATGTGGAGCTACAAAGACAAGGATCTCTTTATGGATTTACTTTATCCAAAATCACTTTGATAGTCAGATTACTAGCTATCCAGCTACCATCTAGAAGTTCTAAACCATTTCTTATATTATTTGATAGTTTCCAAATAAAGATATCAACCATCTTAACATATTTCCTGGGGCCAATCCTATGCTGTCTTCTAATACTGAATTCTTGATGTTTCTATTTTGGTGGACATTAAATTAAAAATACATTTCTTGCAAAGGATTGCTTCAGGTTACCATAACCATATGCTTATAGTGATGCTATGTGACATAAACACATAAAGTGCATTACCTAGATTGAATTTAATAAATGGACAGTAATAAAGGGTTTCACACTGGGGATGATTAATAGATTAATAACAGATCTCCCCCCACCCAATTATCTTTTGGAAAAGGCTGTCATTGTACTTTGTATTTTTGAAGTATTTTATTTATATAATTATATTTATTTAATATTATAAGCCACCCAGAGTGGTAAGATACGTAACCAATAAATTAAAAAAAGAAACACAAATCAATTAAAATTATTTTAAAAATAATTCTTTGGATAAGACTTTTTCTACTTCTTACTGAAGAACTACTTCTAAATATTCCCAGGGACAGAAGTAAAATCTGCCCATAGAAATTAACATATCCCTATCTTTTAGATTCTAGAGTAAATAACAGTTCATATTCCCAGAACCACTGAATGCTTGTATAGCATTAACTATGCAACTATGGTAATGCCTAATAAAATGGCATTATTAGAAAGTTAGCTAAAGAAACTAAACTATAATTGTTTAATTATAGAATACATGAAATTAATTCACTTTCTTACAGCCTCACCTGACTATTTCTTCTGGATAACAATTATTAATTGTGTTGATATACTCTTGAAGTAGTGAGCCAGCTTCTGATTTTATCTCCTGAACTTTTTTAAGACCACCACTTGTTACAAAAAGACGCCGGGCTTTGGAATCATGTGGCAGAACCTATTTAAAGAAAACAAATTCAATAATTCAATTTTCCTACTCAAAAGGCATCTTATTTCCTTTGAAGCTTAATATTAATGTGAAGCCAAGATGCAAAAGCGCAAGCATAATTTAGCAAATGTTTTTCATTCAAGCCTCAATTAACAAATGAGGATATGAGCATTGTTGCCAAAAAAAGAATATACAAAGGAGAAAAATATGTTGCTGACTTGCAATTGTGGGTTTTTTAATTTATTATTTATTCCTGAAAATGACATATATCAAGAGGTAGTGCTCTCTCTCTCTCAAATTCTTGAGTTCACACAGCTGTCGCTCAAAAAACACCAAGAATATTAAACAGTTCTTGACTTGTTTAGGGACAGGTTATAAAAGCACACAGATGACAATTGACAGAAATAGAGTTACAAGAAAGCAACCCATCTTTTCTGTTTTAAAACGAACAATCTAAGAACATCAAAAGTGGGTCAGGCCACTATGGAAAGTAACAGGTGAGGTCATAATGGCTAAGAGGCACATCAATTTGAGTATGAATATCTAGTTCATACACATAGTTAAAAGCCAAGACTATACTGCCAACTGATCTATCTCTACAAAAGAAATATCTCAAGAAGAGTCAAGGATGCAACCACAATTCATGATGAATGGAAATATTGTGTCTTCCAGAAGAGCATGTTGTAGTTTGTTGAAGAAATGTCACTTAATAGCACCTCTTATCTGTTGGGGCATCTGCCCTTTGGAACATCATTCCCACAGAGGTCAGACTAACTTGCTGGCCTTTTAGAAGAGCTTGAAAACATCTTTGCTATCTAGCCTGAAGATCCTGTAATATGGGTGTTGCTAGAAAAGTTGAGTGTGCTGCCCTACTGACATTTTTAATAGACTCCATTTATTTTTTTATTATATTTATTAATTATCTTGTATTATGGTGCAGTGGTTAAAGTGCAATATTGCAGGCAAAACTCTGCCCATAGCCTGGAATTCGATCCTGATGGG
The DNA here is from genome assembly GCF_049901715.1 of Pseudonaja textilis. Classification (NCBI taxonomy): domain Eukaryota; kingdom Metazoa; phylum Chordata; class Lepidosauria; order Squamata; family Elapidae; genus Pseudonaja; species Pseudonaja textilis. The sequence goes on along the minus strand of NC_142008.1, from coordinate 26,376,193 downwards.
GCTTAAGGTTGATACAACCTTCTGTCCTTCGAAGACTGGTAAAATGAGGATCCAAAATGTTCGAGTCAACTTGCAAATAATCCTTCTTCATTTTAAACCATCCAAAGAGTGCTGTAAATCCCCTCAGGGTGTATATCAGCCTAAATGCTTTATGCTTTCTTATTATTATTTTATGTTTTTAATTTTATATATTACTCAGACATTATGTCAAATGAACATCTATATAAATTTACCAAATCTATATATATAAAAGCGAAATACCACTCATGCATCATCACAAAATCTCCAGAACCGTAAGGCCTACAAACTTGAAATTTGCAATGTATGTTCCTCTTGGCTTCTAGGTGCTCACTAAGAAAGGATTTTTCGAAATGACCATCAGAGCATTAGTATTTCCTATATTATTATTAACACGCTCTGATGCTCAGGAGTTCTACTCCCACTCCCCACCTGAAAAGAAATCCATTCCAAATGAAAAAAAAAAAACCAAGCAGAGGAGTTTCAGTTTCAATTTTAGTTTCACAGCAGCAACCAGCTTTAGTACAGAACAGTTAAGCTAAGTTACGCCCAGATTCCTTGCTGTCTTCTTGCTCACACAGCAAATACTGTTTCAGTTTCCCAACAGCCCTAAATTCTCTCACACATTGACAGGGCGCTAGCCAGATGAATAATGATGGATTCTGGGAGGCAAGGCACCATTCCACCCCCCTTATTTTCCTGTCACCTGTCACTTATTTTCCTGTCACCTGTCACTTTGCTATTTCTGAACATGAGTCTGCTTATCTTTTTAACGTTTAAGTGATAGAAAAAATAGTAAATCTGACTACATTTTCTGTAAGACCATTGTGAAACAGACATGTTTGGGGTGGAGCTCCTACCAACTGTTACATTTGGGCAGCATTTTATCAATGTTGGAGAAGATTGATAACATGGTAAAGAGGTTACTTGGAAGGGAAGGGAAACTAGCATAGCTCTTCCCACCAACTAGCATAGCTCTTCCCACCAACTTCCACAAAAGTGTTATAAGGAAATATTGCTAGCAAGCAGTTGTAGAACCTGAAAGTATCCACATACTATGGCAAAGTAGGCAAAATAGTCAATCTCATTGCAGTTTATGAAATATTCTTTTGTAGGACTACAACAAGCAACTGAAAGCAACTATTACACTACTGTTTATAACAACAGAGTTATTATTCAGCCTCACACACACACACAATATCCATGTGGAACTTCAATCACAATATTACACCTGTCATCTTAACTTTTTTAATATACCCTTTGAACATCCCTGAGTACAATAGTGCCTTCCTATCTAGAAACTGGCCTACAAAGGTTCTCAAACATGGGCACTTGCAGAAAATTAAGGAGCCAATATTAAGCCCAAGATGTTCTTGACAAAGGAAAGTGCAATCTTGCTTTAAAATAGGGACTCCAATTTTTCAGAGATAACATAGGACAGATAACTGATTATTCTAGCAATCTGAGAAACAGGAACTATAGGATAAGTGAGAAAAACTGAACTTGCTCAAAAGATTTGGCCTTATTATGAAATGCTTCAACCTCTAGAAGTATTTATATTTCAAATTCAGGAGCAAATTACAATTGTCAGAGGACTGGGGAAGCCAAAAACATTGATACAATAGAGGGAGCCACGTTGGAAATAGTAGTTATGTGAAACTGAAAGTCCAACTTCTATCTTCAGTGTAGTTTTTGTGTCCAAGTAGGGACCTTAGTTGAAAATGCAGTCTGATTTTGAATGTGAAAGGAAGAGGGGAGCTTAATCTGGAGGTCTTTAAAATCTGCTCCCACAATAAAACCTACAAATGGCAATAATGGTTTGCCATGCTTGCTTAGAACTGGTGTGGAAACAAGTTCAATGTGCTGTTCCCTGGTGTAGAGATTGCACAAAGACTATCTACTTGGTTAGTCGCTGCAGAGGAGGCATTAAGGAAAAGGCAGCTTTAGTATCCTAAAAATGAAGATGAAAATATAATAACAATAGATGAAAATGTGGGAAACATCTTTCCAATGGAGATGCTACTTTCTGTAATCCTCAAAAGGAATTGAGATGATGAGAAGCAGCATTCTGCTTATATGGCCTATTTGATAGATGTTCTGCACTGATGCAGTATCCACTTGTTAAAGCACAACAGCCACAAATATCTATTTTGTATCCAAAAAGTATAAAGAAGAAGAAAATACATTACTGTACTCAAACAACACTGTGGAGAAACTTACAATACTTTAGTTCAGTTTGCAATATGAATATAAAACTTAAAAATGAGTACTATAATAATGAGGTGACTAATAACTCTTATCTGATTTTGTTTATCACTGACAAATATTATGCTCACATTTCTATCAGTAAAGAAACATGACAATTTCATCTTATGCATGAAAATATATTTCACCCAATTCAAAATATTTTATTTTTGAACTTGGTATCATTTAAATTGAGTCTAACAGCTTTGAAATACCTGGGATTAGGATTCCCTATACATAATTATTTCTGTCTGCTTTATATTATACATTAGCTTATTTAATTGATCTAATCATACCATAATTTTCTTGATAAAATCTTAAAAACACACAGGATATTTTTTTTTAATTCATTTTGCTCTTTACATTTTACACTTGACATTCATTAAGCAGTGGTGTGGATTTATAATCTCTAGCAGACAGAGCCAATTCAGGTGATAACCTTCCAACAGTGAGGAGAACGAATTTGTATCATTTTGTCTTTCTCTCATATATGGGGTATTTTCCTCCCTCACATATATGGAGCATTTCCCCCCCTCACATGTATGGGTATTCCCTCTTCCCACATTTATGGGGTATTACCCCCACCACCACCACCAAAGATGGTCCACCCTTATGTAAAACTACAAAAGCAGGACTTCGGTGAATTCTAATGTTCATTCCAAGTCAACTTTCTGCTGAATTAGAAAAACACAAACTCAAATAAACCAATTAAATCCACCCACTTTAAGATATTCTGTGTCAGAATCAATCACAGCTGACAGATATGCATTACAGACCAAAATCAGATTAGTTTTCATATGTTTTATTCTAAACCATTGAGATACTATGGTATAATAGGACTAATAAGTAAATAAATGGAAATACTTCTCCTCTTTAAAAGCATTGGTAATTCTTTATGATAAAAAAGCAAAAAGGTAGCTTAGTTTCATACTTTCTTTTGATTCCCTTATTAAACACTCTGAGACCATCCAGGTGGGATTGATTACAAGGCAAACTATCACCCAGCAATCAGAGTGGTCCTGAGTGATGAGATTAGCCATCTATCGGACAGACAGGGCAAGTCTTCCATTCTTTCTTAGGTATGAAGGCATAGAGTCTAATTAACAAACTTGCTGATAAAATAGAGAGGTTTTTAGCAAAGATTCTGGCCTTTGATCCATTACAACCTGAATCCAAAACCTGGTCCTTGATAGCTATGTCCATTCAAGCCAAATAGTTCTTTTGTGGCCCTTGAACTGTTGTTTTTGAGATTATTAGGCCAATATAAATAATATGGCTACTCTTGCTTAATCTGCAAAACAGGATGCTTTACCTCTGCACCCTCTGATCTAGGTCAGAAAGAGCCACTGAGCTTAGGAACAGCTTGTCAAACAGTTACTGAAACCTTGCCCTCCCCCAAAACAGTCTCTGAAGAATCCCAACTGAAAAAGGGAAATGCAATAATGGAACCATACAAACCAAACAGTCCGGGGAAGTTTTCTTCTGACAGCTGCCACCATTCTTAAGAAGGAATATTGATCTTGGAATGATTCTTACCTTGCTGAACTGGCCAACTATGTGTTTCAGGATATTGGGGGGAGCATCATGTAGCAAGGGCTCAAGAGCTGACAGATGAGTACACTTCTGTAAAATATTCTTCAAGGCTTTCTTAGCCTATCAAAATACAAAATGTCCTCAGTAAGACATCAATACACAATCACCACTTATAAAAACTAAACTTGTATTATTTCTACAAGGCAAAAAAACCTTATAACTATTTTCCAAGCACAATACTTGAAACATACTTCTTGCAAATGTTTAAAAATTATGTTTGAAGGTAGCATTATAATAAACATATAAATGTACATTAGTGGAATTTTTTAAATGCCAATCATAATAATCCTACTTTTATTTTGGATTATGTGGGTTTCATTTTGTAGTTCTGGTGAATTTAGAAGTTCAAATACTCATTCTATTGGTAAGCTAAGAACCCATTTCGTCCTAGCTTACCAATACCAAAGAAAGACAAAGGGAGACACTGACTTACTCATGTTCTAACCCTAATCCTAACCCTTTTATATGATTCAAAAATATTTACCACTTGATTAAACTTGAAGGTTACACTTACTGAACTATTAGATCACATGGACATAAAGGAAATAGACTGACCAACATTTGAAATGGTTTACCAAAGAACAACATATAATAATAGGATTTGGACGGAGTATTACAAACATCTTTCTATTTTCTGCTATGATATTTTGGTGTTTATATATTCTCCCAGTGATGATCCATTAGTTCTAGGGGTTGACACCAATTTACCAAAGCAAAGAGGGTTCAACCCATAATTGAAAAGTTTGTCATTGCATTGTCTACCTCATGTGCTGTATTGCAGAGAAGCAGGGCAATGCTTTGTAAAGCAAATTATGCCAGTGGTACTAAGAGATGATTGGGATAGGGTCTGAGTATCACTTTTATGAGATTTCCATGTTTCTGCAAAGAAAGTATTTAATTCTGAATTGATCTGGTGCCCAAAGGCTCTAGCCCTCTCTGCCTTGAAATATATGTTCTGAAGAGGGTTCTAAAGGGCATATGGAGAAAAGTAGAATCTGGAGAAAAGCAGAATATCTGGACTGTACAACTTTAGCAGGCTGTATAAGCAGTATGCTACCCATACCATGGGGACTGGGGAAACTTCCTCTATACTTCGACTAACAAAGTTTGCTCCCAGTCTACACCAAATGTCATCAGTTTAATCTTCCTCTGCACAGATACATCTCAAGGCACATCTCTTAGCGTGTCACAGACCATGAGAATAAAACACTGAAATAAACATTTTATATTTGGTTTCAGTTATGACTTTAGCTAGATAATTGTGAGAAAAATATGTTCCCTAGCCCAGAAAATTAATAAAATAAACTGACAGACAGAAACACATTCATACATAGGCGGAGAGGAAAACAAACATGGATTATTAAAGTTTATGCACCTTTGAATGTTTCTAACGTAAGGAATGTAATTTTCATTTTTTATTATTTTTCATGACTTACACACTTCTATATACATTAATTTGTATATTATAAACTAGCTACTCTCGACAAAAGGAAGCATAAGTCTGGGGAGGCCTCAAAACTTTCTATGACTCACTCATTATGATGTCATATCCCTTGCAACAGAAATGGTAAATACCAACACTGATCTTAAACTGAATTTTTCTTCGAAAGAAGGCCCAATTGACAGGTCACTGAGCACTGGAGGGAGCTATTTCCATGTAGCTTCTTCCCTGGCTGTTCTGGTTATGGCTGGTCCACACTCAAATCAGAATGAGATGACAGGATCCTGACTATATCATTTCAAATTATATTTGTTGAAGTTTTTAACCATTTTTTTAAAAAAACTGCAAGCACAACTTGAATAAGCTACACACAAGCAATTTATATACCGTTTCCTTCATAATCTCTATTCACTGAATATCTCTGGATATGTATGTGGAATGTTTTACAGAAAAATAATAGATTACTGATAAGCAAACTAAACATAATATATTGTTGCTTCAATATCCCTTTGATTTCAGAGCCAGAATGAGAAATACATGTGTGATTCATAGTGCTGTTAATCAATGGGATATAGATACATATGTTTAAATATACCTGGTTTGTACTATTATGTCAATACCGTAGTGATTCAAATAATGGGATTAAAACCCTATGCGCATGTCTATGTGTGTTTTACCACAACTCAACTTTCTATTAGCTCTAGTTTTCACTGAAAGGAATTTATTTTTACCCACAGAAGCACTTGATTTCAACCAGATGTCATCTCTACTAGCTCAAGGTTCATTTCATTCTAAATTATATATCAACTGGACCAAAGTTTAGAATAAACCTTATAAATTGGAGGAAGATAGTTCATGCCTAAAAACCACATGTGGTTTCGAACCCACATTTTGCGCTCTACAAATATATATCTTGTCTAAATCTGGAAATAACTTGTAGTATCATAGAAATTGGCCCTGAAGCACAGCTTTTCAGGAGGAGATATTGTTGCTTAGTATCCCATAAGGTCGTAAATTATACAAGGCCCTGGGAAGAAGCTGCCAGTCAGAAAAGATAATGCTGGGTTAGATAACATATAAAAAGAATTCCAACTCCAATGGGTCTTGCTTCCCTGTACCTGTAAAATAGAGTATCATCATACTAAAAAATTTTTTAAAATAAGTACTGTGTGAAATGTATTTTTAAAGTGCAGTTTGGTAACTGCTTTATTTGCAAAAATGGCATATAGCTTGTACTAATTATTTAATCTAGGCAACTTAACAGTACCATTCATTGCAGTTTCTGACATCTCTTCTCCCATACCTTGGTACTAAGTATCTTAATACCAATATTAAATGAGTTATTTGCAGGAAAATATAGGAGGGACATTTCCATCAAGTCAGGGACTGCAACTCATTCTAATCTTCAGGAAGGTCATAGGACAGCAATGTAATGAGATCACCAGAACAAGCATGATTAAAATATTTCACCCCCCCAGTTGGTATTTTTAAGAAATCTAAAAAAGCAGGAACAGGAGAATCCTATGTAGTGAGCCATTACTATTCCATTACTAACTCTTCCTACATAATCATGAAGAAATGCCCCAAAATTGTGACATTCAACCATTTAACTGTCAAATTTGTAGTGCATTTCTCAAAGATTGGTACTACAAAAGACCTGCTGGGGGAGCTTGCAAACAGCTATGTGTTATTCACTTACGTATATTATTATTCAATCTATCTTTCCTCAAAGCTTAAAGAGAAGCTACAGCATTTCAGGTTTATAAAACTGTAATGATGTTTTAAAAGTGTAAAATATTCTGACATATGTAATCAGACTAGCAAGATGCCTTAATAATTAAAAATATTAAACTTTTATAAAACCTATATAAAATGTAACAAAAATAGCAGAGTTAAAACTCACTAAAATTGAACATTTAAAAGCTTAAATAAACAACAGCAACAATGTAATTCTTAACATAGATCCTGCACAGAAATCCCCATAAAAGCTCTGGGGCCTTTCAGAGGTACCTCTTCTCTTCCCAGGGTTTGAAAGCCATGTCAGGAAGCAGGAAAAAGAACTGGGTGAAGACTATGATTCAGCATTAGAGCACAAAGTTTTAACATTAGGACCCGGAGGCCTGAAAAACTGTTAGCTTGAAGTCCTGGAGATCAGTTGACAGTGACATCAGCAATACCACGTTAAGCAATCCAGTGAATTCACTCAGTTTAAAGCAGAGCCTATGGAATTAGGTAACAACTCACTGAAGTTCCTGAGACTCCCATTGTTTAATTGGAATACAGATATTGTGGCATAACTAGAACATAGGTTCTCCTCTAATACCTCTCCAGTTCTATATGAGCATTCATGATTTATCATTAATTCCATAGTAGCTAATGTCCTCATTCATGCACACATATTTATACCTAGCTAAATAAAGCCAACTCAGTCATCAGTTGGGCTTCACATGTGTGGCTCCAATGTAAACTTTCAAACAAGTATAGTGATAATTTTTTTTAAGAGATATAAAGCTAGATTCTCAAGTTGCATGGTCTTCCTGCTAATGAAGAAGTGTTGTTCTCCAAATAATAAACCATGTTTCTTAAAAGTAATTCCTCCAATGTTCCCTAAAAACTTATTCAAATACTTCCATGTTCCAAGAGTGTTGTTCCACATTTCAGTATATAGTAACCTCCAGGTAAGTTACAATGTATATTAAATCAACACACCTAAAAATTACTCTACATTTCAAATGAATCAATATATACATGCAACTTGGCTGGTATACATGCAGCTTGGTATGTATGTATGTATATATATACATACACCTTAACTGAATGGATCAGAACCTCACTGCTTGATTAAATTTAACAACAGTAAAAATGATGGAGTTCATTTACTTTGACCTGAAGATCTTCTGAACTTTCAGTTGCCATATACAGGGAAAGCAATACAGGTAAGACACCAGCTACAGCAACAGCACGGGCATGTTCTGGAGTATGTCTCCCAATCTGTCCCAATGACCAAGCAGCTGCAGCCTTAATATGATCTTCTGGCTCTTCTGACAAGCAGATAGCTAGCTGTGGTACTCCCTGTGACATTAAACAAAAGCATAAAGCACTATGAAACTAAACCAGATTTGGAGTTTTGTGTACAAATTGCAGGGTGCTGGGAATGAGGCAAGGATGGCAGTGCTAATACAAAATAGATCTTGTTTTTTCAAGACCATTCCCTCTATATATACATTTCTCAGCCCAAAATATTTGAATTGTCTGCAATGCCTATACTCTGCAGGTACAATAAGTCATCCCAATGTTTAGATAGAATTTGCCATTTTTAACCACCAATTGAATCCCCAAAACATAGGAGAGGCAGATGTTGTTGTTTAAAGTATTAAAGGTATCATCACAAGATGTAAGCTGTTCCTAGTGGAGTTGCTTTATGCAATCATATTACTATTATCATCTGATTATAACGTGAAATCACAGTTGTCATTTCTTTAGCTTATCTTGGTCTTCATACACATCAAATTCTTCACAAGAAGCTAGTATATCAAAATTTATTGGTTTGGTATATGAGTGTATCTAAGCAGCATGGCCTTTTGCAATTGACATATGGAAATTTTGGCAATGCAAAATTTGTAAATGTTAAGACTTTTTGATATAGCAACCTATGTGCTGATAGCCACAAGGACCACCATGACCAGTTTATGCCATAATATTTCAACTACAGCTTTCAGATCTTTATATCTCTCCAATTCCTTGTCTTATCTTTTACTATCCCCTGGTATTGCCACATTAATTATCCATGCTTTCTTCTTTACAACCACAGTTGTATCTGGAGTGTTATGAGCTGAGACTATCAGTCTGTCTTTGAAATCCTATAATATTTTAACCTTTTGATTGTTTCAAATTTGTTCCATTAATTTTTCATTACTTACTGGTATGATAATTTTTACAGATGCTACAATAAATCATTTTTGACTATGTTAAGTCATTGTTTAGGATCAGTTAGTGTAATATTATCATTACTGAACATTACAAATATATTTTAAGCTTCACTAAAATACTAAATCTGCTAGCTTAATGACACATGAACATTAAGAGCTGACATTTTTATTATTTTCAAAAATGTTTCAGGGAGCAGATGCCACAAATGATGCTCAAAGAAAAAAATAATGCCAGCCTTTTCAGGGCTGAAAGTCCAAAGTTTCAGGTTTCCTTCCCAGGTTTTCTGGGAGGCAACCAAGCTTCATCTTCCAGTCATTTCAGTATGGTGCTGTCTTGAATCTCACTGAAAGGCATGTAAGGATGCACACTTAATATATGAGATAGCTGCAAATTTCCTCCCATCTGCTTTTTCCTCCCCCATGTAGGAATATATTATATATTTGGTTCTCTATTTTTCCTTTTGTTCACTGCACAAAATGCATTTATCACTAATAAGTTATTATTCGCATGCACACTGATTCTTACGGAAGAGACTGAAATTTTCATGAAGTCAGATTGTCTTATAGTCCTGCCAATTTTATAATTATGATACCTTGTGCCTACACACATACTCAATGCATTTTATATCCGCTAATAATCGTTTTATGAATTAAGAGAGAGAAGCAGTGTTATCTATATCTGTAATATACACCAAGTATTTACATTTCATATTAGGGCTATCTGGAGCCTCCTGGAAGATGAAAAACCTCACATACAAAACCTCATTTAAATGTCTGTCCAGCTCAAATAAACAAGCATAGGAAAATCAAATGATATTTAAATTTTTAGAGCCTATTTTATGGCTTGTATATTCAAGATGATTTCAGAAGAGCATGTTCTTTTTTTCAGATGGACTAGGTTTAGGTTTGTTTTCTACTGAATATAATTTTATATCTAAAAATATCACAATAGAAGCAAAACTCACATTCCGATGCAACAGAAGATAACTAATTTATATATTCTCATTTTAAAGGCAATTAAAGCTAGACATCAAATATTTATTTTAATAAACCATTGGTAGTCTTTTTTTTTTTGCTATTTGGAAAACACAAGTCAATTAGCTTCTCATGAAAATGCAAAAATTCTTTTCAGCTAGCAAACTAATCCATAATCGTTTTTAAAATGAACCAGGCCCAAAATTCTGCTATTTCCCTACATTTCAAGAACAAGAAATAAGCATCTAACTGAGGTGAATTTTATAAAATAATTTGTGTTTTTGTTTTGGTAATATAAAAAGCTATCTTGAATAAGCTACACAAAATTTATATACAATTTACTGTTTCCTTCATAATCTCTGTTCACTGAGTATCTCTGGATATGTGGAAGTTTTACAGAAAAATAACAGAATGAGATGACAGGATCCTGACTATATTATTTCAAATGAAGGTAGGGTTGATTATATTTGTTGAAGTTTTTAAACATTTTTTTAAAAAAACTGCAAGCACAACTTGAATAAGCTACACACAAGCAATTTATATACCGTTTCCTTCATAATCTCTATTCACTAATCTCTATTCACGTAATCTCTATTCACATAATCTCTATTCAATATCTCTGGATATGTATGTGGAATGTTTTACAGAAGAATAACAGATTATTGATAAGCAAACTAAACATAATATATTGTTGCTTCAATATCCCTTTGATTTCAGAGCCAGAATGAGAAATACATGTGTGATTCATAGTGCTGTTAATCAATGGGATATAGATACATATGTTTAAATATACCTGGTTTGTAGTATTATGTGAATACCATTAGTGATTCAAATAATAGGATTAAAACTCTATGCTCATGTCTGTGTGTGTTTTACATAGAGATAACTTTTTTCATACAGAAATATTTTAAAGACAAATAAGACAGCTTACAAGCAAACAATACGTGGAAAATCAAACATTTGGATTTCACTAAACAGCATACACTTTTGTTAGTATTTGTATAGCAAGTTATGTGTACTGGCATACTGATTAGCTTATAAAAGCAAATGTGTATACAAAAGATATATTTAATGTTTACACTATTTATGGCCTACCCTCCCTTCAAAGGAAAATAACTTCCTTTGCCTTTCCTATTTATTCTCCAGGCAATTCTTTAAGAGAGGATAAACTGAGCAATTGGCCCAAGGATGGCTGAATATATTTTTCAGTTTTATTAATATCACAAACTTCTTTTTTACAAACATATTTATTCTCTGCTTTTGGCTAATGTTTTGTCCCTAACCTGTAAAAATAATTATACGCACTTGAGCCAATTTCTATAAACAGCATTCTGATTGTAACATTGGAAGGCCCAGAAACTAACCTTAGAGATTATCACTGCCATGGCCAAATTTTCCGAGTGAGCAGCTACATAGCCCAACATCATAATACCCGGGAGTCTAACATTTCCTTTGCAGCTACCAATGCAGTCGATGATGGCAGCTACTCCTCCAGCATTTACAATAAGTTGTGAAAGCTGAAAACAAACACAATCAGGGGATGCTATCATTTCACATGACTACCAAACTATATTATTACATGTTTTTTTTCTAAACTATTACATAAATGTTCAACAAGACATACAAATTAGAAAAAAGAATGTAATGCATATACTTATCTACTTAATATGCCTTCAAGAATTTAATATTTAACTTAAGTATTTTAATTATGTCCTCTTTATTTTTTTTTATCATTTGGAATGTTGCTAACCATCTTGTTTGTTCTGGTGAGATGGAATGAAAGATATAATTTAAATAAATGAAAATAAATAAGTACTACTAAGAAGTGCCTACGGTCCCTGTCCTATTGTTTCTTTTATATATTTTTTAATTTTTTTTATATGTATCCACGTATTCATAACTATGTTTTGACTTATACCTATTATCTTGTAAACAATTGACAAAAATAAATAAATAAGTGGAACATGTGCAAACAAACAATTGGCTTCAACTAAGAGTCAACTAGGTGTCTCCTGGCTTTTTCAGATCTAAGAAACTTACTATGGCCTGCACATTCATCAAATCCAGAGAAAGTACAATATTGCAGAGACAGCTCTAGGAACGTTGTCTTATGCCGTAAAAAAGTTACAATGGATAATACCAAAAACCAATTAAATCCAGTGTTTTGATCCACAGAGACTAAGCAAACTAGTGCAGTTGAATGGAAAAGTTCCTAAGTTTCTGAAACCGTTTGGGCCAAGAATTGATAGATCAGGACTTAATTGAGGTATAATGAAAAAAGCTGGAAATTATCAAAGGTTTTAGATAACTAACATGCTTCCAGCAATCATTCCCTAAAGCCAAGAAATAAAACTCATTAAAACATAGCTTTCATACTGCAATTTTGTATAAAATGCTTAATATGATATTGCACATAAGTCTTAATGTGTGTAGAACAGCATCTCTGCTCTATTTTTGGAAATATATGTAGCATTCAACATTGCATGTTAATGCTCTGAGAATATATTTATATAGGCATCATTTTCTAGTGCTAGTATGCATCTCTAAGCATGCCACTCTGTAAACTAAAGACTTCATTAGAGGCCTGCCTCTGGATTACAAGATGTCACAGAAAAGGCCTTCTTGAGGATAAGGCTGTAATTTAGATTTCTCTCTCTAGGGAAGCCCCTGTCTTGTCCCCTCACCCTGGGGCAAATTTATTAGTATAGAATATACAAGAACACCACAAAAGAAGAAGCAGAAGTGGGCAGTGATGCATAGCCCAAAACTCTTAAGTGGAATACCAGTCAAGGAGTAGGATTCAAGGCATTTGATGAAAATAAAAAAGACAGCTAATATCAAGCAATTATCTTCAGAGTGTGTGGCAGTTTGTTTAAACAACATGGAGCACTATCAGCAATGGGGAATGTTCTAGAATACACCCAACTGTGCCAGATGCTGTTCTCAACCCCATTGCCTGTCAAGATGGTTTGGGCATCAAACTTTGTTTTTAAAAAATCCTCTAGTACAATTTGATCAGTGTCACTTTAGCTGTTCTTATTTTTATAGCTATCCTAGTGAATATATATTACTGGAATGGTTTATTGGGCATTTAAAAATAATGGCTATTTTCTAGGCTAAACATCAACCAGCTAAACAAATATTCTGGCTACATTTTGAGGGATATATTATGGTCTGAATATTTCATAATCCCTGCCAATTAGCTATCTTTGTAGTGATATTTCTCCACTATCCAATAACATCTGATACTGCAGAGCTGGACAATGTATGCTGTGCCTGACAGAGGTTTCGCCAGCTAACAGGCTTTTAGGATGCCTGCCGAGTGCTTACGGCGATCCTTTGACAAACAAGTTATCAACAGGATTCCCTCAAGATCAAAACAGCGCCTCCCAGCAGAGAGCCAGCGAGAGCGAAAAGGCCAGAACCAGCAAGAGAAGTGGCTGCAACCGACCGACTGCAATTCAGCCAGCCCCTTCCCCCACCACCACAGTTTCAAATGCCAGGGCTTTTAAACACACAGTGAGGACTCCTGCTGAGACAGGGCTCTGCTGTACAAAGGAGGTTTAGACGGAAGAGGCGATTCCCCAAATCTTCCCACCTCCTTCGCCTTTCATTCCCATTCAACTCGCAATATCTCCTCCGGAGCCCAGGGGTGGCAAGGCAAGGGACCTTTCCCTCAAGCTCTGAGGCACCTGAGATAATGAGTATATTGAATTTTGGCACTAGATTTTGTGGCTTAAATTAATAAAAAGCTTCTTATAATGAGATCCTGGTGAGCTATAAGTGTCCCCTTACTACTCAAAGGGGGGGGGGAAGCATTTATACTCCTCAATACACTTCATTTTTTAAATATAAGATCATGTGCTGAGTTGGTTATTGTGGTGCCTAACTCCGAGGAAGCTCTGCCTGTAAACTATTAACTCTTCTCCTGATTAACTGATTCCAGCAAACCAGTTATTTCAGAGTTGGCAAGAAATTGTTATGCAATGCGTAATTTATTCCAATACATTTTGTGAATTTCTTTTTTGTCAATCTTCTTTCTACTACTTCCTACTCTGCCAATCCTCACAGTCCATAGGTTATGCCCCATTTGGATCTGCTCAGCAGTATGGCCATTATTTAAAGATTTCCAGTTCAGATCACAGGAGGCATTTTCAAGACAACCCAACAATCATCAACTTATTAAGGCAATTGTTTTTAAAAATCCACCGTTTTTCCCTGTTCAAGAGAAATCCACCTAGCAGAACCACCCAACACTATGTTAAATATACAGGATTCTCTTCATTTTGTTCAACCTAGGGATGCTTTATACTTTATTATTACTTTGTATAGAGTAGGCCATCCCATATGGCTGAATCATTAAACATATGACATATTAATATCCACCAATAAAAAAGCTGAACTTGCCAATTTTGATTTTTTTTACATATTTGTATTCTATGCATACCCCAAAACAGCAATATACATTTTTATTTATGCCAAAACTATAGAGGCTTTGCATAATTATAGAACAATACTGAAGATCTTGTGCATATCTATATAGATCTCTATATGTCATTTGTAGATGTTTGCTGCATGCACACATACACATTTAAACATATTCACTGATTTACAAACATCATGACCTTGTTGTTTATATTCACATGGTTTACCTCGGGAGTATGTCTTGCTATCTCTCTAATTAGAGTTGCAGCATTTTTCTTGACATATTCATCAGAATCCTTGAGGCATGTGAGTACAACAGGAAAAATTTCTGCTTCAACCACCATTTCTGCCAGATCCACAGAGTGCTTTGCTATCTGGCTAAGAGCTGAAAGCACCTGACGCTAGTAAACAAGAATGTTTTATAAATGGTTATTGGATATATGGACAAAGCAATCAAAAGGAAGCAGAAAACTTTTCAAACTGTGAAAGCCACTCAAAATATATAATTTCAAAACAAAAAATGATAAAAAATAATATATATTTTCATTCATTCATTCATCTGGAAGAAAAGTTTTCTTAATTAAATGAACCTATTTTTAACTAGTTTTATGGGGGGAGTTATGTTTTTATAGAGTCAGTATTGTAGTACATAAATGGACAACTAAATAATTCTTTTAAAAATATAAACTAAATAAAATTAGGAAATGGAATTTCTAGCAATTCAGAAGAGAAGCCAACACATGCTATTATTTATTGCTTTCTTTTAAAACTCATACACATTAAAACATTGTTTTTTTTAATTAGGACAGACCATCCAGATCTTATCAACTGTTGCCAATTACCTTACAATGTTTGAAATAAATATTTTATAAACCTATTGCTTTTTGTGGAAAAAAAAATCACTGAATGTTAACAGCTCCCCCCCAAAAACCAAAACTACTGGTATACACAGGACAAAGAGAATTTATGTAATTTTAGATTCTAACCACTGTTATTGTGCATGATTTTCTATAAGCTAAAGGTTTTCCCAGAGCACATTAATAAAAGTCTGGAGGCTTATACCTTCTGTATGACATTCACCTGGCTTATTCAAAGATGCACATCACTGAAATAAATTGAGTTTCCAAAACAAAATATTGTGGAGTATAGCATTATCATGTTTAACACTTTATAAATCAAACATACTGAATTCATTACAACAAGTAAGTTTTCTAGAATTCAGAAAAGCTCTTGAAGATAATTGCTACAAATCTGTCTCTCATTCTTAAGAATACAAATAATTGCCATATTAAATAAGAATTGCCCTGTTTCTTATTCACCAGCTACTATTACCACATATATACTATAACAGTCACATCAAGCAATCAGATCTCCCCTTTGTTACCACTCCAATTTAGCATTGCATATTTTTGAAAAAAAAGTTCATTGAGGATTAATACTGTTTCTCCAATATAGAATCACATTCTCAATTGGAAAAGAGGAAAATTAGTTTGTGAAGTACCTTTAATTTGGCATCAGGGTTGAGTATCATCTGTGCCAAGTGAGCAATGGCCCCAGCATCAACGACAGTCTGCGCTAACTCTGGAGAATGCTTTGAAACATCACTCAGTGCTGAAGCAGCAATCCTTCTTAAAGCAATCTCTGGCTCTTGGATACATAGGACTAAAAGAGGAATAGCTCCAGCGTCCACCACAGACTGTGACAGTTCTGTTGGTCCAATGAAAGTAATTAAGTGAATATGGGTGACTGACCCTTGTACAAGCCATTTTTCACCTTGACAGATACAGCAGGAGAGAGAGAAGGAGAAGAGAGAGTGGATTCTAGTCTCTGGCCATCTGCATTTCAAATCAACCCTTCAAGTTTCATAAACCACGTGGACCAGTCCTCAGCTGAAAAGAATACAGGTCAATAGATGGACCTCCATTTATGTGTACACATTTGAGGTACATTAGACTGAAATAGTTTCCTACCCTACCCTGTCTGTGTATGTGCACACGTGTGCATTTTAAAAAAGTAAGCAGATGTCAGCTGTTTAAGCTCCGGCTGTTGTGTACTGATCAATAAGCAAGCAGCTTTTGCACTGCTAACAATAAAGAAAAGACAAAATACCTAAATATATCCCCTTCCCCCACAAATCTGATTTAGACTGCAGATTCTTTGCCCTATTCATACAAGAAATAGAAAATAACAGGCCTAAATTACACTAATATTTAATTTCATTTAAAGTGATGTTATTACCATTAATTCAAAGACCTAACTTGCTAATTCTGAACACTAGTATACATTTTAATAGTACCTTTTTATTAATAAACTAGGTCCTTTCCTACATCATTGCAACAGACAGATACATTAAGTTGCTATGGCCAGTTAATTGTATTTTAACATAAAATCCACAAGAATTAATACACACTCTATTATACCAAATATTAATTACCTTTCTTCCAACGTATTTATCATTAAACTTCAGTAGTGAAGTAAAAAAATTACTGGGTAGCAAACACAAGGATTAAGGCATGTGCTATTTTTGCAGATGATGATGAAAAATGAGCACAAATCCCATTAATTTCAAATGGGCTATTATAGGTTCTTAAATAAGGTTTTGTTAGGTCTTCTCCTTGTTATGCACATAGTCTCTTATCTTTAACATTTAACCTGCCTTGCATTGCCATGGCAACAAATAGCTCTCGTAATTCAAGGGCCCAACTTTGATTTTGCATTTACAGTTCATCAATCAAAGCTTTCTGCAGAATTTTCTTAAGGGGGGAGGTAAAGCCCACAAACCAATTCTCTATTTATCTACTTACTCATGTACTACATTGTATAGATTTATTAATTTTCATAGTGTGCTAACGTGAAAAAAACTTTTTTCCTATGATAAAATTTGGACCTCAACTTATATAAGTGAAATGCAAATGTTGACATTATTATATTTATAAATATTGTTATGTTGTAATACATTTTTGTCATGATCTAAACCTCTGCTCCATTTACAACTTCATCCTACTTTATTCCCAATATGAAACTCTGTCACATATCTAAATATAAAGCTATTTGTCATCAAAGCTGTTTATATACTGGTGTGTGTTTATAAAGTCTTTCCCCTCGGTAAATACACCTAATATAGCACTAGGCACATGATTTATTTAATGTATAAACCTCATGAAAAGGAAAGATATCCAAAATTCCTTTTATAATCCATCCTGAAAGTTAATACTGAAATACTATCCGAATGGACTGAAAGAAATTTCAGCAAAAAGTAAAATCATTTTAATAAAAGTTCCT
The DNA here is from genome assembly GCF_049901715.1 of Pseudonaja textilis. Lineage (NCBI taxonomy): Eukaryota > Metazoa > Chordata > Lepidosauria > Squamata > Elapidae > Pseudonaja > Pseudonaja textilis. The sequence continues at coordinate 26,358,286 of NC_142008.1, read as the reverse complement.
CTCCCAAGTTCTTAGCAACTAATCTCATATTTTAAACAGCAGAAGAGAAAATTATAACTGTAAAGTAACTATGCTACTATAAAGAGGTTGAATAATCTTTTTTTAATCAAAAAAGAGATCATAAACTAATTGGCCATAGAATTTGCATTAAGAACTTCAGCGAGATTAATTGTTGCTCTGTTTTTTTAAAAAAACATAGTATATTTTAAGAGTTCTTTAGATATCCTCTTTCCATGTATTCAAGTTGGCTTTTGAATAAAAATATTATCATGATTTCTAATTACAGTGAGGAATCAAATGTTTAAAAAGCATGGTGGGACTAAAACTTCCTTTTACTTTCTCAAACCTATACAGCAATCTCATGAAATTACCAAAATAACGAATATAAATGTTCACTTCTCATTAAAAAAAAGACTATAGTGTTTATTTATGTATTGCTTATCACACTGCAGAAAGAGTTCTTCTTTTCCTACCCCCAATTATACCAATCTGGTTGGCAAACAAAAGATTACTTTTTACCTTTAAAAGAAGGGGAAAGAATCTAGGAGTAGGAATTAATTCTTGATTGGAGAAAAGGCATAGGCTTCTACATAAAGAACAATTTTAAATAAAGAGAGCAAATGGAAACCTGTGCAATGAAGTGCTAGAAACATATATATATTAAAAATTAGCTTTTCCCATTTCCTTTAATAATGAATTGGGGTAGTCAAATGCCTATGAAATGTAGAATCATTCAATATTATGGTTGTCATTTTTGGTTGTCATATGTACTAAACTAATTTGATATGGAGAACTATTTTTATTGCTACAGTAATACTGTAAATATAGCAAACCCCATCAAATATCAAAAGACAGAAATCAAATAGTTTTCAAGAACAGTAAACATTAGGGAGATACAAAATGTGATGTGTGCGAAGAAACATAAAGTCACTGGAGTTTTAAGGAGGGGAGAAGGAAAACTGGCATACCAAAGAGTTAACAATTTATAGTAAAAATCCTAAAAAGATGTTACACTTAAGATATATTTGCCATAAATGGTTAAATTAGCTTCCCTATACAGAAATGTCTAGATGGAAGAAAAATAAGATAGGAACTTTTCCTTTTTTATTCCGTAAAATTCCACTTTCTGCTTTGTAATGCTTAGATCAGAGAATGACATCCTCCTCCGCCCACAAATTAAGACTTCTGGTGTTAGAACACATGATTGGACAAGACTGCATAGTAAAGTCTATCTCTGGTTTCTTGAAATTACTTTGCTTTTTTAGTCTCTAGATTCTGCAACACCAAATCACCAAAACACAAATAATTTCCAAAATAATAGCAAATAAAAAAACACAAATACTAGAATAAATTTAATACACCTTAAAATATTTTATAACTTCTATTCCTCAAAAATCTTAGTTTCACCCATTCATTATCATTTTAATATATCATAGGTCATTAGCCATTAAAATCTTTTAAAAGAACATTAAAAGCTTTAAAGTGTTGGGAATAAGAAGTCTGGGGTTTTTTTTCTTTCCCCAGCCATTTATTTGCCCATCTTCAATCTCTGAATCATCTATTGTGACTTTTGTTCCAGGATGATTTATATCCTTGATTACAGACTGGGAATACACTGTAACATTTTGTTAATGTATCCTGCCTTGTTTTATTATGTTGCCATCTTGAATTCAGTTTCCATATTGCCTGCTAAATCAAGATCAGATAGGTCAAGGAGTTAGGAATTACTCAGTTTGCCTAGAATCCAGATGTATATGGAAACTATTTAACCCCCATGGTGGCTGTCTTCCTTTGAACTTCAAGATGTGCCTTATTCCCTAAGAAGTTAACAGTGCTGATTAGCTTTCAGTTAGCTTTTTATTTGTTACCTGTGTCATCTGCACACTAATTGTCCATTGTTAATTGGAACACTTCAAGGAAATGTTTAGTGATTTGCTATGCCCCTTTTGATATAATTCAAAATCAAGGACTATTGTGATAGGGAGAGGAACTATTCCCCTGATCTGCTGTGTGGTCAATTTTGTGCACTTTGTATTACTGTTTCCATGGCCACAGGTTCTCTGCGTGTCTGAATCTACAATTGCTTCATGATGGGAGAAGAAACATTGCTCTCTAGAAGCATGTTCTGGTAATTTACAAATTCATTGTAACAAGTATTTTACTGTATCTTCCAGTCTTTGCAATTTATAAACTAGAATGAAGTACAAGATAAAAATCTATTCCATATCTCTTTGGGGGTTTTTGTAAACCAATATTTTTTTGTCCTAAATAAACCTTCCCCCCTTTTTCTTAACAAAAAGAAATTCATTGTTTTTGTTGCTAGTTTATTTAACTATTTTTACAATTAAAAGCTTGTCATTAACAATGTAGAAGAGCTGAGAGTTTTTTTTTTTTATTGTACTCTTTTCCCCAAATCACATTATAATCTCTGGTTTCTAAGTAAGTTCACAAGAAAAATAGAAATATTAAATAGGCTAATCTAAGTCTCCTGGCAATCCTTTTCTTAAGTATGTTTGATAACTGTTAGGAGTTGTCTGTAGAGAATCTGTAATTTGAAATGCAGAATAAAAATGCATAGTTACTCCTTTCTTAAAAATCAACCTGTTATTTTAATGTCTACATTATAGCAGTACTGGTCAAGAAATTATAATCCTAATTAGCATTTATATTGATGCTAGAATTACAAAGAGGAAAGGCAGTTCCATTCTCATCCTTATGTCTTTGTTTACAGAAAGTAAAATGTATGAACATTACGAACAAGAGGATCAGAAGAAAAGTGGAATTTCAACTGCCTATTTTTTTCATTTTGCCAATAACCTAACATTATTTCATGCCACCTTTTCAATATGTATTTTTCTAGCACTTTTTACAACAATATTGTAAAAGCTGGCAGCATTCTTCTCCTTTTAGAAAGAGGCTAAATTTGAACCAAGCACATCTTCCTACACAGTCATTATTTTCCATTTGCTTTTCTTAAACCTGATACATGCTATCCATGTCTATTTGCTCATATAGGCAGTAAAACCATTATCTATTTTCTGTGTTGGGTTTCATAATGTAAATACTTGATGCATCCTAAAATGTTAAGAAGTCTCTTACCTGAATTATGTCTTGCTATATAACCAAGGGCCCAGGATGCAGCTTCTTTCACCCCAGGATCAAAATCTTCTAAGCAAATTACCAGTGTATCCAAAGCTCCACAATCCACGATTGCCTGGGCAAGCTGAGGAGAATGCTTTCCAACTGCACGTAATACAAATGCGGCCGCTTTCTTATAAAAACGCTACACAAGTACAGAAAAGATTAGAATAAATTGCAATTATTTAACTAGGGAGTCATATGACTAGGGAAAAAAAGGATCAACTAAATCTCTATGTAAGAAAGGCAGTATCCAAATTTGAAAAACAAATAAATAAATTTATTTAACATGCCACCTGTTATGCAATGCTTCCCCATGGTGTATTAAATTAAAAATACATTTGATTATAAAAGAAAAACAATGTATGCTCAAAATATAAAAATCCAACTCAAATATAAAAATCACCCTTTGATTTTTCACTGTTAAGCTAAGTAAAAATATTCTGTATTGTGTGCCTAAACAGCAGCAAAGTCAGCAGAGGGTTTTTGTTGTTGTTGTTGAAGGGGAAGGTGTTCCAGTGAATGAATCTCAACAACAATAACAAAAGGTTTTCTATATAAAAAGAGTCCATAGAACAGATGTAATCAGGAAGGCCTCTGATATTTATAATGCTCAAGCAGATGTCCATGAAATAATGTCAGTCTCTCAGGAATCCTGATCCAAAGTAATTTTTATAGAATAATAACAAAGCCTTAAATCTTTGGCAGCAAATTGTCAGTGCAATTATTTCAAAACTGGTATTATACATATGTACTATAGAATAATTTTGCCACTACACTTGCATAAACTGTAGCTTCTGTACAAAAGGACAGATCCACATTGAATAATATAACCCAGCAATACAATATTCAATATATGAAGTTACTAATACATGAATCAGGATCTACATTATCTGGTATGCACACACTAAAATAGTAAAGTATTTTGTCTCATTTACTTTAGGTATTATGTTTAATATATAGGATCTTTGTTTCTCAATATGTGTTCTTAAAAAAGCAAGTATGCTTTGTAATAATATAGGAGGAAATTATCAAGACTAGGAATGAAATCTTACTTCTGCAGCATTTATATCTGAGTTCAGAGAATGGAACCACCATAATAAAGGTAGGGAGAGTGTCTTGCAAAGAAAAATTGTGGGAATTGGTCTTGTAGGAAAATAAATCTGGAAAGGTACCAGCCAAAAGACCAATCCTTATTCTCTAACATCTAATAATGCATGATTTTGAATAATGCACTTCAGTCAGAGGAAACTAAGTATCCTGTTAAATGTTAGGAAAAACTTCCTAGTATTAAAAAGAGTTGAAAAATAGAATCAATCACCCAGAGAGGGTTCTCATTCACTGCATCAATAAAAAGTAATTTGTTGTGCTTGTTTTAATTTGGAATTCTGCATAGAGCAGGGGCTGGTTCAGTGGTCTTAATGAATCTTTTCAACTTTTGTGTTCAAAAGTGATGGATAGACATCATCTAGCTTCCTATAACAGCCAAGTAAAACTTTCCCCATCCTTCACTCTTGGCTTTTATGTGCTGATAGTTTGAGCACTGCAATTAATTTATCCAAGGAGAATCTTCTTTGATCATTTGCCTTTAGTAATTTCTGATGGATGTATAGTATGTGAAGTAAAGCACAGATGATCACAGGTCTGCCTTTCATGTGATGAAGGATTTCTAGCTAGAGGAATGCTGCAAGAAAACATGACAAAGCAAGAATAGAAAAATTCCCAGCTGATTGTAAGAAAAAAATTAGCTTCCCCCCCCAACATTGTAGTTGCAGTGGAGTAAGTAAAAGTGCATTCAAATTGCTACATCTGCCATAGTATATGCACTTTTTCTTACTCTGAAGCTCATATAGTTAATATGCATTTGAACTTTCAAAAAGATATAAGTTTATACAATATCTGTTCATTTAAAGTTCCACTAAAACATATTACTACTAAAGTTTATAAAGTGTTATTGAATTTAAAACATGTAAAGCATTGTATGATTCTGTGGGCAAGGAATTTTGGATATAATGTAATGCTTGAACAATGGGAGAATATGCGGAATAAAGTTTACATTAAACTATCATTTAAAAGAAAATTTCTATAAGATGATGTATCATTGGTATTTAACTAGATAAATTGTTAAGAATGTATAAAGGTACTTCAAATGAATGTTGGAAATGTTAATGTAAATAAGGAATTTTTTATCTTCTATGGTGGACATGTGATAAGGCAAAGAAATATCAGGGTAAGATTCATATCATAATACAGAAAATTCTTTAAATGAATACAGAAAGAAAACCAGAGACTTTTCTTTGGGTTTAATGGAAGAAAACTTGATGAAAAAATTGTTAACAACAGCAAGACTATTCTATGCATGAAACGGAAGTCACCTCCATCCCCACAATAGACAAATGGCTGCAAAAACTGATAGTTAGCAGAAATGGCTAAATTGATTGTTTTGATTAAAGAAAAATACCTTTATTTCTACTTGGAAACCACTTCTGGACTTTGTGCTTAAGATGGAAAAAAATGAAACTTTGATTTTGGGTTTTACTGATTAGATAGATTTATTGTTATAGAAATGGCTAGTTTCTATTATTATGAAAAAGTAAAGAGTTGAAGATAGATGTTAATGCCTTATTTTACTGCACCAAAGGAATTATTTTCTTTTTCCCTTGCTTTCCCTCACTATCCACTTCCCTTTTTCCTTCCCTAATTTCCCTAATATCTACTTTTGTATTCTCGTTGTATGTCATATTATAAATTAATAAAAAACTATAAAAAATAAAGTTCCACTAAAATATATAATTTGTCTAGGGCTGCTTAACTTTTGCAAGCAACTGTATACATATATATTGTGTATGGGGTGGTGGTGTTTCAGCTTCACCATCCAAAAGGATAGGCCAGAGGACAAATGAATGAATCAAAAAAAATATGATTAGTTATCTCTGCATTAGATTGGAAATGTATATGGTAGATTAGACTAGAATAGAATACAATTCTTTATTGGCCAAGTGTAATTGGGCACACAAGGAATTTGTCTTGGTGTGTATATGCTCTCAGTATACATAAAAAATGTTGCATCACTGAAATGCATGTATACCAAAAAAGGTAAATATAATGATGAATTCGGTTGACTATCTTTCCCAATCTAGTTGTTCTCAAATGTAATCATCCTCAAGTCTTCTTTCAGTCAGCAAATCCAAAAATTATTCTGACTGAGAATTATGCAGGTGAAATTCAATACTGCACAACTAAGAGGTACCTATCTTGGAAAAATTAATAGTTAATAGTTAAGATGAAACTAGGAAATGGCATTTGTTCATTATATAAATTTGATCTAAACAAGCATATAAATTACAAACAATAATAGAAAATTCTTCAAAGAATGGTTTTAGAACTGAGGTTTAAAAGCAGAAAAATACAACCATTGTTAAATCTGATTTCTGCTGAAAGAAGAATAATTGCAGAGTAATAATAGCATGTGCTAATAATAGAATGTGTTCAAAAAGCATGCAAATTCTTACACCAGATAATTATGTTTTAAGCAAGAGGTCATGTTTTGAAGGACTTTTTTTGAAATATCAATGGATAAAATATGATATGTTAGCCTATGTGGTCTCCATTCATTTCACTGGTGCATGAGAAGCTTAATTCACAATAGATCATATATCTGTTATTATTCAAAATACCTAAAGTCTAAAATAAAATACACAAATAGTGGCTTATAATTAACAAGCTTCAGAACAATGGCATGAACACAAACCAGTCCTGATTCTTTCGTAATTTCCACTCCTTTGTTAGATTCTATCTTTTTTATACAAATACTGCTTCCACCAGAACAGGAACAGTTGGCTAAACATAAATTCTTAAATTTATGTTTTCAGTCTTAGTTATTACCACTCTACAGAATCATTAAATAGCAAACTGAAGGCAGCAATTCAGAATTTTATAATAACCCAGGACAAGGATGAAAATTCTTAAATAAAGGAAAATGCAGAGATGGAAAACTCAAAATCAACACCTAGATTATTATAAAACCAAAACCAAACAGTACTAAAAGTAATAGCAGGAACAGGATGCATTGCATTCAAATAAGGCATAATTCTTTGTATTCTTAATTCCAAAAAGAAGTTGGAGTAATGCTTCTCTATCCAAAGCATTTGCAATCAAGATTTGGAGCTGCTCCCATGGTCTATCATGAAACTTTTTAGCAGTTCTGCAATATGGAACTAGGTTTTTGCAGAATTAATCCTGAAGCTGGAAAGTAGGCAGTTTCCCATTGTTAGATACTTTTGCTTCATTCCATCTGCTTAATTCTTTCTGCTGAAGTCAACCTACCGCCATTTTTTTTAATGATCCTTTTTTTCCCTCAACATAAAAATAAGATCAACAAAGTAATAACACCCAAACGATGGGTGCTATCTGGATGCCAATGTTTGCATTTCTCCATTTGTCAATTGGAAGTACTGGCTGGCTGAGGAGGAATAGTGAGTATTGTAAGTGTGGTACAAAAAGGTTGCTGAAGATTTGAGGAATGAACTGATGGCTAGGTGCCAAGAAAGGCAAGATGGTTGATATGGAAAGACAGTAGATGAATTGATCATGAACCACATAGTAGAAAAACCCATGGCTCTTTCATATCCTTCTTTGAGGTAAAACCCATGGAGAAACGATTGTACACCGATTATCCTTAATGCCTTCTTTCTGCCAACTTATCTTTTACAAAGAAGTGGTCAGATGACTCCCCAAATATGGCAATACAAGGCAAAGTTAGTGCTAGGTAGCTGACTACCATTCAGGGTTTTATGGCATTGAGGAGCAGAGATTATTATTTATTAGATTACATAATTAGAATGTATTACATGGATATAACACATAGACACATTATATTCATTATTTCAGTGCCCTATTTACATTCTCATGCCTTGTAGATTCGTGATTTATAAGAAGTTACAATGCAAGCTTTATACGTGGTTTACAACATATTGTAGCCAATTAATTATACAATACTTTTAATCATTTCATTAATACAACAAAAGTTTTCATAGCATTACCGGTATAATAGTCCAATAAATAAAATTACAAATAACATGCTTTTAGTAATTAAGTAGACTTCTAAAATTATTTAACTAAATCACAATAATAAATATTTTCTATCAAAAAACTGTCTATAGCGAGTAATGAGAACATACATCTAAAGAATGGTTAAAAAGCTAATCAGGACAGAAGGTTTAACTCTGATCAGAGAAAAAAAATACTTAAGACTATGTTTATGCCTTACATTTTGTTCAGCCAATGAATACACAAGTTGGGGAAGAATATCGCCTTTAACTACAGCTTCTGCTAGATCATCGTTGTAATTGGCAAGTCTCCCAAGGGCCAGAGCAGCTGTCTGTTGAATATTTGGAACCACGTCCAATAGGAGTGGTCTCAACAGAGCCATTACACCTGAATAATAAGAGAAAACCCACATAGAGGAAAAAGAAAAAAAATGTTATTTTTGAAATACAAAGCATAATCTTAAAATTAAGAAAATTAGAAAGTTGTATATTACCCATAACACAATTTATGGTTAATGGATTTTTTTTTATTTCCAGGATAGTACTAGGATACTAAAATATCCCTAGGTCCATATTATCCCAAATATAAAAATAAAAGCAGCAATCAAGTAAAAAGAATAAAGTGGTCAAATGGGACAAAGCAGGTTTGAATTCAAATCTTTAGAAAAACAGAAGTCCCCACATACTTTTTAAAGCTGCCCTGTCCCAAATTCCAGTGATGGACAAGCATGGATTTCTATCCTTTATGGTTCTGAAAGACCTTTGGGGAATCAGTACCATTTCTTAGAAGCCAAAGAGAGAAGTGGCCCAACTTCCTGAGATGATGGGTTTATTGCATTGTAAAATTATTTTACTCTCTTCAGGGTTAGAGTTATTAAAGTTGTGGGAAAGAAAACAGTAATAACAATGACAGACAATTTTTGTATTTTAAAAATATTAAACACACTTGGAAATGGTAATCTTGTTGTCTGATCCTACAATTAAACTGCATCTTCATTATTACCCTATAAATAAAACTTCACATTTTTATGTTTATTCATACAAATAAAATAGGACTGAAAGGAACTGCCACTTCTGTAGAATTTTACTTCAATAGAAAAAGTCAATCCTATTCTAATATAGCTTTTCTTAATGGTTTTCATTCTAAATATTATTGCCACTGTTAATTATAAACAACATTTTCTTTAAATTAGAGACAGTAGTTTATTAGTCCTAGAAAGATTATACCTAATTATAATTTATATCTGTAGACTACACCAATGTATACCATTATAGCTGCATCTTTTCATTAAACCTGATTTAAACACTCTAAGACATATGGGGAAAACATACAAAAATATATAGGCAACTGTATCTCATCTGCATAAACATAATTGTCCAGATTCTCCTGCACAAATCTAAAGTACTTTGATATATGATTGAATTTTTTAGCACTAAATACACACAGCCCTGAACAAACAATTAAAGATAAACATAGCCTATGCCAAGTTCTTCCAAGTTGCTGAAACTTTTAGCGATTTTTAAGCCAATAAAATAATTTTTCAATGCAAACATACAGGGTATACTGCTTGCAATCTTTGAGTGATTCATTTCTAAAAAGAAATGAGCTACATCTAATCACTTCCTATGAATCATATTCTGGGCAACAATAACTAACTAGTCATTCTCCAGTAACTTGTAACATGGTTGGAATTATTTGTGAAAAAGGAGGATAATTAGACTTGCTAATATATACAATCTGCTACATGCAGAATCTCACTTTAATTGGATTTGTGGCTAAAACATCCAGCACAGCAGAATCAGAAACAGAATGTTTATTTCACTCACACCTAGCTTCTTCCAAGTCATCTTTTGAGATTGCCCACTTTTAAGTATAGTTCTTGATTTTCAGCTTTAAAATTTTTTCTATACATGCCATAGAACTAAAAAGCCAATGAGCAACAAATAAAAACATACAGGTCAAAATTTCCAATACAGTGCAAAGATAATTATGTTTTTTAAAAAATAGGAACATACAAGCAAAAAATTTAGTAAAATCAAGAAATAGTTAAACCTTAGAATTAATGTATTTTTTAAAAAACAAAAGTAACTGAAATCTGCAGAAAGAGAAAAGGATTTTTTAAAAAATTGATAAAAAACCTAACAATCATTTTTATTATTCTAAAAAAAACTATGACAGATATCAATCAAGTGTAATTATATTAGTTAGTTTCATGAGTGTTTAACTACTAAAAAGTGCATCATTAAGTGGGCAGACTTACGGAAATATAGGAAATGGCTTTCACTACATAACACTATGACATAAATAGCATTTTAAAAGCAGAACTTTTTTAAAAACAAAGGAAATTTAATCAGATAGAAATATATGCAAAAATGGTAACAAGGAAATGCAAAAGAAATTTCAATTGGATTTAAAATCTTACATATATGATATACCTGAGGTATCAGGAAATAGCTTCTGCAATTTATTAGGTTTTGGGTAGCAACTATAGGAATATTTTTGTTTATATTTATGAAGTGATGTGATAGCTCTCTAAGGTTAATATTTTTCACTCTATTTATGCTGAGACAAAACTAGACAATGATAGACAATCTGCTTAAGAGTCAGAAATGTTTAGGCAGCATGTTCAGGAGCTAAGTGAAATTCACAGACACAATTTAAATCAGGGGTCGCCAACCTTTTGGACCGCAGGGACCACCAAACTCATAATTTTAAATCCCAGGGACCAGTAACTGGTTCTGTGGGCATGGTCTAATTTGTGGGTGTGACTTGGTGGTCATGGGACTGGCTGGGCATGGCTTGTATGTAAATTTTATAAATATTTATATAAATATTGAATTTTTTATTTAGAAAAGAGCAACTTTTACCCAAAATCAGGCAAAGCAGGCAGGCAGATTAAGTTGCTCACAGAATCATTCAGTGATCTATCTATCTGCCATCGGCTAACTCAGTCTGTCACATGTAGTTTGCTTGCCGTGAGTCTGCACTGAATAATAGAACCTGCAGTCCTAAGGAAGGTTTGGCTGTGCTTAAAAGCAGAGCCGAAGATCTAAAGACTAGCTTGAAAGCAAGAAATCCACCCATTTCCTGCTTCCTAGCTAATTTAAATCTCCCGGCACAGCAGAACAGATGATGGTCGGAAAAAGGAAAAATAGCAATTAAGCAGGCAAGTTTGCCGGGTAAGGAGTGAGTGGGCGGGGAAGGTTCCCGCGGGCCATGTGGGCGGCACAGCCTTGTGTTTCTGTGCAGCCTGGATTAATTGCTTTGGAGGGTGCTCTCGGGGTGAGATTTCTCTGCAGCCTACCAAAACTTTCTTGCGGCCCACCAGTGGCCCACGACCACTGATTTAAATTACTCAGTGCAGCTTTCAGCTACTTTTGCTTACATTTATAAAAAAAATCCTGTCAAACTGAGAAAATGACTTATGTGTAAAGAAAGAACAAGTATACAAGCTGAATGCTAGATGTGTAATGAAGCATTGTAATATTTATGAATAAAAAAGGGTTGGCTTGACTGCAAAGGTGATTTTTCCAAAGCAAAGCCAGGGCATTCTACAGGATGGATCTTCCTTCCCCTCACTTGAGAAGGAGAGCTAGACAAAGTTCCCACTTCTGGCCTTGCCTTGCTCCAGACAGCATGCAAAACCCCTGGCACTGCCAACTGTCCTCAAAAGCAACAGCCTCTTAAATGTTACCTTTATTTTTATTTACTTTATATTCTTCCTCCTTTCCCCTTGCTTTTACTTGGCTTTTAGTGTTTTTTCCTCTGCCATAATAGGAGAACTTGGGGAGGTACAATATAATGCTTCATTTTATTTCAGATTTTTTTAATCTCACCTTTATTATTTTTATAAATAAGGCAGAAAACATAACAAGTACTCCTTCCTCCTCCTATTTTCTCCATAACAACCCTATGAGATGAGTTAGGCTGAGAACGTGTGACTGGCCCACAGTTATCCAGACAGCTTTCATGCTTAAGGTGGGACTAGAATTCACAGTCTTGCTGATTTCTAGCTTGGTCCCTTAACCACTAGTTCAAACTGGCTCTCTAATGTTATTGCTTATTATATGTTATTAGAGTAATATTACTCTACCGCCTATCATATACACATATTTCAGCAATATATAATAATACAATAAAAATAAATTTGATAGATTCATCCATGCAAAGTTTTCAATAACCATAATTAAAATGTGTCATAAATCACTATCAAGAAAAAAAAATACAATATGCAGCTCTGTTGTAAAAGTCAGAGATGTTTTATTTGGAAAAGTCTTTCAGAAAGAAAATACCTTATTTTGGGCTAATGTCAGAGAAAAACAACTCTGTTGATTTGCAGGAGATTCTGGAAAAGAATATACTTTCACAACATACGTTAAATTAACTATTTTCCTATATCTTAAAGTATCAAACACTTGGAAGTGAGATCTCTCAAACTCAATAGCCATAAAAGCTAAAAAAAAGACCGTTTTATTTACCAAAGCAGATTCTTTTTTTAATACTAGAAACTGAAAACAATGACTCCTTTATCCACAGTTTGTAAATATCTTACTATCAGAAACAAAACAGTGATATGCTTCAATTTTGCATCCTACGCACCAAGTAACACATGAGTTTTGTATTACAACCACAGTCCTAGATCACTGAAATCCCCATTGTCTAATTAACACTACATATTTTGTGGTTATGAATGTGTTTTAAAACTATGATTATAATCCTCTGATTAGCCATTTCACAGGCTTCCCACTGATGATTTCTGAAAACACTCTTATAATATTCCATGCTTACTATTGTGTCTCAAATGTATTGTGAAATTTGTCAGATTTCCACAGGAACAATATATCTGTCATTTGGGCTTATCCAACTCCACATTTCTTGAAATGATTGCACATATGTTAAATAGCCCATTTGACTATGGTATTATTATAAATTTCAGCCACAAATTTGACTCATGTTATTTTGTGATCTACACACAGAGGGCCACATGATGTACAAGCATTGGAGATGGGATATGCATAACCAATTCTAATATTTTATTTAAGTTCCTTTTATTAAGAATAAGTCCAGTTTGGTGTAATGATTAAAGTGCTGGCTTAGAAATCAGGAGACTGAGTTTAAGTCCCACCTTAGGTATAAAAGCCAGCTGGGTGATTTTGGGCCAGTCACTCTCTCATAGCCCAACCCATCCCACAGGGTTGTTGTGGGGAAAAAAATAGAAAGAAGGAATATTATGTTTGTTTGTAAATCTGAGTAACCTATGAAATAATAAAGGTAGACTAAAAATCTAATAAATAAATATGTAGCCTTCCTCATGCTAGCAGAGCTTATTTCTGAAAACAATCCTAGGACTCATCCTAATTCATTTTTCAGCACTTACAATTTAACCAAAAATAAAATATTTTTAATATGATAGCTAAAAAAGACTACACCCACCCCTAATCTAAAGTGTGCTTTATTCAATTAACAATAACATTTAATTTTCTTTTTTTACTATTTGTTTTAATTGTTTTTATGATTGTTTGCCACTGAGAATCACTGATTTGAGGTGTGCAGCTATATAAATTGAATGAATGAATGAATCAATCAATCAATCCTATTTTCTGTCATTCCATGATACTCTGAATTATACACACAGTACAATAACTCACAAACAAAACAAGCATTGCTAAAAGCTTAAACATTACGCAAACACATTCTTAGACTTCTAGTTGTAGATATTCTATGCATTAAAAATTAAAATGTCAAATCATAAAACTTTAATATAACTTAGAGTTATTTAGTAACAGAAGTAGTATATAAACTTACCATTTCATAGTCATGTTTATTATTTTCAAGGAGTAGTGCAAAGTACAAAAGTCTACACTCAAAGGACATATTGGGGCTCTTATGTATTTATGATCAATGAAATCTCTATCACATAATATACAACCCACAAAAACCGGAGCCCTTTGAAAACATGTTTCAGATTTTCTATTGGTCTTATCTGCATGTGCTTAATAACTTTAAAAACCTTCCTTAAGTGTTCGTTTTAAAGAAATTAAAGACTATTATTAAGTGTTATACCTTATGATTCTTTTGACTCTTGATGAATGTATCTTTTCTTTTATGTACAGAGTACAGCACCAAGACAAATTCCTTGTGTGTCCAATCACACTTCGCCAATAAAAAAATTCTATTCTATTCTATTTTATTCTATTCTATGAGGAAAAATTTCCTTGTTACTGAGATGATAAAATTATTTTACTCCAAAGATTACAGCTGCTACCAGTAGTGCTTTAGCAATCCTTTTTAATTGTAGAAATTCTGAAGTTAGTATTTAGTATTTATTTAGTATTTATTTGATTTGTCAATCACTTACAAGATACAGGTAAAAGAATATAGTTTTGAATATAATAAAAAAACAATAGGACAGGGATGGTAGGCACGATTGGTGCACTTATACACGCTCCCTACAGGCCTTTTAGGAAGGGGGTGAGGTCAATAGTAGATAGTCTAAGGTTAAAGTTTTTGGGGTTTGGGAAAGAAACCACAGAGTCAGGTAAAGATTTTTTTTCTGAATCTTACAGAACAAAAAATAAGGATTAAACATTGCTTCTTCCTTCAGATCCTGAACTTCTCCCATCCCAATGATGCCCTTGATGGTCTAATTTTATTTTCTACTAAGTTAGTACCGTCAGCCTGTCATTTCTTCCTATGGCATACAGTAAAATAGTGCATTTGAAAACAATGTTACAGCAAGGACAAAACTTACCAAATTATTTTACTATTTGATAGATCAAAAACTATGTTTAGGGTCATAAAGAGGAAAAAAAAATCTTGACCACAGATTACACTCAGTATAAGAATGTGCTACAACTGCCTGGGCTGCCAGGATAAAACATGAGAGTCACACAACAATCTATCACAAGTTTAAGAACTAATATTGGGCCTACAGATCACAATTAGTTTGAGTTGAAATGAAAAAGCAGAAAACAGCGAAAATAAATATCTGGAGTGAGCTGAATGAAAAAAAAAGAGTAAGCCTCTCCATCCCAACTATAGCCATCAGGCTCAATCTTCAGTGATCTTATGCCATCACAGTTCTAATGTACAGTGTTCCTGTGATACTGGGGTTTCTACAGTTGGAAACGTCTGAAATCTCTCAGCACTGAAAGGCTATACAAAGCCTCTGTTAATTGTATTAGGTCTTAAGACAAATTATTGTTTTAATTAACAATTAATTAATTAATTAATGCAAGCAAGAATATACCAACTGAATCATACTAGCAAAACAATGGTGAGCAGTTCACAAGGAATTCTTAACCTGTTCCCAAAAGCATTTTATCCAAAGTCTGGCCCCCAGATGTCCATAATCATACATACTGACAGCAAACCATAAGGATTGACCTATCACACAAAATGCAGATATTCTTATGAGTCAAAGGTTAAAAAACAATAAATGCAACAACAGACTTAGTACATAAATCAAGCCAGGCAGAAATAAAAAATGTGGTGGACAAACTCCCTGCTAAAATCTCAGAAATGCTCTCATCTATGAAAAAGCTTCCCCTGCCCCCCACCTTTCCATCACCCATATATAGAACTTAGATATGAATTCAGAGGCCTGCAGCCACATTCTTAAGAGCATATTAACGTGGGATGGGAGGGGGGTATTGTTTTTTGTTTGTATATAGTTTTTTTTAATTTTTGTAAGCTGCCCAGAATCACTGACAGTGACAGGGGAGGTGTATAAATTTTCTTAAATAAATATGGCTATGAGGAACAGCTTTCTGCCTACTCTTGACATGGCAGGTAAGCCTAAATTCATCTCAGCAAGGAGACTGGTTGTGCTGCTCCTGCACTGAATGTAATCTTGGTAATGTCAAGGTGGGAATTAGTGACATAACATATCCTCTCTCCTAGATGGAAAATCAAACACTAGTCTCTGTCATGAGCATATGAATGGGGCTGGGGAATTCCATGCATTTTTACTTCTACATTCACAAGATTACATATGCTCTAGCTCAGTGATGGTGAACCTTTTCCGCACCGAGTGCCCAAACTGAAACGTGTGCGCATGCATGTGCATGTGCTGGAGCACCGGAAACCTGAAGACCAGCTGGCCAGTGCATGCATGCCTGTTTTTTTGGCCATTGTTTGGCCATTTCTCAGGCCAAAAACAGCCTGGAAGCAGCGCAGAAAAGAACCCAGAAAATAGCCTGAAAACGGCCCAAAAACTGCCTGAAAAATGCCCTAGTTTTTGGTAGTTTTTTCCGGTGCTTTAGCGTCCGCAAAGACCAGCTGACCAGCGCCAGAAACCAGAAGAGCAGCTGGCAAAAGCACGTGTTCCGACAGAGGGGCTCTGTATGCCACTTCTGGCATATGTGCCACAGATATCACCAACACGGCTCTAGCTAGTCAGCTAGAACGTTTTTTGTGTTTGCTTTATGACAGTTCAGGAGCAATATTTATTACTGCCACAAATTATCAATTAATCAGACTCCTAAAAGACTGATATTAATATTCCCTTCACATAAATAGCTTCTATTTGAAAAAGCTGCTAGATAGCCCACACAAAGTTGGCTTCAATTCTTTCTTGTCTTTGGTGCTGAATTATTTCAACAGCTTTATGGTTGGCTTGTCCTGGCTCATCCCTATTCAGATCCTTCTCATTTAGCAACTGCCTCATTTAATGACCATCTGCAGTTATATTAGTGGTGAAAAATGTTACAACCAATCTGTATATTTATGACCTCCACCTGTAAAGCAAAGGAAAGCTGAAGTAAGATCTTAAACATAATCACAATTTCACTAAATTACCACTTCCATTAATGATCAAATTGCTAGTCCCAATTGTGGTCACTAAACAAGAACTATCTATACTTTAGCCATCCATCTTGCTGTCTCTTAATTTTCTGTGCCATGAGCTTGATGATTTCTTAGAGGAGACCTTCCATAAGCTCATGCCAATCCATCCAGGCTTTTTTTCGCCACCAAGTCTGGTCTTAATGGCACCACAACTCATGATCAATTTTTATTTCCATTGCCTCAAATTTATGTGCTGTTCTGTTCTAGTGAGTCTTTGTGCTTTGCTCTGAACCCGATTTAGAACCCTTTATAACAAGTTGTTTGTGTGGTGCTAGGCACTCTCAAGCGGAAAGACTCGGGACCATACATTAAGTTCCAATTAAGAAGATTTATTGCACAAGCCTAAACTAGGAATCTAGTTATTTAACAGTTAGCACTAAATTGGCACCAAATAAGAGTCAACAGAATTCAAAGGGGGATGGACTTGGAGCATTTTCAGATACATAACGATTCTGGTTAGAAGCCTCTTCAGACTTCTACTCTGGAATCTGTGTCTTCTTCTCCTACTGATACTCAAATATTTAAAACTGCAATTCTTCAATCTTGAATCAGGGGCTGAAAATGATTATTACAATGATCTTTAAATTTTCCAGCCATGAGAAGTTAAAAAAATTATGCGATTTCCAGCCCCAGAAGAAAATAATTGCCATAATGGAAGTTATCACTTATGCATCACAAAGAAGGGCCATCATTCCTTGAGATTAACAATGATAACTTTTGCAATTTATTGAAGTTTGTTTCATGACAAAAAAAAATCCTATATTGAAAGGATTTATAGAATTCTTCACATACTTTCAACATTACAGGACCTATGTGACTTCATCCAATTAAATGAATAATGTGTATATGTACAATGAATCATTGGAATTCTTTATTTCAGTTCAGTATAAATTTCTTTAAAAATTGTATAAAATTCCTGATCAGTTACTATGGGTTTATGGAACAATGGGAGCTATCTAGATAAAAGATTTGCAGTGATTCAACACCAATATATAAGACAATGAACATTTATACTGTTTAATTGAAGCAATAAAAGGATTAATATTCCTAATTCAATGTCTATATCAATATCACCATATCACAATAACATAAGAATACACAGCACTAAATTTTATAAAGTTTATAGTGCTCTGGGTTGTATCCAGAATGATTGAAATCCTTCGCCATTTGTCTAAGAGTTTATCACATTGAAATTGGAAGGTTTTGCATTTGAGTAGGCATAAATAGGCTTAGAACTAGATCAGACAGAAGTCAACATGAAAGTTTATCTATAGAGATCCAATTGTTTCTAATGTAGCTCATGCACAATTTAGTCTGGATCTAATCTTGCCATTTTAAGGCAAATTCTGTTAATATGAACAAGTATTTTCCCCCACTCCAGAGCACTTTCTAACAAAAAAAGAAATGTTACTGCTTTAGATATTTTATATCCTTCTTATATTGTTTAATCCTTCTTATACTGTTTACATCCTTCTTATATTGTTTAAAAAATTAAGTTATCCATGCCTTGTTTCTGTAACTGTAAGAATTTAGCTGTTACATCCTGCCTCTAGGCCTATATTTTTTTGGCTAAAACATTAAATGCATAGGAGGTGCTTCAGGATATGCTTGAAATGAAATTCCATATTAAAAGAATCTTTGTAATTAAGGTCAGTAATTATTTTCTAGAAAAAAATAAAAAAGTGACAATATACAACACTACTAAAAATACTGAAGAAATAATTAGGCCAATTTTGTATGCAATCTTGTTAAAATTAACTCAGATGTTCTTTCCAAAAAACATCCTGCTATATTATACTCCTTCCCCCTAGCATTTCCATATTCAAACTCTTTTTAAATTTATTCTCTTAAGGAACAGGGCTTAATAAAATGAAATTATTCTTCAATAGTTCTTTAGCAGAGCTGATACATAGTACAAGACCATTTCAATGATCTACCAGAAGGGATACAAAAATAATAAGAAAAAGAAATGAAAGTCTAAAGTTCATTTTCCTAATATCACAAAATGTACTTTTGAAAATACATGTATGTATTTAATTATTATAAAACATTCCTGAATTGAATGAAAATAATATTTTTTCATGTGTAATTAATTAAAGGATTACCACCTAATCCTGCATATCCTCATCAGTATTTACTCTTTAATATCTTCATAACTGAAATTGAGAATAGCAATATTAAAATAAATAATCCATAAATTTTCCACAGATTTTAAAAACAAAGTATATAGGACTGATATCTAACATATATAATAAATAATAATCATGTTTTTTTTTAATTTTCAACTTTGGAGAATGTTTATTTTTAATAATTACATTGTGTAATTGGTAGAATCCCTAAAAACATATAGTGTTAGGTATTTCAAGTTGATGCATAATTTCTGGGGCTAATAATTTTGCCACTGTTTGAACTTTTTTTTACATTTAAATATATCATTGATAAATACACCTAGAAATTATGTAAAATAGAACCAAAAAAATAACATTGCTAATCTAATAAAAATATACAAAATAGCAATTGAGTAATTGACATTTAAAGAAACTAGAGATCTACCGAACTGCTACTATAGAATTAGCTCAACCTTTAATATATTATTAAATCTAACCAGATTATATTTCGATGCTTTCCAATGGTGATTTCTTCAGTCAGAAAATCTGAGCACTAGGTAGTGAATTGCTGCTTACTTCTATTCTGTCTTTCATTGTCTATTATTATTATGAATAATAATATCTTTAACAATTTATGTCGGTAGTTTTAGAAAGCAAATATACAAGAGAATTTTATTATATAAATATATTTCTTATTTTTAGCCTTTGTGTATATATATATATATGCAAGATTCAAAAATACTAAGCTGCGTGTAATGGAATTAAAGAAGAAAAAAACATTTTTTATAGTCTTGTTTCTATTTGTTTACCTGCATTCTGGAGAGTCTCTATATTTTGGGGCCTAGTAGCAAGTTCTGCAACTGTCTGGACAAATTGTGTTCTGGCTCTTTGATATTGCTCAAAGACTGCAAAGAAGAAAGAAAGTAGAGTAAGTACATTTCAGTAACACTGCTCCACACAAACATCTTTGGAAGCACACCCAGAAAAAGACGTGTTGTGTGTCTCCCTTTGTTATGATCTATGCATGAAAAAGAACCACAAATTTCAGAAGATTAAATGTTACATAAAAAGGGAAGGCGCACCTTAAAATTGAGAAATAAATGATAGCATGGGGGTAGGCAAGAAGAAACAAGATATAGTATTTGCTTTATATAATTAAGTGGCTGTTATTTAAAATAATGAGCTCCAGCAACCGAGTCAAGAAACACAGTAAAAAAATGGGACTGACATTAAATATAACGAAGATCAAATTAGAGGCAACAAGACAAACAGCCACTTAGAACTGACAATGAATTATTGAATAGCTTCAACCTTTTAGGATTTATCAACAGTAAAGAAATGAGCAAACAAGAAATAACACTGTAGATTGATAAGATTGCATTGGAGTTTTTGGAAAAGATATTCAAATGCCAAAATATGTCAAAACCTACAAAGAGCAAAACTATGCAGGCAGTAGTTTTCTATGACAATAAACTGAAGAAATATTTGACTTCAGAGAATCGGAGCAGAATATTAATCTTTTGAACTTGTTTTGGAGAAACAAAACACCATATGACAACCAAAAGACCAGATCAATGAAAATTCTGGCTCAATTTGTTATATGGGGTTTCATTCAGAGTGACCGATATAATCATGCTCCAATCATATCCTGGACCCATCATGCATTACTTACATCTCCTGAGAAGCCCATAATGCTAAGAATGATGGAAGGAAAGAGGCTAACCAGAGGCAAGGTAATGTGTGCACTGTTGGAAGATCTACAGCACCAGGTTTGAATACAAAATAATAGAGTTGGAAGGGACTTAACCCTATACCATTTCAGACAAGTGACTGTCTCTT
Source organism: Pseudonaja textilis (assembly GCF_049901715.1). NCBI lineage: Eukaryota > Metazoa > Chordata > Lepidosauria > Squamata > Elapidae > Pseudonaja > Pseudonaja textilis. The sequence goes on along the minus strand of NC_142008.1, from coordinate 26,337,305 downwards.
CTTAAAAGCTTTCAGTGATGAAGAGTGAAGAGGCAAGGCATTCCACTGATTGTTCTCAAAGATAAGAAGTTTCTTCTTAATTCTAGGTCACTTTTCTCCTTGGTTAGTTTCCATCCATTGTTTCTTGTCTTGCCTTCTGGTGCTTTGGAGAATATGTTTATCCCTTTTCTTTTTGGCAGACACTCAAATATTGATGAACACTGCTATCAATAGACATAGATAATCCTGGAGAAGGCCTAACTATATAGAGGGGTAGGAGTCAATATTGGTACATAATAAATATATGTAAACATGTATTCACACATATATAAATGAATATGATTACATCTTATATCATGTCATACATCATATTCTATTTAAAACTTTTGGGTGAGGACCCTAAAATCTAGAAAAATGCCTCTTAGACGCCTCTATAATTTGCTCCCAAATTATAATTTTTAATGTGCTAGGAGCAAAAGAGAATCAATCCATCAGAAGTGAAAGATGATTGGAGAGTTATAATACTGAGTATAATTTAATAAAATCAAATTTAGCTTTTGTCTTCCTTATCACTTTGAGGACAACCATCCAGGACACAACCTGGCATGAAAATAAATGGTGCACCTCAGAAGTATCTTACGTTCACATGCACATACAACACACGCACACACAAAACATACACACTTTTCAGGGTACTATAACTTAAAAACAATAACCCTGTGAAATCGGGGAGTCCAAACACTCCATATTTAAATACCTTGCAGGACCTGCCTCTGACTCATCCTTCCTGCTGAGAGTTCCCCCAAGTACGGTTTGGGGTGCCGGCTTTCGCGGTGTTGTTAGGATCTTTCGCCGCGGTCTTTCCCTACGGCTCTTTCCTCCTAAGATGTGGGTAGCGCCCCCGGACCAAACTTTAACAAGGCTCCTGCAGTTAGCAGCGCTGCCTTGCCCTCGGAGCCTTTTCAGTTTGGGCTGCGATGTGTATCCTTCTCCTTGGTAACCAAACGGAAGCAGGCGCCATCAAAGGGGCGGGAGAGAGCCTGCGGCCTGCGCCTCATTGTGACATCGCGACACCGCGCACCGGTTCTGGTCGTCGGCTGCGCCTAGGTCCGGGCCCCGTCCAAGAGGTGCGCGCGGTGCGATGGAAACTTGATGCAACGGCAGCCGCCGCGCCGAATCTTCCGAGCCTAGTTGGAAGCGGCGCGCGCGCGCTTTGCTTGCTGCGCTCCCTTCTTAAGACGAGCCTCAAGATACGGCGGAGAGCTGTAATTCTGCTCCTTTTTTCTGCTCCATTTCCCTTCGGGGTAAGTCCCGGAGAAGGCAAGCTTTGCGCTGTTGAAGTAACCAGCCCGAAAGACTCCATTCCACTCAAAAGTGCGTCAAGCATTCCTCTGGATGTGGTCTCTACAATTAGTACCTCTGACTTCTGATTCCACTTCTCGCAAGGCAGGCCTTTTGAAGGAACAAAATCTTGCTGAGTGTTTGGGCAAATAATTCTTCCACGCGAGAGATTGATGAAAAAGCAGCTGTTTGCATCATCTGCCGATGTTCTGTCTTCGCTTATATTAAGTGTTCCCTAAGATGACCACGGTTCCCAAGAACAAGAGTGCTCGACCTGCCTTACTTCTAATAGACTTAATAGGGCTTGCACTCTATAACCGCTTTCACTTCTGCTGAGATTTAACTACCCTTAAATTTTTAACTGTCAAGTTACATACATATAGTACAAATGTGCTTTTGTTCCTTAGGTTTATACATCTCTTTCTTCTAGCAGCTGAAAGGGCTAACACATTACACTTTTTCTCAAATGAAGTTCTCACAATTCAAAAAGTCATGGGCTAGGAGTGATTGGCCCCAAATCACCTATTCCTATTCAACACTTCTGCCACTATACCATGCTAGCTTAGTGTGACCCACCCTCCTTGCACTTATTTGATAAACTGTTATTCCACAAAGTAGCAGGAATTTTTTTTTTTAAAGTGGTTCTCTTTGTCCTTGCCTCCTCCCAATAAGAAATCCTTAATTTTCAGCATCCCTCTAGTGCTTAGGAAATAATACTCTGAGTAGCATCTTTTGGTCAGATTTTGGTTACCACAAGCTAACACATCTCTTTTCCTACAATCTTAGTGAAGGGAGGTCAAACATCTTCCCCCATTTGTAGCATATATGGAGATTAATATATTTTGAATAGAAATAAATAGGCACTTAAGACTCTTTTTCCAGTGTTACCTGTAGAAGGGGGGATTTTTCAAACTCTCACATTCTCACCACATTGCCTTTGAAACCAATAAACCCTAATAATAAATGAAGAAATTTTCCTTTTGCTTTAGTCAATAGCTGAAATCCAATAAGTTAATTTTTCTTCTGGTTTAGTCTAAACAAATGAAACATTTCCTTTTACATTGTGCACTAACAACAGTATGTATATCTGGCATATTCCCTTGGTTCCTTACATACACAAATCAGTAATCAGCCAAGATCCTCATCACAGGTTTCAGAATTACTGGTGTTGAGACAAAATGATCACTGACCATTACTGTCCCACTGTAATGTGAATTTCTCAGGTTTATATTTCTGGCAATCAAGTGAGCTGTTCTCTAACAGGATTGGATCTGTGGGGTTCTTAGCTCAAGACTCACAGGGCTGAAAAAATTGGCTGAGCAGGACTAAAACCCGACTCTTTAAGAAAAAAATAAAAGACAGTAATCTAAATTCCTTCATCCTAAATTCCTCATCCTGAAGCTACCAAAAGTCTTCAGGGTTTATCTGGGGATCTTAATTCCTATTCCTAGCAAATCCCAGTTATACTAGTATAGGAAAGCAAGACATAGAGCACTCAGATAAATTAAACATTTTTAAACATCTTTTCATTAAGGGTATTTTTCTTAGGGAAAGATTTAACATTGTGTATGAATTTAGTCGGCCAACAACAACCTACCGGAAGAGTCCCATTGAGGGTGATTTGCCATGTTTGGGGCAATTCCTTTTAACATATGTCATGCCGTGCATTTTTTATCACAAGCAGAGGTCACATCGTGTGGGTGATGAGACTTTCAAAAGGACCTTCACAAGTTCTTTGTGGCAACAACTGGGTTTGGCCAAGAAAAGATCTCACAGGCAGGTTACAGGCATGGCAGGAAGCAATTCATGGCTAAAACAAGCTTGTCTAAACCAAGAATCAATCATGAATGCTTGTTATCTGCTTCATAGACATCATTCCGGTCAAACTAATAGATGCCACTCAGAATGTTCAAATGATGCTGACATACCCCAGCTGAAGATGGACTAACTATGGAGATATGTACCTCCTCCACTTTGTCATTTGCTTATTCAATTTGTTCATTATTATGTGTTATACTTGCATCTTGGATGTAATGCACCTAAGGATTCCACCCCTTTTTAAATCCTTTATCTCTGAACGTGTTGGTAAAAACCATTGGGAGAAGGTGGACTTGATCCTCAGCATCTCTGGAAAAAGTCAAACATTTTAACCATTTCACTACACCAATTCTTCCTTTTAATTATAAAAACAATATGATGAATTGAATAAGACTTCTTATCTAGCTCATCTGGATTGTGGATTTATAATCCAATGTATCTGAAAGTCTCAAAAATAGAATACTGACATCAGGCACTTTATAGGACTTCAGAGGTGGGGACTTTTATCAGTCCCAGTTAAAGGAAACAATTAAATCAAGAGCCAAGTAAATCTTTTGCCAAGTAAATCACCGGCATATTTCACTCTTAAGTAGTCCATGGGCTAGTAGGTGTTCACTGTTAAAATCCAACAGTGGGAGATCCTATGCTTGGAAGTAAGATCCATTTTGCCCATCAGAAAAGGAAAACAACTTGGCTTCCTCTTTTTTCCTTATGACAGGCACACAAATATTTAGTTAGCATTTCACATGTACATTAAGCCTTCTTAAATATATTGAAATTAAAATGATGGGTCAACCTTTATTTCCCTCCCCACTGAATGTACAAAAATGAAAGGGATATGGGCTCATATAGCCTAGAGCATTTTGGTTTCAATATTACATAAACCATGCTTGCTGAATGCATAAGCTAAATCAAATCAACTACCTTTTGGCTCAGTGCAGTGAGCAAACCCAGCCTAGAGGAACTAGTGCAGATTGTATTTTCCATCCTTCTTTATGGAACACCAAGGAGTCCCTTTTCTCCTGGTACCGATACTGATTTCTTTTGCTCCTTAAAAAGCAGCATTGTGTTGCGTCTTTGGTACAGGAGAATTGTAATAGGCCAGAGCTAGCCTAAGGGGGAAATATTCCCAGAAAAGAACGAAGTGTAATGTTCTTTTCTCTTTAAGGATGCTGCTTTAAAGTGCCAATCCTTAACCAGATACAAGGCCTGCAACCTACCAGCACTCAGAGGGTCAAGTAAGGCTTTGCATGTGAAACTCAAAAGTTTGCGCAGTAAGGCAATTGCAGTTCTAAATCAACGCACTTGACTTTTCCCGGCTTTGAACCTGTGGCCGAGGAACTGCCTATTCCAAGTGAACGATACACTCTCGGCCACCATATTTTCCAAGCCACAGTCTCTGAGCAACCTGCAATTTTCTGCCAAGCGGGCAACAGAAGTCAAAACCGCCCATTTAACATAGGGCGGGGCGGGGGCTATAGCACGGCGTGCGAAAGACGCTGTGGGGCGGCGTGGCCACAGCTTCTGGGGACGCGTGGAGGATCGGCCGCCAGGAGATCCCCGAGGGGCCTGAGAAAAAAAGGAAAGAAACGCCCCCCCGCAAAAGATCAAAGCATCACCCGACCACCGTGCAGCCTGCCCGTGTGCACAGCTACTTGGCAGAAATTCCAGTCCGGGGGGCTCTGGGGAAGTCTGCCTAGGATTTCGGCGGTAGCAATAAAAGTGCGCAATTTGGCCACGGTGCAGGGTTCCAGCCATGCGCGGTGGATTCTCTCTCTGGTTCTTAGAGGCCAGAGAAAAGCGCCGCTTTCCACCACCCTAGACTCAAAATAGCCTCAGGAAGGAGAACTTGAAGCAAGCAGAACAAAATAACCTTTGCTGCTGCTGTCTCCTCCAAAGCCTTTTCTTTTCTGCGGCTACGCGAATCAGCTATGACGCAGCTTAGTTACAGATTTAAAGGCCCACAGCCGCAAGACTAGTGTAACGTCACGCGGCATTCTCTGTGACGGGGAGTGCGCATGCGCAGCTTTGTGGCCGACTTCGCTTCCTCCAGAGCGCGGCTGATGCCAGGGCGCCCGCGAGCTTAGAGTGTTTTTAGTATTTATTTTTAAGCTGTGCCAAAGCCTCTATGGTTTCTTTTTTATGCGCATTGCTTTTCTTTCCTGGTTGCAGTTGAAAAGGCGTGTCCATTTGCGCTCGCACACGCATAGACTGGATTAAGATACTGAATTATGTTGTAGTTTGCTTAATAAAGTACCAGCGATTGATCTCATTTTTCGCATGCATGCACCCACATCTCCATCAGGCTATTTTGCACGTTACTGTATTTTCTTTCTGGGAGAGCAGCGTTATGCAGAATACTAAAACAAACAAAAAAATCATAAGCTAAAGAAATCAAAGGCATTAAGGAAGAAAATTAAATATCTCACTATTGCAATAAAATGTAAACTACAGATTGTGGAATAAATATAAAATAGGCTAAACCAAAACAATAAGCATCTCAGGGGAATGTTTGAACTCCAACTCATAACCCAATACTATAGAAGAACTTTTCTTCTGCACAGAAAGGTATTTCACGACATAACAGGCATCATAATATTAATAGCAAATTGCTTTTCAGTTAATCTGGTTGGAAATATTCTTACTTCTATGTAATATATCTGATTTCTAAGTAATAACTCGACCTGAGAACAGTCTATGCCCAATTTAGCATCAGTTACAAGTACAAAGATCCCATAAACATATATCTACAGCATATTCTCCAATGATCAATTATTTCAGTAAGGTCACATGCCATTATTTGAGAATCACTATACAATTAAAATGGAGTTGTCTTGTCTGCATAGCTGCAATGGATCCAGCCAAGTTAGCCTGCAAATTAGTGTGTTCTGAGCTGAGAAAAGTTCATTAATCTTAAATCCAAGAATTTCTCAACTGCTGTAGCAGGTGCAATCTAATTTGTTGGCCATGCCCTATTTCTCCTAGGGGACCAGTTAAAACTACACTTAATTCTATGCTAATATTGCTCATCGGGGACAACTATGTGTAGGACCCAAGCTCCTAGTAATCACCATAAGGCCCTTCTTCACTTTCACTTTACATCACCACCACCTAAGCTCCCTCAAAACTGTAGTGCTTCCCTGCAATCTTCTCACACGCAGGTGATTTGGTTCCTTTTAGGAAAAAAGCTGGCTGTCACTTGCTAGCCTAATTGCATTCTTTGTTCTAAAAACTATAGTGCTAAAACTGTGCCTGGTGAGCAGGCTTACTTTTTCAGTTAATGTTTACTTTTCAGAGTTAATCATAACTGGGTTCCTTAGAAGTAATTTGCTTGCCTAAATACATAAAAAGAAGGCAGATTTAATTTATAGAATGAAAAGTTTAAAGATTTGGGTATCTGTTGAGTAAATAAAATGAACAGAGCTTGCAAGTTCATGGTTGTTAGGTATGAAGATAGAGAATTTTTCAATGTTCAGTGTATTTTTTTAATATCTATCGTGATGATGGTATCTTTATTTTCTATTCATTTACTCAGAAATTTGGCTAAGGTATTAGGCTGGAAAGCAAGAGACCATGAGTTCCAATCCCACCTTAGGCACAAAGTCAGCGACACCAGTAACTTTTTCTCAGAAGGAGCCAATAACAAACTACTTCTGAAATCTTGTAAAAAAAAAAAAGCTGCAGGAATTTGGATAACCACTGGACCTCAATGTTGACTAGGGGTACAAAAAGAGTGCTTTTAACATCAGTGTGCTATTTACATCTAGGGAGACAAAGCATGGAGCTCTCTATTTACTAAGGTTTTATTTGGTGAATGAAAATTTAATCTAATGAGGAACAGCCATTAACTATAATGGGAATATAATATGCTTTGGTTTGTTCTGGTTTGCATTTTGATCCTGAAGCCTGTCTCCTCAATTTTGAGAGATTAACTCTAAGAGCTGAGTGGAAAATCTGATACTATCCATTTTGAAACAGAAATTGGACTGTTTGCTAATGACCAAGGTAAAGTAAAACTGAACAATGTTCTTCCAACTGAAGAACATCAGTTCCAGGTATTATCTGTGTGGATCAGGATTAAAAAGTGTGGCCAGCACAACCATGACTGATAGTTCTATCTGAAATCCATAGTTTAAAATGTCAGAGGGGAATCAGTTTAGGTGAGATTACTTTTCAAATGATTAAAAAAATTTTTTTTAATCCAACTGGAGTCATGTACTGGGGGGGAATTTCAGAATTTATACTAAGGCAAATTTTATTGGGCCTACAGAAGTTTATAAAGTTAGTGCAAATTTCCCAGTTCTTAATAATTCTTCATGAGGCAAGAATGTAGAATGTGAGAGTCAGAAGGGGAGACAAGAAGAAAACTATGGTTCTTGTTGAACATATATTAATGTCATATTTTATAGCCTAATGGCAAGTGATTAAAGCCAGTACTTCCAGGATTAGCACTCCCAGAATAAAGGCACATAAAGAGATGTGAAACTGGATCAGGTTTCTTAGGCTTTAAGCTAATTCAATCTTCCTGAACTCCAGACAGACTGGTTTCCATCCACGTGTCACCATAACTGGGTTTTCGGTTCGCTGTTTAAGACATTCCGGTGCTGGAGATTCGTTTGAGGACCTGGCGGCGAGCCATTACTTTCGGCAGCACGATTGAGCCGTCTCAGAGGCTCCCTCTAAGAGCTCCGCTGAATCTGGTTTCAATCTGGGATACCGCTTCGGTTCGGCAGTTCTTGGAGATGCTGAAGGAGATCTAAGCTACACAATCTTGGCCCGTGACCAGGCTTCCGCCTTGCTACTTTCGGTTTCTGGCCTGATCAACCGCTTCTCCTCGGGTTTTGACGGAAGCAGTGCGATCTTTGCCAGATACATGAATTCAATCGCTATCACTAAACTGAAGATCAAAACCACATTTAAATGTGAAATCCTGTTTCCTGGCGCAGATGATGAGCGAGGAGAAGCGAGTTTAGAGACAACGACTTTATGAGTTTCCTCCTCTCCCACTCTGTTTACAGAGTCTGCGCAGCAGTTTTGTAGCTTACCTTGTGTGAACCCAGTTGTTTCAATTTGTAACCCGGGTTTATTTATTCTCTTGAGCGGACCGAACTCATGAGGGCTAATTCAATAAAACAAGATTAGGCGAGGATGCCTTCATGTGTCATATGCTAAGAGCCGCTTACTTACGCTAAATTTGTTTCTTATATTGTTAAATGTATAGAACCATAGAGTCTCCCATACGTTTTGATATGGTATCTAAATTCTAGCCAAGACTCCGCACAAGCCTTTGGGAAACACAGGAATTCTTTGGGTGAACCAAAGCATTTCAGCGTCTGCCAAGGATTAGACGGTTGTCTTTGTCGCACTCGTGAGGTACAGCTGAGTTATGGTGTCCCTACATCGTACCGAAAGGCAGTGGGTAGTACCGGGTCCGGAGAGTTCAACGTCTCCTTGGCGCCCTGCTGGACCAGTCTTAAGCCTGTTTTTCTCCGAAAGAAATCTCACTGACTTCGGCAGCGCAGGGAGAAGAGCCCCCAGTCAAGTGCCAAGGGTTGACCTGAGACCTCTCCGAAAAATTTTAGAAAGAGGAAGGGCTTCTTTCCTCTTTGCTTCAGCTGCAGTTTTGAGACAGCCAAGGAGCCTTTGAGTTTGGAAGTTCGCATAATTTTCCCTCAAGCAAACTCAATCAGAGGAGCAGCTGTCCAGTGAGACGGTTGGAAATACATTTTCTCCTCCTCACCCCTTCTCTTTTTCATTGGAACTTAAATTTGTTTCTCTGCTGCCAATTCTTCCTGAAGTGCTGCACTCCCAGAGATGCCTCGTGTCCTAAAATGAAGTGGAGGGAAAGAGTTTAGAGTGTAGAGTGCAAACTATTTGAAGCAGATCTGTCTGGCCTGGAATGTTTGAAAAACCCAGATCTCTCAACCGGCATCTTTACGTTTCACTACATTGGCATCCAAATCTCATTTCTAACGGTAGGGGAAATGCTGTCTATCTCCTACCAAGTCTGATTCACAGCAAACACCTGCTTGCCAAATAAAGTTTAAATGTTAGGCAGGGATGGGATGTTTGGAGACACAACCCCAGACCCTGGTAATAGAAGTCAAGGAGGAAAAAAAAAACAGTTCGTTGGAGGAAATGAATATTGGCGTCAAGCCTATTTTAATTTAATGTTAGTACTTAAAAGAATGGGCTCCCATTTTATTTTCAGCCTTACCCTCTTTCACAAGAGGTTTAGAAGCCTTGGAAGGAAGGAAGTTGGGTAAGAGTGAACATATGTGAGCATCCAGCATTACCTCCAAGCCAGCTAGGTTCCAGAAGCATCTGGCTGCTGCCTCCCTATGGAGACCTAACCTCACCAGAATGCTAAAACTATTGGAAATGGGTATAATCTTCCAAGACTGATTTAGCTGTTTCTTCCCTTTTATAGGTTTTTAAATTATCTAAATTAATAAACAAAAATACACAAAATTATTAAACAAGGTGAAAAAGAGAAGAAAAGAAGCAAAAACATACAAGACAAATATTTAGATATATATATATATCTCAGTAAACCAAAGCCATAATTTATTACAGTTCTCCATTTTATAATCCAGGAAATCAGGGTGACATCTGCTTGAGATGCTTCCAAATGTCATTTTGTTCCTCTGGACTTAAAAAAAAGGTTCTATTCCTTTTGACTAGGAAAAGTCCTCACATATTTCCATCAAGCTCATCTTCCTTACTCTGACCAGTGGCAGAAGTATTTCCTTTTCTTTGTGTTTGAAATTTAAAAAAGTATTAGCATGACCTGGAAATGATAAAGCTGATCTTGCTGCATATTTCTGCATCACCACATCTTTGATATACTACTCATTTTAAAGCATATACCCTTGGAGATTATTTTGACTACATAATTTATTCACCCATTTTATATTTCTTTAAACCCATCAAACAAATAATGTCATGTTTTCCTCAAGAGCATGGGGCAGCCTATTGCACTTTTCCTCCCTATTTTTTTCTACCAGCACCACAATTCTGTGGACTAGATAGGGTTGAGAAGGGAGAGCAATTTTCTCAAAGTCACCAAGGCAGCTTCTATGGTATGAGTGAACTGAACTTGCATGTCCCTGACATAGTATTTACTACAACACACTGGTTCAATTTAATTTGAGGAGTGACTTCCCCCAGTGTTTTTCACATTTGCATCTTATTGTGTGAACCCAGCTAATTGGGTTTGTGATTGCACAAGCATCTCTTGATTTAATGTCACTATTCCCATAGTGTTTCTTTCATCTCTTCCCCGACCTTTGAGGGAGGCAGCCCTTAAGATGCTTAGCCATTCTACTACAAAACCAGTTTTTTTCCTTATTCCAACACTATCCAAAGACAGAATATAAAATCTGTTAAGTTTAGCTACTATTGGAGATAAGACTGTCAAATGCAATGGCTAGGAAGAGCGACAGGAAAAAGGTCCTCAGAAGAGAACACCAGGTTCCTGCAAATGTAGCCTAGAACTGACTCAAAAGAACCTTGTTGGATGGCAAACAGTCTACCTGGGAGCTGGAAAGGGCTCATCAACTTTTTACAAATAAGAATAGGGGTGTTCTCAGAGTATGGGTTGGTGAAAAGAGCAGGTATGGATAAGCCATGGCTTGTATCTTAGTGCAACTTCTCAACCCTATTATATTAATCCAGTCCCAGACTTAGGTGACTAAACTATGGTAATAACCCAAGATGGGACTCTTGAAAATAATTAGGTATTTGTTTCATATGGAGTTCAACTTCAGACTTTCCAGGCTCCTGGATGCAAATGTAAGCTGCAGAGTGGATTCTTAAGGGATACGGCCACATTGGCATTAAAGACTATTCAAGGCAAAACAAGGGTGTCCATTATCAACCTGAATATACTTTAAATGAAATCTCAGCATCAAAAGTAAATACCAGCATTATCTCTGTACGTTACTTCTTAGAGCTGATTCTTAGAATTTTGGTCTATCGTTTCAAGGTAAGGAATGGTGCAATAGACTTCAGGTTATCAATCGTAAAAGAAACATTCATATGAAATAATGCAAAGATTTTTTTTAACCTGGAGAGGCGCGGATGGTGGGGTGGAGAGGCGCCTTTATAAATGTTAGTTAGATACTTTCTTTAATTTCCTTTTCATTGAGACCATTGACTGATTATGTGCCTTCAAGTCAGTGTGGACTCTTCCGATCTATAGATAGCCCTTCTTGAATGTATTCCCGAGAGAAAATTGATGCCAAAAAGCTGCGAGTTTTGAATACTGTAAACACCCCAAAAGCCCCTCGGTGCCCCCTCGAAGCCCACTTCCATGCGGCACTCTTGTTGGCCAGCCTAGACTCTGCGCTCCCTCTAAAGGAAGGGGTCTTCTGACCTGCGGACTTTGTCCCGGACTTAAAGCTTTCTTCATCTGTCGGACTTCACTTTGCATTTTGCAACGCAGTGGGAAGACATCCCCTGAAACGGGATTTGCTGCAAATCCTACGATTCCGTGAGAGGCTCCATGTGGCGGAGAAGCAGAAAAACCCTCCCCTCCCCGATCCATACGCATGTATGTCCTTCCCCGTCAGACGCCCTGTTCTCCTTGAAATGAATGTGAAGTACCTTCTTTCTCCTTCCCTTTAACAAAAAAAATATATAGCAAGAGATTTAAAGTTGGCATCCAGAAGTACTCTTAGCCCCCTGGTAATCTACTTTCGCGGGAGCTGAAGGAGAAGCTGCTAATAGAAGCTGCTGGCTGGCCTCGTAGCGTGGCGGGGAATGAACTGCCATCCGCTGACTGGAGAAATGGCAAATTGTCCGCCGAGTAGCTTGACGACCCTCACCGTAGAGAGCAATGTTTGGAGGTATCCTGATACTTGGGGAACGGGCGGTGGACCTCGACCCACAAACTCCGCCAGTAGCGAGCCCGCGTCGCCCACGTCTACCTACCCCGCCCCTTTGTGGTTTGCCGATTAACCTAGGTCAGGCTCTCTCGCCTTGCCTTAGCTGCCGGGGATGAGGGCAGAGAGGAGGGAGGCGTGTGTCCATTGAGCTACCTCATATATATCCAGGGCCGCACCTGCTACCCCCCCCTCTAATAATTCGCTCTCTGGCTTGAGGGAAATGGGTGTGGGAGAGACTTAGTCCTGGAAGTAAGGAGTCCGGAACCCGCCTGCCGCCTCTCAGCTGCTGCTGCTGCTCCTGGCAACCGAACAGCAGCACCCAAGCCGGCGAGAGCCCGAAAGAGTGGAGCTCTCGGCGTAGTCTGGTATCCCTCTCGGGCCTGGCGGGGCGCCGAGTGGTCCTGCATCAGAGGCTCTCCGGCGGAGACAATGGCAGCCAAGATGTCAGAAAGTCGAGGGAGCGCCGGCCACCGTTGCTTCTGTAACCTTTCAGGCTCGCTTTGGGAGCAAATTGGCAGCTGCTAAAGAGCTCTTACTGGCTGGCGGCAATGGGGAATTCGGATTCGTAACTGAATTGGGGTGGGGTGGGGTGGCTAGGACCGCATCGTGGATCTGGACTCCCTTCTGTTTCCTGCAGGCAGAAGCTGCGAGAAGACACTTTTAAAGGCGACCCATCCTTTGGGAACTTATCGAGACATATGCAGCAGTTTGTTGTTACCGATGTTTAAATCTTTTTTTTTTTTTGACATCAATCTTCTTTCCCTCTTGCATACATCGGCAGATAGTGAGGAGAGGCGCAGAATCCGACTATATTAACGCTTTGTGATAATTTTGTCCGTGCTTATAATAATGTATGGATCGTAAGTAATTGGTCATTTTAAGAATTAATTTTTTAACAGGAGGGTTTTGCACTTACTTCTTTCCTCTTCCCTCCTCATCTCCATTTACCTTGTATTTCAGACTTGTGGAGTGTGAAGTGAAGGATTTACATCTCCTTAAGGACCCTGGTTGGATCCAAATGGGCTTTAAGTAAATATAAGAATCAGTAGAGCAACAATCTAGTCAACATTCAGAATCCGGAAATACAACCGGAAACATTCAGTTTCATGTACATTTTATTTTACATGCTTGAAGTCAACTTCCCATACTTAGCCTTTATCCACCGTCCCACAATCTGAATATATTAATCACAAATGGCCTATAACTGTGCTGGGTGACTTATTTCAAATCTTGTACACCACTTTTCTTTAGGTGTACTTAAGATGATATCTGGGTTTATACCCCCAAATGCAGTTTCATTGTTTCAAGTTTCTTGAAAGAGTTATTCTAATGCTAGAGGATCACTGCTAAAATATAACAAAGCAATCTATAAATAAGATGGAATTATTCTAGAAGTTAAGAATAAATTATGCATCAATGCATGAAGATAACTTGATAAAAACTGTAGAAAAAGAAAGAGAGGTGCTGGTTTTGACCATTTCTAAACTCAGAAGTAAGACCTGCTGGGTCCATTAGAATTACTTTTCAAAAAGTCTGCATATGATTGCATGCCCAATCCTATTTCAGTTTCTGCAGCTTCAAAGCAGAATTATCTCAGCAGAATTAAAAGGGTCTTCTCTTAGCAAATTTGCAAGAAAGAAAAAAAACTCCTCCCTCCATTCTGAGATGAGGATCTATATCTAAAGTTGGTTGCAGACCTTTATAACCCAACCCGACTTTTCTCCAGGATATATGCGTGTTTTTTTTCTTCCACCCACCACATTTTATTCTCAAAACAATTCTATAAGGTAATGGAAGAAAGACTATGTTAAGGCATTAGTTGAACCCCAATTTATTAATAACCATAATTGGGTTCCTGCAAAAGGTAAATCATACATTATTATGAACAAATCATGATACCTCACAATGCAGAGAATAATAAAACTGCTTTATAGATGGCAATATCTTGAGTTCACCAAACTGGCCAAGCCAAACTCGACAAGCCCAGGTTATATTTTAACCATGTTTGAACCAAAAGTGAGTGAGTGAGTGAATAGACCTTCCCATCATAATGTATATGTGAATAACTTGAACTGAATTATGAATAAATTCCTGTCAGGATCATCCTCACAACTGTTTAAGAGGTAAAGCTTCTCTGGCTGCATGGCTCCACATCAATCCTTTAAATGTCCTCCTGAGCAGGACTTGAGTTGACATATTTGTCTTCTATTCACTAGACAGTGCTGGATCCATGTATCAGAAACATGTATTTAGTTGTAAATTCATGGGACTTGGGAACACTGTGACACAGTCCTCAACATTTTTTAATTCCTTGCAAGTTCATTCAAGGCTTGCTCTGTAATTCTTCTTGCTCTTGCCTTGGATCCCTGTGTGCACCCAAATACTACAGAAATGCAGAAAAAATGCAACAGGGTTTCCCATCTGCTCAAAGAATTATCCACATAAATCTCTGCCTGCCATTCTATCCAAGCTTAGAGGAAAGTTTTCTACAGGTCTTGAGCCCCAGAACTATCAGCCAACACCATCACTTTGAAGGCTTGGTGTGAAGGAAACAAGGATGGTTTATTTACAAATTATGTGGGGAAAATATTTTTCTAGCATTTGGCTGGATTGTAAACTTCTAAGGAGTCTGTCCATAAAGCCACAGAAATGTTCTTTCACACTCCTTCCCTTCTAGGGGGGAGCAATATTCTGAGTTTCTTCTCCCAGATTTCAAAACATCAATAGTTGGAAAAAGAAACCACGTTTCACATACTAATCTGGATTCCAGAATTTCATCTTGAAAATAAGTTTCTAAGGGATTTAGAATATGGTTAGTTCTTGGAGAAAGAGAGGTATCCTTTCTCTTTTCTATAGAAAATAATATTTGTAGCTTGTTGAAATGAAATGTCAGAGACAACCAAGGATCCCTGATTTATTTTATCTTTCTTTTGCGAATATATAAACCTCCTTTTAGTTTCGGATCTGCAGAATTACATCATTGAATTTTATTCTGTAGATAAGAGTGAAAATGAAAAGTACGTTGCTTCTGAAGGATATGCCGTATGGTGTAGTAGAATTTACTATTTTAATCCCATTGCATTTAAACGTTATTAACTCGAGAGACAATGGGTGGCTATTATAATTGAGAGTAGTGATCCATCGAACATAGAACAAAACCTCCCAATTTCCTTTAAACTTGTTGCAATTGAAGTGTAATCGAAGGATTGTGCATCCAAATTTTCACTCAGCTCTAAAATTTAGCTATGCAAGAGAAAGTTTCTCATTTTCGGATTTACCAGTCAATGAGGGATAAAAGAGCATTAAAGTTACATGGCCCTGCAATCACCATCCTTTGGAAAGGGGACACAGGGAAACAATAATCAAAGCAGTGCAAAGGGGAACTTCTAATTGCTAGATTAAAGACATAAAGGACTAAAGTCAACTTCCAGAGGTTTCGAATGGCGCCTCCTTTGGTCCCCAAAATAAATGGCCTTCCCCAACCTGAGGAGCTTCAGTGAAGGAAGGACGCTCAGCCCCCAGGCTCACAAGGACCCGCAGCTTTGAATGCGGCGAGATGTGCCCCAAGGCACAGCAAATTGGCTGGACTTATGGCTGGAAGGGCAAGCAGCACCGCCCGCCGAAATAGTTTCCAAGGGAGATTTAGAGTATTTTGCTACCTCGTATTTAGATGCAACCCATTCAGGTCGAAGGGACTCATTTCGACGGTCGTGAACTTTTATCTTTTGCGGTTCCTTCCAGGGAATTGTCAACTTATAACTTACTGGAACTTTTATTTCTCTTTGTGGATTTTGATATCTTTTGCGATGCTTTTTTGTCGCCATAGAATCCTAATTATGGTTTAAAATTCCTCCATCTGGATCAAAGAGAAACAAGAAGGCACATTTCGGGAAGGCAAAAAAAATGCCTTCGGTCAAACAGCGACCAAGAAACTAGAATTAACATGACAGCTACTGCTATCTGGTCGCCTCCCTCCCCCCACCCCACGCTTCCCCCCTGCACCGGCCATTTTTCTGTTCTTCCGATCCCAGCCCTTCCCACATCGGCTGCCAATACTCCTACCATTTTCTAATTTGACGGCTGTAGGACTCGGATACGGGCCGAGCGGGCAGGCAGCGACGATGCATTGCGCAGGCGCAAGATGGCTCCTCAGAAGTTTTGTGGCAGACCCGGCAAACCGAGTCGGGGTGGGTGGGGGTGCTGCTGCCTGGGAGTCCCGCCGAGGAGGAAGCGCTACCTTTTCTGCGGAAAGAAGAAAGGCCGGCCGGGGGTGCAGCAATCAGCAGCAGCTTTGGTGCTCCCGATCCAGCTGAAGGCAACCCCAGGAGCTGCTTGTCCAATTCCCCCGGGTCTTTGCTCCTTCCTTCCAGACAGGCTGAAGGTTTGCAGAAGTTTTTTCTCTGGCGTGAGGAACCGAATCAAGACCAAACACAGCAAGGCGGCTTTCCAGGACAGTCAAGTTGGGCGGGAGAACGGAGTTCACCCAGTTCCTATCCCAGCTAATTGAAGCAGGAACCGCTGCTTTTACATAAAGGATTTAGGAGGAAACAGGTCAACCGCGCGATGGTTGAAGGCGATGGCTTGTTCAACTGGCCCCGCCAAGCCAATTCCCAGGGCATGTTAAACGAGGAGCCCTCACAAGCTTAGCTAATTGTGCAAATTCGAATCACGACCTATACGTTTACCCTGTGGGCTGAGTTCGAATAAACACGAAGGTCTGCGCTCACCGTTTCCTGAGGACCCGGGCTAAGACAATGCCGCAGGTCTTTGCAAAACTAAAGCATGTGCTCTCTTCTGTTCAGGAGGGCGTTTATGCCCCCCCCCCCGATGGTTTCTGGCTGCAAAAACAAGAGGGGAGGGAGAAGAGGACCCCAGACTTCTTTGGCTCACGGGGCAGAGATTGTCTTCTCTGCAGGCCCCCAGGATGCTTGCTATACGTTCATAGGAGGACAATTCCCATCCAGTTTAGAAACTGTCTTTAACTGAAAAATAGTTTAGCCAATTAATCCAGTTTCGGTTTGGCAGGGCACTCAGAACATATAGACAGACCCATTTAGTTTGAGGTTTACTGTATGTTTGGGAGTATCAGTTCCACAGTCAAGTTCTTTTCTTTTTTTCCACTCACATTGTTATCCCTTGGGTTTTTAAAGATTTTCCTTTACATGTCCTCTTGCTTCATTGTTCCTGGTTCCTTTCCTTTCCTTGTCTTTCCTTTCCTTGTCTTTCCTTTCCTTGTCTTTCCTTGTCTTTCCTTTCCTTGTCTTTCCTTTTCTTGTCTTTCCTTATCTTTCCTTTCCTTTCCCTTCCTTGTCTTTCCTTTTCTTGTCTTTCCTTTCCTTGTCTTTCCTTTCCTTGTCTTTCCTTTCCTTTCCTTGTCTTTCCTTTCCTTTCCCTTCCTTGTCTTTCCTTTCCTTTCCTTTCCTTGTCTTTCCTTTTCTTGTCTTTCCTTTCCTTTCCTTGTCTTTCCTTTCCTTGTCTTTCCTTTCCTTTCCTTTCCTTGTCTTTCCTTTCCTTTCCCTTCCTTGTCTTTCCTTTCCTTTCCTTGTCTTTCCTTGTCTTTCCTTTCCTTTCCTTTCCTTTCCTTTCCTTTCCCTTTCCTTTCCTTTCCTTTCCTTTCCTTTCCTTTCCTTTCCTTGTCTTTCCTTTCCTTTCCTTTCCTTTCCTTGTCTTTCCTTTCCTTGTCTTTCCTTTGTTTTTCTTTCCTTTCCTCTCTTTTCCTTTCCTTGTCTTTCCTTTCCAATCTTGTCTGTTTTTTTCTCCACTCCTTTTTTCCTTTCTCTCACATTTTTTTCAGCTGAATGTGACCACACAGATCTTTGCTGAATAGCTTTTGGACAGCGGAGATCAGAGATAAGGAGTCTTCCTTGGTGCTGGAGAGGATCTGGCACAATTAAGTTTTAACTCTGACCAAAAATAATCCTCTCCAAACTGAAAAAAAAAACAGATAAAAGAAAATCAAGAGACAGAAGGGGGCGGAAAGAATTAAACTGTGGAATAAAAAAATAGACTTCAGTGGGAAATGATTTTGATCTACCAGGCAAAAAGCCTTTACGGGAAGAAAACGGCTCCAATCTTGTGCATGTGTGACAATGTCAAGATGATATCATAACTTTCCCCGGAGTAATGGACATCTGAACAGACTCAGGTAGAGGCTGGGGAGAATCAAGGCTATGTGCCTCTCCAAACAGACAATTGTTTTTGTTTTGGGAGAAGAAAGTCAAGTCCACCAGAAACATTTATTTAGATAAGTATCCAGGTCACTGAGGACCGCTCAATTAGGGTACTAAACCATAGGGAGTGGGAATGTCTAGGGGACCTATTCCCATAAGTCTGTCTCAAAATGACCTGGAGAACAAAGGGGACACCGTCACCATGTAGTCTGAGTGTCTTCTCTCCCTCTCCTCCAGTATATTTGTTCTTAGAAATGCAAGAGGATTCCAACCCAGCAGATAGGATTTAATTAAAAAGTGATGCCTAGCCAAGGAGACCTGGTCCTAAGAATTTCAAAATATGTTTTATTTACCATTGAAATTTGAAATATATCAATTTGTTCTCTGTCTGTCCGTCCGTCCGTCTGTCTCTGTCTCTCTCTCTGAAGTTCTGTATTAAATATGCCATATTCACAGCTTTCTGAACAACCTGCACTGTTTCCATTTTACAGACTGGGAATTAAGATGAAAGAATACTTATGGAAATGGACAAGCTAACTTCCTGTTGAAAAGTTCTCTTGCTGGTTTTTAGGCCTAAAGATTTTTATTTTATCTCAAAGTTTGGCAGTGGTTTTGGCTATAAGGGAAAAGCATTTTATATGTGCAACAAAAGCACCTATTTTTTTTTTCTTATTTTGAACACTGGTCGATTCTTTTAACTGAAAACCTTTGCTTATTCTGTGAACTAGGTATTATGAGAATGTTTTGACTTTAAACCAGTGCAAAGATTTCTACAATATAAGAACTTAAGTGGCTTGAACAATAGTGATAAGTAAGCCAGGTTCCAATGGCAGAGGAAGGAAAATACAACTACATTTTACTTCTCTTTCACCTAGTATCCAGTCTGTGCTGTTGGTTTTTCATAACAGTTCAATACACCGAATTTATGAGAGCTTCCTGTAGCAGCTTGCTGAGATTAAACACCACTAAACTTACTTTCTGCCAACTATACATACATGGGATTAATTTTTTAAGGTTGGTTACCTGAGGATAAATCTGCATTGCCGGTTTTACTGGAAATATAGTTGTGTGTCAATGTGTATGTAGGCATGCATCTTCAAATTCTTGAAAATCCTTGGTAAAACTGAGGTTAGAATTAACATTATTGTTTCTTAGCAGAAAAACTGAACTTCCAAGAATAACAATTATATTCTTGAGATGAATCTAACTTATATGACCCTGAATTATTAGGATCATCATCGCAAATATCCGTTAATATGAGAGTAGGGATTTGCATGTCTGAAAGCTTGAAATGGCTTGTCTTCCCTTGTTTCCAAGTCTGGGCTTTTCTTTCTCCTAAGGCATAATGTGGTTTGCCTGATTCTACCTTCATGTGATCTGTTAGCCAGAGCATTGTGATTTATAAATCAAGGTTTATGGCTTGACTTTTTGATCAAATCCTGCCAGTTGTAAGCTATTCCATGGACCATGATTAAACATTCAAATTAGTGTAAATTACATTAACATGCTCGGCAGCTTTAACTTGTTACCAAGAGTACACATTCAAGCCTTAATATTAAATGCATGTGATAGAAACCCATTTAGCTTAAATAGATGGGATCCATTTTCAGAAATATTTGTGATATGGATGCAATTTGCAATAGTTATATTTTACAAAGAAATTTTAAATATGATAACCACTGGGTTTTTTATGGCAAGGTTTGACTTTTAGCTGGATTTATTTTTATCCTACAGTTTGAGATTCAGCATTTGGTTCTGTGTGGTAATCTC
This sequence comes from Pseudonaja textilis, assembly GCF_049901715.1. Lineage (NCBI taxonomy): Eukaryota > Metazoa > Chordata > Lepidosauria > Squamata > Elapidae > Pseudonaja > Pseudonaja textilis. The sequence continues at coordinate 26,317,339 of NC_142008.1, read as the reverse complement.
ATTTTAAAAGCAAGTAGACTACAAAGATTGATAGTTTAGTCTGTGTATTTATGTATAATCTTTATATCATTTTTCCCTTTAGATGAGAATTTTTCAACAGTAATATATAACTAGGAAAAAAAGACACTTGCAAGGACAAATCAAAATCCTTTTCACTAATTATGGAACAGAAAGGAATATGGTCAAAAACTACAGATGGATTGTTTCAGTAATTTACTACATAAGACTGTATGTAGATATCATTTGGTTATATGAGAAAGATTTAAAAGCCTTTTGTTTTCCTTGTTAATTTCTGTGTATGTATATGTGTACATATATATATACACACACACACACACACACCCCTCAGTCACAAAGGATTATTTCTTTGCATGGAAGAGTATACAATTCATGTATCACCCTCGTCTCATGGGCTACTTTCATTTGGTCTTCTGTAAAAATAAATAGGATCTTTAATTAAGAATAAATTGAGTTTAATAAAGCAGAGCCATCCTCTAAGTCATGTGTACTTCTCAATTTCTTTTAGCAAATAAAGAGAGAAGAATCTGAATGTTTACATCACAAGAAGACAGCAGGTATATGTAAAAGTAATGATTTAATGAATGTAAGCAAGACAAAGCATAGAATTGTGCTTTTTTTTTCTTTTTTGCAGACTGGACACAACAAAATACGTAGCTACCATATCCCTGTACAAACATGAAACAATAGGCATATAGGATAAACACCCTTACAAATGTATAACTGATGAGTGAAGAACGGGCACATGAATGCACATACCACATATATATTTTTAACCAAAGCAAAGCACAAACTGAAAGATATTGGAGTTTCAAGAGACAATTTCAAGCCTTCCTTTCCCACCCCCTCAAAAAAACCTGATACCTTCAGAAAACTATTTTGCAGAAAGGCTTCCAGGCAACTCATTTGTACCTGTTAATCTTTAACCAAGTTAGTCCTGTACCATACACACATATTTTATATATATATATATATATATATATATATATATATATATATATATATATATATATATATATATATATATACATACATACATACATACATACACACATATACACACACACACACACACACACACACACACATTTAGTTAAAAGCCTTTATCTGAATTAACTGGTTTCTTTAGAAAGAATGAATGAAAAAGATTCCTGCATATTTTATGGCTTCTTATATGCATTCCTGTGCTTTTTGTTTCTGGGGAAAAATAACCACATATTCCAATACTTTCCCCTATAAAAGAAATAAAATCAATAATAAAATCAAGTTGCTTCCATGTTCCTCTATTTTGTCCAATGCTTCATTTGCTCTCTCCTCCTTGGCTTTGGAGACAATTACATTGGGTAAATGTAAAATTCCTGGGAAGCAGACAAAGCCCAAGAAGTCCTTTTGATATTGTCAATTACTTCCAAGTTAGCTGAGAAGGAAACTCACTCTCTTGCTTTCATGGCAAAGAGCTGGTGGCTGCTTTAGCAGGACTACCACTACACCTGTCCCACAAAGCATCTGTCAGCGCTGAGCTAATGGGGACCTAGCCACCTTCATTGATACTGCATGAAACACATTATTTTCGTTATAAATATATCATACAATACTGCTTCCTATTTTGTCATACACTAATATGGCGTTCTTCCACAAATTTATGCCATTAAAACCTTACAAAAAGAGCTTATCTTTGTTTTCTTTCACAATTTCTTTTTTCTTTAAGCCAGCCAGTAAAATAAAAGGCAGTACCCGCTTTTAGCTATACAAGTGTAAATCTGAAGATAGAATATATCTTCTATACCACTTTTTACTTCTGTTGTTTTCTGATCTTTCAATGCCTTCGATGTTGCTGCACAGAAGTTGTGGATGCAAACTATAAATCAAAATGGCTAATAAAGCAAATACATTGTTATTCACAGTGGTGTGGCTACATATATGCATCTTTTTATGCATATTCAGTCTGGCATTTAAGCATTCCGAGATGGAGAAGGATTTCAGTGAGATTCCCCAAACCAGTATAGTTCATAATCCAAAAGATATATAGGAAATTAATCTGGATTTACAAAACTTTCATTTGTGGGTAAGCATCAATTTTCAGATTCCAAATTAAGAAACAGAAAAATGGAAGTCCAGAAAAAACCCTCTTCAAATATTTGGATTGTTATCCTTTGTTTTTCCATGTTACTAGTCCTTAAGAAAGAGTTTGTTGTGGTGGTTGTTTAATATAAAAAAGGTCCAACTTTTGTCCTCCCATTTAATTCCCAATCTTTATTCCTCTCTTACTAACCTCCAGGCAGAGACACACGTGGAATTTGCAACTATAAAGCTTAATGGTGTGATATGATAGTGACACAGAGCAGAAAAAATAACCTCGGCATCCAGTCTTCAGAGTCAGAAAGGAAAATTTATGCCAGTCAGCCAGAAGAAGTTGTTGAACAACCATTGATGGATGCTTTCCGGGTTCTGTTGGTAAAGGAGGCATGGTGGTTACCACTTGGGCTGCTGCTGGTTCCATTCATAGTGCTAGAGATGTGGGGGAACTGGGGGTGGGGAGATTGCACCGGAGTGCTGGGGCTCAACACGCAGGATGATGTGGAAGGAGCACCTCCCATGGGGCTGCCAGCTTTTTCACTGCCAGAGTCACTTTCCAGGTCCCCACTGTTGTGCAAGCCATCCCTCTGCTGGCCACCTATTTTCATTCTCTTGCAGGTTTGTCGCACACGGTACTTTAAAGGGAGGGGGCCGTTCTGGCAAAGAAAATCAGAAAGGAAACCCTTGTTAGAGAGTGTACTTTTGTTTCCCCTGTGACTTAACATGACCAAGACTTGGAAAGACTCTTATATATTTACCCTTCTCCAAGTGTAAATGTAGGCTATATCCATTAGTGTGTAGTAGTCCTTCAAAGGCTCTTCTTCATACATGACATCTATCTAATAAAAGAAATGAAATCATACTTCCTTTAACATGACAGGGAAGTGTGAAAGATTGCAATATGGCATATGCTGTACTATCTTAATCAAACATCATACATTTTATCTGAAATTAATAAATACATCGATTCAGTTTAGAAGATATCTGCCATTCTGTCAAAGGGCTTAGAATATAATGATTCAGAGAGAAACCCTCCAAAATCCATTCCTGTAGGTCTTTTATCTAAAAATGCTGCTGTTTAATTCCAAAGGCGAATTCTTTTCAACAGAATTAAAGTTTAAATAATGGCTTTAGCTAAAACTGTTTTATGACAGTTCTTCCCCATCAATGTCCCTAGGACAAAAGTACCTGAAAAGCATTGGGTATGTCCATTTTGCTCCGGAGAAACTTCCTTAAGTGCATTACAGTCATTGCTGCAGGACAGCGTAAATATCTTTTGTTGTTGGCCTGGGAGGGGCATTTGGTTGAGACAACATTCAAAATCTGATACTAATGTTCATTTCAATATAGTAGACAGAAAGAGATGGAAACATGGTTAAACTAGCAGCATGAAAACTGGTGCTCACTGGTGATCCAAAATCAATGAAGAAAAAGCAAAATGCATGCTTATCAGATTCTTCTTTTATAATTTAATTTATACAAATTTTATTCTTAAAAATGCCTACACTAACTAAGGGGGGAAAATAGGAGAAAGTTTTCTAATATATTATCAGCCTTTTAAATGCCCTTGATTGTAATTAGTAAGAAGGCATGCTCACTCTGCAGAATAACCAACTCTAGTAAAAACAAATATGGTTTTATTTTCTGAAAAAGAAATAAAAAGGTCAAGGAACCAGCTATCTACTTACTTCCTCTTTGGCTTTCTCCTTCTCTTTGCTTCCTTTCCGTTCAACTCTAGAAAAAGGATATATATTATAGCAGTAAAGAAAAAAATATGAATGTACTAATAAAGATAAGACACTGCTTTTATAACTTACCTATTTTGGTCAAAGAACTCAATGGATAAGCTTATTATTTCATCATCTGTTATAATCCTTTTATCTTCATCTGCAACTTCTCCTCTGTCTTCATTTGAGCCATTGGCAGCTGCACAGAAATGTTCACAGTAAGTTATATTTTAAAATTCAAATCAGAAAGAGTAAAGACAACAACAGTCATAAATCATAAATCATACTCACTACTAAAATTATTTCTGTAAATAAATTTAAACAATTTTGAATGTATAAAATATTTGCTATGATGAGCACTAAAATGGTAAAATATTTTTACAATCTCAATTTCTGCTTAGAAAGTAATTCTTTATAAAATTATAAACTCAGAATCTTTTTTTTACCATCAGCAGATGGATGAGCAGCATAAAAATCTCTTCTTCTTTTCATTTCATCTAAAAGAAAGCATATTTTTATTACTCATCTCTTCAAGTTTACACATTTTATTACTGCATTGGGTGTTCAATCTAATTGTTTACTTACTTTTGAAAAGACCTGGTACTAACTTGTATACAATGTCCTGGAGAGTTTTATCAGATCTGGAATATAAAGTCCAATGTTAATATTTACAACTTTCCAGAACAAAAACAGCTTGGTTGAGAATTTTTAACCAAAACTTTAACCAGATCTGAATTGTTTTATATAAATTTTAGATCTATGCTATTAATCTACTTGTATTTTTTTGCTTTGGTAGAAAGATATCAGATTAGACTGTCACCATTGTAAAAATGTAGGCATTTAATAAAAAGATGTAACCCTTAAGCCAATGAAATGCAACTAAATAATGATTTATCTAAATAATTTAACTTTTGCATTTCTTGATCAGTACTTTATAGTTTATTTATAAAGATCAATACTGAAAAAAATACAGGAAATTAATATGCACACTGACAATAAGAACAAATTGCAACTGAGGCAAAGTAAGAAAGAAAAGAAAGATAAAGGGAATAAAAATGGGCTTCTAATGTAGAAAAAGAAGAAAAATGACTAATTAAAATGCAAGACTGATATTTATGGAAATAGTACAATTATGTTTCCTGGACTGTTCTTTTTTAGATTTGCATTGGCAAGGAAGTTGCACTGAAAGAAATATAATATATGAAAAGATATACTATGACATAAATATTTAGTTGTCTTTTTTCTTACCTTATGTTCAAAAGAGGCCTAGTTTTGTGAACTTGGACATCACAAATTGGACAATACTTGCTGGTCTCCAAGTAATGTACAATACAAGTCTTACAAACTGCAAGAGGAAAAAATATATAGAATTGTAAAGAAATAAGGTTACAAAGCAGAATCAAGGCATGGTTTTCAGCTGTTATTTCTAACCCAGACTCTAAACAAAGTTAGCTGTTTCTCGGCAAGAAAGGGCCATATGGTCAGTGAAGGAATTTGGTCCTGCAGAGCCAACCTTGCTCCACCAGGACCCCAGGGACAGGAGGGCTGGTTGGCAGCAGGCCTCTGATTAGAAGCAACCAAGCAGGACTTACAGGAGTGCAGGCACTCGATGATCGTGGTAGCATCGATGAAATACCCTCCGCAAATCACACACATGAGATGGGGGTTGAGCTCCGTAATTTTGATGCGGGTGGTGCGATGCATTTTGGTTCAATCCGAGGAGACTCTAAAAGATGTACAAACAAAGAGGAGCGCTTTAAACACCGTGGGGGAACTTCGGAGGCGCGGCCCAACACGGCTCTCTCACTTCCCCGCGGCTTAAAAGTGGCCTCCTCTAGGGGAAGGCAAACAATCGGATTCAGGCGAGAAAAAGGAGGTGCGAAGCCGCCGGAGCCAAGAGCGCAAAGAAGCGGCAGTAGAGCGGGGCTCCTTCCAGAGTGCTCTGTCCACTGACCACCTGCCCCCAGCCCTGCACGGCGATATTCAAAAGAGGAGTTGCCTGGGACGGGCGGAGGAGGCTCCTTAGGGCAACTCCCACGGGCTTTCCCCTTCTCTCCCCCAACAGCACTACCGGAAAACCGCAGGTCTGGATTGCGGAGGGGAGGTCGGGACAAGCGGGAGGCGGGAGAGTGATCCTAGTGGAAGCGCGGACGTTGCTCTGGGCATTTCCGGCGAGAAGAGGGGGGTGGCGGCCGCGGTTGAAGCGGCGGCGGCGAAAGAAGCAAGCAAAGGAGGGGTGGCTGGCTGGCAGCTGGCGCGGTTTGGGCCCGCACCTCGGAACAAGGGCTGGCAGGCGGTAGCAGCAGGCAGGATAAGATCAAGCCGAGCCCCAGGAACGGGGACGGCTGTTAGCTCGTAGCCGCCGCCAACCCAAGAAACTCGGGACCGAGCCGCCTTCGGAACCATTCTAGCGAGGGGGTTGCTATAGCAACTTACACTTACACTTGGCATCCTGCCACCACCCGGAGCGCACCAGGGGAGAGGGGGCGGGGAGGCGCCAGGCTGGGAAGAGGTGGCTTGGAGAGGAAACGGGAGGGGGCCGCAGGGGTTTGGAGGCTCGGCGCAGAAGAAATCCCAGTCCCTTCTGGGGCAACAACTGCTGCCCCTGGTGTAGGGATCAAGCGGGGAATAGGGAGAAGGAGGACGGGCCGCGGGTACCGCTGTAGAAAAGAGCCGGGATCGTGGCCAGGGATGAGGCCGGGGGAAGGATCCTGGCCGGGTGTTGTTGGCGGGGCCAAAATTCCTCTCCGAGCAGTCCAGTTGGGCGGGCAGACGCGTCGCAGGAAAGAAAGCGAGGACGCCAAAAGCGGGGCTGGTAGTAGGAGGCCTCGAGGGCGGCCCGAGTCAGCTTTGGGGTCGATGCCAGGCCGAAAGCAAGAGGCTCCTCCAGGGGCTTTCAGTTTCTCTCGGGGCCTCCATCCACGTCGGCCACGGGCAAGAAAGCGGTCGTTGCTTCCTTCCCTTCTCCGCCTCCCGGCTCCGCGACACCACTTTATCGCCTCTTAGATCGCCAAGGCACAGAGTTAAATATTGTCCCCTTTCGGGTTGGTAGGAGACTTTAGAGGGGCTTTAGAGCCTTTGCCATTGACCCGACTGGGATTCAAGAGGGTCCTAGCACACCCATCTCCGGGCTCTCGTGGACATCCCGCTCTGGCGTCCAATCTTGCAGGGTCGCAGATCCTAGGATGGTGCAAATATACCGCGGCTCTTGGGCTGCAGCCGGAAACTGAAGAGAGCAAAGCAAGTCTGGAGAAATCCTCAGGAGGGGCATGTTGCTCCACCGCCCGTCAGGAAAAATTTTACGATGGGAGGTAAAGGAAGTGGGGGAGGTTAGGGTCAGTCGAAAGAACAGGTTCCATTCCCGCAGCCGCGGATCTACCTGTTTTACTCTGAACCCTCAGCAATCGAGGCAAAATGTTCAGGCGCTTCCGAAAGAGCCCCGAATTTATGACCAATGTTCCAAAAGTTGCGAGGGTAGGTGGGAGAGGGATAGAGAGTACAACTAGGATCGTTCACCACAAAACCAACTACCAAAACTTCACATTGTATGTACCTCTTCCCCGGATGGAGAAAAGGGAAAGAAAAACAGAGAAGAAAGGACACAACTGCGTGAAGGAAATTGCTATTTTTATCCTTTTTTGGGGGAGCAAAAGATATACAAGTTTGGAATAGAAGGGGAAGGAGAGATTCGATAACCTGGGCCTGAGAACTGGCAAAGAAAACAGGAGCCTCCATGCCTGGCCTCTCCTTCTGGTTCCAGAGCATTTTTCAGGATATGAATAAAGGGTATACTTCTCCACCCAACATTTTAGCAGATAATTGAAGTCCTTCTTACCACTACCACCACTACTATCATGATAAAACACATCTATCTGTTCAAATCAAGATGCAGCAAATACAAATACTTTAACCAAAAGGTAGATTAGAAAGGGTCCACCAATTCAATAGACTTAATTTTTTTTCCCAAGCAGTGAGGCACAGAAGAAGGCAACTCAATTAGTCAGAAGATACAAACACATGTTTCATTTCAGGGAAACAGAGCCTCTGCCTAAGTAGAAGAAAACTGAAATCAAGCGTGAAGCTTTGTTACTCGAAGCTTATTATTTATTACCTACTTAGGTCCCTCCTCCATGATCTCGTTGGAGGTATCAACTGAATTCTTAAACCAACATTCCTGAATCAAAGCTATGCATCAGTGAAAGATGCCAGCAACTCCCATGCACTAATTTATATACACTCATAAACAAAACAGGCATCCCATTACCCAAAGTACTAACTTTGGGGTGGAGTAGGGGCTTTTATTCCCTCGTGTTCTTTCCCTGAAGTCCCCCACCTCATTGTAGTAATGGTATACTTTTCTGTATCCAAGACACAATGCCTTTTAATATTGTATTTTATTTTCACCCCCCCCCCCATGAATTCCACCAGGAAAACAGGGAGAGATAAAACTTGTTATCTAAAACTATGTACAGTTACCAGCAGCCTTACATGTGTTATGTCAACCTAGAAAACTATGGATAGTTGGGTGGATGGATGTTTTAGAAATTAGGCTCTAGGCTCTTGAGATGTCAATTCATCAAGGCTGCCTAAAATAACGAGGCTTGTAGGGGCAGATATGTAATCTGGTCCACTTTGCCTTGAATTGTCATTAGGTGCCGTTTTAAAGGTAATCCCTGAAGCATGAATGTCCCACTGAAGAGTCCCAGCCAAGAAAGAAATAGGTATGTTTAGTATAACCCATATTCTCTCCAGCTAAACCCTTTCATCTAGGGAATGGACCTCTCCAGCTAGTTTCCTCAAAGGCAGGAGCCAGTTCCTTTCTGGCTAGGTAAATGCTGATACATTGAGTGGGAAGGCTCAGCACCAACTAACTATATATATATTAAAAGATGAGCTCTAATTTACCAGAGACCAGAGTAGGGAAATATCCAGCTTCACAAATCACTCTTTCCCTACACCTCAAAGTTATATATTTGGACTTCCAAGAAAGATCATTTGAAACTAACAAATATTGAATAGTGGGAGGCTAACAAAAACTTAAAAGGACGGTGAGGAAGGCTGTGGATCACATAGTTAACTTTGGAGAGAAAGGTTAATTGCAGGGAGAGAAGATTGGATTAAGCGCCCTTGAGTTATTTCCCACCAGGCATTAAAACAACAAAATAAGCTGAGTTGTAGCAGTATCTACTTTGTCAAAGCCACCAGATTTTACACAAAACAAGTTTCCCACCCAGGCACCTTTAGAGCCAGGACGAAAACCATCACATCTGGGCTAACAAGATGTTTCAGTTAACCTTCCCTTATTCAACTTGGAAGGGTAAGATGTGTGAGGGAGAGGCGAAATCCTGGCTAAATAATAGAAAGCTGCAGTAGGATTGCTTGCAACTTCTATTAACTCAGCTCCCTCAATTCCACCCCATGTTCAATCTGGATATAAGAACTCCAAGAATTAAACGCGCGTTAACCTCTCTCATTGAAGCTAGATTTCCAGCGCCAACCTCCTGTCCTCTCTTCCAAAGCTCGGGAGAAACTTCAGCATTTTAAGCACATATGCGAAAGGGCACGCTAAAAGAGAACCGCCATCTTACCAAGCCATCTTACGCCACACAGGTGTTGGTCGAACTTAAGTTAATAACATTTCTCCGGAGACCTCCAACGGCTCAGCGAACCCTCCAGCAAGATCGCAACCCCCTGCGGAACTCATCCCTATAAAATGGGAGCGCTAGGTGGCTTTTGAGCCCCCCGCCGACCCGTTTATTTCGTAAGCGATCGCCATCCCGTGACCCAGGCAGCTCAAGATTGCACGAAGTGTCGTTCTTCGATCGAAATCTGCCGATAAACAAAGAGGGCTGGACTTGAATGGCTAGTCACAACCGAAAATACAAACATCCTCCTTCAGGGCCGTGCATCCAGGAGGGCTCTACGACCTAGCTCCGATGGAAAGGGAACGAAAATTTGCAAGCGTTGGTGGCGGAATGAAACCAAGCGCCCGAGTTGCTACCGCCGCTGCTCTGGGCGCGAGGAGCTAACCGTGTGCGTGTGCGTGTGGCTGGAGCCGAGACTGTCAGCGCTTTTCCCATACGGAGAACACGGGGACACCGAAGCTCCCCCTCGCAGCCTTTCAAACCGCCCCCCCTCCCCAAAACTCTCCGCGGAGTCCCCATCGCCCTCCGACCTCGGCTAGAAAGCGCGCCCCTGCACACCTACCCGCGAAAAGACGCTCCCGGGAGACGACCGAAACTGCCGGGAAAAGACAAAGAAAATTAAAAGTTGTTCAGCAGAAAATAAATGTGAGGCAAGCGGCCATCTTGAAACGAACTGCAGGCGCTGTCAGTTGCAATCAGCGTATTGCTGCCGCCGTCGCTGTTACCGTCGCCGCCGCCACGCCGAGCTCCTTTTAGTTCCCCAAACAGCCGGGCGGTTCTCCTTCGGGCTCACTCAGAGTCTGCTTGCCTTTCCCCTCCTCTTCCTTTGCGCGTCTCCTTTTCTCTTTCTCTCTTCTTTTTCCACCCCCCACCTCGCTCGCTCACCCTCCCTACTCCTGGCTGGCTGCTCTCGCCTTCCTTAAAACGCGTAGCTCCAGCGCTGGGCTCTTAAAATATTTCCGGCCCGTCTGGACTGCCACTCTTCCTCCTCCACCACCAGCCCATTGTCTCTCCGGCTTCCAAGCCCTCCTCCCGGCTCCGTCTATCGGTTCCCCCCCGCCTCCTCCGCCCCGGTCTTGTGTTTTCCCTCTCCTGCCTTTCAGAGAGCTCTTTCTCTCTCCACTTTCCTCTTTGTAAAAATAACAATAATGATAATATGAAAATATTTGAATAATATCAGAGTTGTTGCTGCGGAAGGAGCAAGCGGGGAGGTGGAGGCAGTGGAGAACCGCGAGTGGTGGTGGTGGTGGAGGGAGCGAAGCACTGAAGGCGCACAGTGGAAACTGACACCGTAACCAAAATGGCTCAGAGTTCGCCCGTCCCACCAGCATCACGTGAGACTTCTCATTTCTTAAGGGTGGCCTCGGAATTAGCGCCCGTGTTGTCGGACCCGTCAGCCTCCCTGTGACCCAATCCAGCGACTCGGACGCCTCCCCCGCGCTTGTGCGCCGCCCTCCCTCCCCCTCTCTCTCTGCCCTCCGCCTGCTCTTCCGCCTCCCCCCCCAGACACGCGCGCGCGCACATACTTCGCTAGTCCTCCTTTTTTCCGCGGCACTCACGCGGCTGCCTCTGTTCCACCTCCTCCCGCTCTTCCTCTCTCTCTCCCCCGCCTCGCGCACTCACGCGCGTACAATGCCTTATTCCTTTCCTCTCCCCCGCCTTCCAGCTTGCACACCTACCCCGCGCTACACACACTCATTCCTCTCTACCGATTTTACACGCCCTGTCACCTCGCGCGATCAACCCCTTTCTCGCTTAACAAGGGCACGCAGGGATCTCCGTTTGCCCTTTTCCCTCTCTCGTTCTCCGTCAAATCTGTCCTTTCACACAAAAACCTACCTCCACCCCCCTTCTTTTAAAGGCGTAATAAACGGACTGCAACCGCAGACAGACCTTTGGCTTCAGTCTCTCCACCCCGAGCCTTTGCTACTGAAGCTGCTCTGATCCTTTCTCCTACAGCCTGCCTCCCCTTCGCGGCGCGCGCGCGCACACACACACTCCACACACACTCACATACAGACATTGGCTCGCGCGCCACATGCACATACATAGACACACACATTGAAAAAGGTTGCCCACCATTTTAGCAGCCAGTATGTGTGGCATTACTTCAGCGCCTTTCCCCAGAGCCTCTCCTTTGCCCCCAGACCTACTGTTCGCTCTTGCCCTCACCTAGCCTCTCCCACAACACCGACCTCGGGCGAGCATTCTTCCTCCACCTCCCACGTCTTCCTGGGCACCTCAGTGTTAAGACACCTCAGAAATGCTAGAAAGGCGGTCCAAAGTGGTATTATAAAAGTTGGGCTGATAACTGGCAGCTGAAACCATCAACCCCGAGCGTCACCTCAGCCCTTCCACCTTCACTCCTTTTCCGTTAGAGCGGATTTTCCCGCTTTGGCATCCGGCCGCGGATTACCAGGTGCGTGCGACTTCTCCAGCCCCGGCGCAGATCCCCTTCTCTTCTGGCGCAACTCAGCACTACGAATCTCTTCCCCAAGTCCAATATCTGGTCCAATATCTCCGATCCTTTCAATATCCAGTACCTGGTCCAATATCTCCGATCCTTTCTTTTCCAACTGAATCACAACCTTTTCACGCGAGAGGGATTCGAGCTACTTTGACAGAACCAATCTCTCCTTTCTCCATACACCTATCTTCTTCTGGAGCGGTTTTTCTCCCCCTCCCCCCAAAAGCCCAAGTCCAGTCTCGTTTTCCCTCAGGTACCTATTTTCTTTTCCCTTCTCTCGCATGCTACTTCATCCCTCTTCCCTCTTCCGTTTTTTGCCCCTTCTCAAAGTGCTACGAACGAGTATTCCGGATTTTTTCAGCCAATAAGGTATAGCGTTTTATTTCACCGCCTCAAAAATCCTCTCACTCTTTTTATCCCCCCTTTGTTTGTTGTGTTGAACAAATAATCTTCTCCCTGCACAGATAACCTACTCCCATATCTACTCCCACACATCCACCCTCGCAAGCCCATCCAACCTTTGAAGGTGCCCTGGCACACATTTTCTCGGTAATTCCCCCACCCCGCCTTTAGACACGCCTTCTCGCTTCCCGCCTGCCTTCAAGGTATAGATTTAGTTCACCGCAGAACTCTGGCACCTCGCGTCTCCTACAGCTGATTCTAGAAGACTTAGGTGAGGACGGTCTTCCAAATTCCCCACACCTCTCTACACACCTTCGCAATTCAATCTCACACAGTTGCCCCATTTCACAAAGCCCAGCTCCGGGGTCCCTGAATGTCTGACAAGCATTCTTTGTAACAAAATTTTCGTGGTCTTACCTTCTCTTTCCTCTTTTTGCATAATAGTAGAATCTAAATAGAGGCACCAATTTTGAGAGTAGTTAGAGACAGCATAGTCTAGCTGGTTTGTTTGTCCTTTTGTGTCCATAAGAACCAACCAGAATCTTTCCGAAGTCCTCAAGATTTTTCAGCTTCTTCTGCCCAAGATTGAAGGACTAAGTTCTTGATTCTATTGACACTTTTTGAGAAACAAACAATCCTATGCTACTGTAGGCATTCCCTTTCCTAAAAAGATAGTCTTTTCTTCATTTTTGGCAGCTCTTTGTCTCAACAATTCTAAGGTGCCATCATTGGAAATTGTTGGGGTTCCTGACTGACATCATTTTCTTCCATCTTGGCAGGTCTTCATGGGATGCATATTGTAGGTTCCTGAGTAGATGAAGAGTGGAATGTCTATTATAGGAAGGAAGGCGGTGGCATCAGAAAATGACTAAATGACACAGGGCTGTATTGGAGAACCCTGGGATTAATCCACTTCTCTGAAAGATTTGCTATCAAACTCACTTTGAAGTTAATAACCTGCCTTGTTCCTCCATGACTGGCAAGCATCCTGGCATATCATCCTGTTGTCAACCATTTATGGATATTAAAAAGTACCATCCTCAACCAACCATCCAAAGAGACTAATGAAAGAGGGCTTTTTGACTATACCCTGACAATTTGATCCACATGAATGCATTAGTTTGGATACAATATTGCCACTCTCAGATCCTGCAGAGATCAGGAAAGTGAAGACACTGGTTAAAAAATATCCTTAAATTTCATCTCCAGGAAAACGATGGAAGGGGAAAAGAAATATTCCTGGAAAGCATTATTTCACAATAGGGTCAAACCTCCACCAGAGAAGAAAATCATGCTGTAGATTTCACTGTACAATTCTGTTCAATCCAAGATATGATTCACTGCAACGCATGCAGCAGTTAAATGCAAAAGCAGTTTGTACCACTTTTATTGAATTTCTGTCTTATGTTTAGGTTGGGGAGGAAAATGTTTTAAGTAGGAATGGCTTAGCACTCTGAATGGAATCTGCCTGTGACCACTATAAGGTCCTCCCTTGACCAGAAAGTCTTTCCTTGATAGCCTTTCCTGACTTGTCACTCTCCCTCAAATGTGTTGGACTTTCAATCTCCATTATTTACACACACACCCCAAGCATATAAACGTCTAGATATAGTTGGAAGGCAACAATTTATGGAAAGTTGTCTAGCAAAACATGAACCAGAAAAGAGAATGGTGGTACTGAGCAAAATATTTAGCGAAAGAAAATCTATTATCCCCAGACTATCTTATGCTTTCAAATGACCCAAGGTTAAAAAAATTAATTAAAAAATTCTACTCTGTTCTTTCCATGCATTAAAAAAATCCTGTCAGGGAATACAAAATATGAAGACCTTCTTGCTACTGTATAGCAGATGTGGTTCTCTCCAGATGTTCTGAACTTTAAACTTTCCAGAGTGGGTAATGCCTAGAGTTGGGAAATTTAGGCTAAGGCATTCTGCTGCTTGCACACTCCCTCAAGGCTATGAAAATAAGGAGGATCTCTTTTCTCACCCTGGTGAATGAGTGGGACAACTGTAGCAGATCTTTAAGCAAGCAACCTTTATGGGCTGAATTGTTGTTGTTAAAAAGTAATAGAATGAGAACTAGGGTGCTGAATTTCCTTCTCTTTGCAAGCCATATTTTGTGCCTCAGAACATATTTTGTACACCAGAGTTAGGACCAATGTATATAATGAGATTTTTCTAACTTGATGGCACCATAGGACAAGATTAAATTCCTTTGTCTCTGCATCCCTATAGTCATTTGGATAATTCTCACAACTCTTGTCTCATTTAGATTATTGTACCCTATGACTATCATTGTGTTGTACCTTATGATTCTTGATGAATGTATCTTTTCTTGTATGTATACTGAGAGTATTTGCACCAAGACAAATTCCTTGTGTGTCTAATCACACTTGGCCAATACAGAATTCTATTCTAGTCTATCCTCTCCACATAGCAAAAAGCACTTAGAAGATGGAAGGAAAATGAGAACTCAAGACTTTGTGCATCCCACTCTCCATATATACACCAGACTGAAACTGCTGCCTCTCTACTAGGCTAGGTGTGTAACTAATAAGTTCAACCCACACTGTGACTTGGGGATAAGATTTTTTGTTTTGGGAAGAACAGAGCCATGGAGACAAGACTGGTCATATTCTATTTATAGTCACTCAACTGCTGCAATTCAGAACACTCCAACAATTTTCTATTTACAGGAATGATTGAATATTTAATAAGTCAACCCAAGTTAAGGCAGGTGAATGAATGGATCTTCTCAGCTTTTCATGTAAATAACTCCAACATTAAAAAAAGGGGGAGGGGGGAGGAAACAGCAGGAACTTGCCTTCAGCAAATAAGGTGCAAGCAAGGTGATAACTTTATTATAGTAGAATGACTTTAAACCTAGAACTCTATACCTCTTTAACATGGGTTTTGTAGAGCAGGTCTTCTTGGAATAATGTAACTGCTGGGAATCCAATCCTTCCCAACCCATTATTATAATCAGATAAGACACACAAATTAGATTTATATTCTCATTTATTAGATGATAAAGTAAAAAATGGTGAAATCAAATATATATTTAAAAAAAGGACAAAACTGAAACACAAGCATATCTAAATAGGGTAGAGCTATCTACAAAGATATGTTACAGTTAAACAAGCTCAACAGTTTTTATTGCACACGAACATGTAATGTTATCTAGAAAGTAAAAAGTCCATTTCTGTTTGACCAAACATATATCAAAGTTCCATTAAATAAAACCAGGAAAAAAGATCATCATATAGCCAAAGAAGCAAACATTTTATTTTCTTCTTCAATCCAGTTGATTGCCAAGTCTGTAATTATAGTTGAGTTGTTCTTTCTAGACTTTTAGCTGCATCTTTTAACTTTCCCACTAAATCCTAAAATATAAAATAAGAGCTTAAGAAATGTTTTGCTGTAAATAACTAATTCTATGCAATATTTGAAGTTTTCTTTATACCAACATTTCCAAAGATTCCAAAATGCATTTTTTGCCATTGATATTTTTAAGAAATACTGAAACATCTTTATTAGAGTATATCATGAATGTGCTTTATTAGATACAAAATTAAACTGGGACAGATAGACAGATAAATAATTAACATAAACTTTACTTTTCTTATTTCTCAAATAACACAGATAACAATATAAATTCTAGTTTAACTGAATATAAAGAAGTAAACAATCCCAACAATTTTCTGAGCCTATATTCCTAAAGATATCTAATAAACCCAACAATTTTCTGAGCCTATATTCCTAAAGATATCTAATATTATCCATTGAAACATATGAAATTTTAGATAAATGTGATGTGTGTGTGTGTGTACACACACACACACACACACATATATACATATAAACAAATTTTGAAACAATATGAAATTGTAGACAGTTGCTTATTTCTTATTTCTCTGGTTTTGACTAGTTTATTCCTTTTTTTGTTATTAATAAGTTTTATTAATGAAGCATTCCTAATGCATGGGACTGCAATGTTACATTATTAATTATTCTCAGATTAGTTGCTTTGATTTTAGAGTAAATTTGCTGAGAATAATGGGGACTCAGATATCAATGTAATTTAAATAAAGCCAAATAAGTCAAATTCCATGTTCATATTATATTATATTACACATTCAAGTATTTATAATATAGGAAATGTTCATCTAATTTAACACATTTGAAAGAGGTTCCACCCATTCTGCCAAAAATAATATTTTTGTGTGGTGCAGTCCCTTAATGTGAATAAACTTGAAATCTTATATTGAAAAAGTAGCAAAGCTAGTATTTCGGTAGCATTTTATATTTTAGAAGATAAGACACATTGAAGCATTTTATATTTTTAAAATTTTTATAAGAACTGGTACTACTGAATATTAGTACACAAAAAAGTGAGGAATAAATACCTGCAATTGCTCCATAGTACAACTAAAATTAATGTCCTGATGAGATCTTGAATCATTCTAAAATAACAAAATCCCAAACATTAATTCCTAATAAGTAACAAAAATTAAAACAATCATAATCTAATATTTGAAGTTCTGGATTGATGTAATACCTCTACTTTTAAGGTCATCAAATAGGCAGGGCGATAATTTTTATGAAGTTGATTAGTCTAAAGTGATAAGACAGAAAGAAAAAATTAAGTTTTGCAAAGAAAAAAGAAAAAAAGAAATGAATACACGTTTTATTTAAATTACCTTGATTTGATATTCCAAACGCCAACGAACATCAGTTATATGTAGTGGACATCTGCCTATACTGAAAACATAATGAATATCTATTAGGCTGAGATATGTTGAACCACAAAACTGTAGAGATTTTACAGGTAACAAAGAACAGTAGGAGCAATGTATTAATTGTGGTTTTATGGATTGTTACTCCAATTAGATAACTTGTGAAGACATTTATTATTTTCAAGATGCATTTGAAAGTTGGATGTTCATTATAACTTCCTTGGACATACCTTCCCAATATGATTTCCAAAGTATCCTTATGTTTCTACAAAAAGGAAAAGAATAAAAATAGAGCATATAAACTACTACAGGTTAAACAAAACTTAATGGACGGTATTAAAAAGGATAAAATGTGTTTGAAAACCTGATATTCAGTGCAAAAGTTTTCAATTCTTTCTCTGTCAAGTTTACAATCTTCCAGATAGGTACTAAAAGGAAAAGTAAGATGCGTTAACCAATAAATCTAATATAAGTCAAACACATTTTTTTTAAGTTGAAGAATTTTAGCATACCTTATAATAGATTGGTCAGCTTTTTGTTTTCCAGCTTCTATAATACAAGTGGTAGTTGCTGCATGGCAGTATTTTAATATTGCTGGATCAATATTGTCCAAATCTGGGTAATCTAAAAATAAATGAATGGTTGATGACATATTTCAGGAGGAAAGGTAGGTAGGTAGGTAGATAGATAGAATATCCCATATATACATACGTACATACATACATACATGTATTCCATGCAATTATAGCAGCTGAGCAAAAAACTATTATATTGACAAAATTTACAGTTACCATTTTAAACACAAAATTGGGTGAAGGATTTCTTTTTACAGATTCCCCCTTATAAGGAATTAAAATATTGGAATTTGAGGTTCCCTTTATTTCAAATGTGAATAATTTCCCCAAGATCAGAAACATAATAGTTATTTCTAGCAACTAGATTTCAATTTATCCCCCAAAGTATCGAAGAAAGGAAAGGAACTCAATACAGCAGTGCCCCCTGTACTTTCCCACTCATTGCTTGAATTCTGGCAAACAGAATTTGGGAAGATTGATGAACATCAGTACACATTTATATTTTTAGAATATTGCGATCTTCTGGCTCTGGAGGAGAGGAAGAAGAGTAAAAAGCCTTTTGCCAATTAAGGAGGAAAGTTGCCAACTTTCTCGAAGTCTAGATAACAGTGTGAAGATATTTGTTTCTGAGTACTAGAAGAACTGTTAATTTCGCTTTTCTAACAATAGTGCTCAGAATACCGTGCCTCTACTCGCCCCTCTTCACAGCTCAACTTTTCCGATTTTTCCTTTCCTTTTTTTCGCCGCATCCCATTTAAGAAATCCGAACTGCTTTTCCAAAGTTGCAGTTCAAACGAGCACCTATCGGAGGCCGCTCGTATTCAGCCCCCGCTCCCGCAGAGCTCTTATCCAGGCAGGCAAACTCGAGCCGTTTTTCTCTTGCGAGAGACGGCCGGCCTACTATCAACAAGCCGCGAGGTTTGGCAAGCAGCTGACAAAGCCCAATCGCCGGAGAATTTCAATTTGAAGAAACAAAATAAATAAATAAAAACGAGAAACAAAAGCATCAAAACAAATGAGCGGCGCCTTTCAGCTGCGAGATTAAGAGCAATTCATGTATTACTGCCACTGAATAATTCGAAATATCACAGTATCACATGATCAAAACAAAGCCTGCAGGATTCAGGTCCCAAACCCAACTCGGTGCTTTCCTCAAGCCTATTCACCTGCTTGCTACTTTGACTTTTGCAAAAATTATTCTCGACTATCAATGTATCGGGAATGCCTCGTCACAGCAGGAAAAGTAGAAACAAAACGGTGGAAACTAACCGACCGCGGCCGCCAAGAAAGCCGATCTCCAAATGGCACCTTCTCTCTCGGTCTGCTTTCGGGAGAGTGAGAGGCTTTAGCTTCGCTTTTAGGCCATAAATAAGCGAGAGGCAACGCTTGAGTTTTGCAAGGAAGTGACAACCGCAGGGAAATGGAGGAAATCAGCAACGAGCAAAACCCCGAAAGAAACAAAAGGAGGGAGAGGGCGCAGCGCACCATCTGAGCCCGGCTCAGCGCGGGGGAGACTTCCTGCATTTGACGGGAAACGGCTGTGGCCACCGCAGCGAAGCAGAGAGGCATCAGGACTGGCTTTACAGAGCAGCACCGAAGCAAGCCACCAGACGTGCCGCCGCCGCAACGCTTCCTTTGACAAGAGCCCAAGTCCCCTTTTCAGCGAGCAGCTCTCTTCCTTGCCGGCGGACGGAAGACAGAGCCCGGGATCTAGCACTCACCGAAAACGGCCTCCTCTGTCTGTCCAGTGAGCAAGCTTCGGAAGGCAGCCTGGAGCAGAGCCTGGAAAGCTCGTAGCGAGAAGCTACCCGGATCTGCCAGGATCCGTAAGCCGCTTTGCACAGGCTCCGAAAGCTCCATTGTGAGCCGAGCTGTGACCTTCGACACGCCGCCCACGTGATAGCCGCGCTCAGCTGATCCTGCAGCCGAAGGAAAGCAGCGGCGGCGGCGGCCGTTTGTTGCAGATCCGGATGGGTGACTCCGGCTCTGCTTCCTTGCTGTGGCCTACATATACTAAACCCTAAACCCTTTCCCTGCGATCTCATCTAACCCGTTTCCATTAAGCTCTTCGGTAGTGTTGTATTACCTATCTCAAATGCAAGGTCAGCCATCTTCCTTTTCTTCTTGGTGCAAAAAGACTTGTCTGGCTACATCTCTTACATTTTGACCTTTTAAAAAGGGTCGTGGTCGCGATGCAATAGATGAGGACGATGGAAACCTTAGTTTAGCTTCTTTTATGGAATCGGCCCGGAAAATAATTCAAACAACGTGGCTCACAATGGCTATCTCTGAACGCTCAATAGGTTCCTCCATGCACGCAACAGGCCTTTTGTGTTTTCGTTCTGCAACTTTGGAACTGAATTTAGGGCAAACAATTTTATACGTTCAGAACGGTAAAATATATCCCACACCTCAAAAGACATTGCAAATTAAAAACGATAACTGTTGTTAAATATCTCCTTCCATTTTTTTGCGTCTAGCTGTTATTATTTACATACTATTTCTTAGTCTCTTTTATATGCTAAAAGGTTATAACAGAAATCCCAATAAATGACCATATTTCCTTATTTTCTTTTCTCTGAATAATACAAATATTTTGGTTATCATTTATCATCTAATAGCAGCATTTGAAATTTAGTTTTACATAGAACATTAAAGGGCAAGGTATTTTTGCATACAGTACTTAGTTTTTTTGAATTCACATACTCTGAATATAAAACTTTACCGATTTTAAAATAAAGATATTCTATGATTATGTCTTGCTTCATAGTTGCATTTAGGTTTACAGATAAATTGATATAATTAGTGAAATTAACACAGAAGTATGCTTGAAAATCAAGAGAGTAAAATTTATGTTCAAATTAAATTACTTATCTACCTTTTGGAACTGTACTCCTAAATAAACTATTATGACCAATGTAGTTGAATATATAACTATGAAAACATTAAGGCAAGCTGACAGTTATATTTGATTACTTTTTATGAAGCATCTTAAGGACTTGCGAAGATGGTTAGTGAAATATTGTAATTAGAAAAAAATGTTACATTAAAAATCAAATTATGAGGCACATTCAGGAGATAATAGTATGTTTCTTGCTAGAGCTTGAATTATGTGGACTAAGGCAATTCCCCTTAAATCACTTTTGTAAATTTCAAACTGGATTTTATAAGGGATTTATATATTTTTTTATTTGTATGACTACTCAGCTTGTTGACTTTTCAACAGGTAGCCCATCATGAAAAGTAGGGTGTCCTGATTGATATTTGGAGGGGTGCCCAAGGAAATTCCTTTAGATTGTAGGCTTTACTAGGAAAGTGAAATGAAGAGGACGGTGACAAAGTACCTCCAAGAAAACTACACCAATATGTCCATGATGGAACTTGAATTGAAGAAGACATTTTTGTTGTGGTTGTTCTAAATAACTAAACTTGGTAGAAGCCTACTGGTGAATAAGTACATTGAATTATAAATAGCAGTATCCACTATTTTCTTGTGGAGGTGTGAAATCATTATTTTTTATCTTATGCAAACCTCAGGTATTATTTGATCCTTGTTGTTTATTTGTTTATTTCTTCATATTTATAGTAACCCTGTAATAAACAGATGTCAAGGGCACTGAATAAATGTTGCTATACAAAATAATTCAGGCTGCTTGGGGAAGTCAATCCTGTTCAATTTAGTAGAACTTCTACCTAGTTCATTTAGTGATGTTTCATTACTTTGGAAGGGATCATGGATTCCACCATGATTAGGGTGTTCCCATGGCAAAGGTAACTCATTCTGCATTCCATATCCTAATGCAGCTGTGGTTAATGTACCATTCAAATTTATAGCGATGCATGAATAAATAAACACACACACACACACACACACACACACACACACATTCTGTTTGTGTATGTATGTTTAAAATGTCATTGGTATACCTGCCAATACCCATCATAAATAAATCACAAATCCCCATGTTCTGCTGAAGCAAAATATCCTTTAGATGTGTTGGTTTAAGTTTCTGGGATTCAAAGATCTTTAGTTGTATTTGCATTACCCTATTTTACCAATATTGTGACTAGTCTCTATAATGCATACTGTCTCTTTTGTTTCACGTATTGCTCTGCCTACAAAAGGAAAACAAGCCTTCCTTACATTATGACTACCACATGGAAATCCCCTGTAATAAAATATTTAATGCTACTTTGAAAACTTAATAAGACTGTTGCACATCCTAAAATTCTTTCAGACAAGCCTAAGGAAATAAAAATAGATAATGGCTGCATTTATTATTATTTAAAATTAACTATCAGCTTGCAGCTTGTTTTCTTCAAGGTAATTATGAAACAGAATCCATGCATTTCTATTGAAAATATTACCTGCATGAGCTGATTAAACAGTGTGGAATTGCCCATATCTGTAATTTTTAAAATGACTGTTTTGATTCTTTGCTAGTTAATAGGGAATTAATATTCCAGTAAATAGGAACTGACCTTCTAAGTATAAACAATGGCAGGGATTTTTGTTATTCAGTTTTAGATTATTTCAATATTTTTCATCTCCAAGGGAGATTTGTATTTAAGTTTTTATACTGTTATTGACACTGTTGAAATGGAACTAATAGGTTAAAAGAGAAGTTATCAGTCAACAACAATTCTAGATACTCATTTTAAATATGATACTGATTTGGGCTTTTGGTTCTTATTCATTTGGAGGACAAGAGGATCTATATAACTTGATTCTCAAACATTAATGAGTCATTGATGAATCAGTGATTCCATAAACTTTTAGCCACTGACTTAGTGATTTTATTTATATGTACATGGCATTGCTTTAATATTTAAAAACTATTTAACAACGTGGAACTTTTTAAGTTTTCTCTATCTCTACAATTGAGTGTTGAAATTATGAATAAAATAAAATCCCCCTTATAATTTATACTTTTTATTGGGAAGAACAGAGCAATTTTTAATATACACACATGTTCATAACTATAATTACAGGATTTATAATTATAATTCTTTGATATTATACAAAGTGTGTAGTCTCTCACTATTAGTTATCCATATTTTCCTCAAATTAACATTATAAAAATATTAAAAATTATCCTTAACTTTGAAAATATTTGCCTTTCAAACTGTAGTGCAATTTAAATTCTGAAATGCTTACATTAAATTGATATAATTGCAACACAAGAAATTTTCCCAGAATTTTAATTTTTAATCTGAACTCATTATTTTTAATTTAATTGTCAATTAATGTTTTCATGTTAAATTTGGTTTTTGTAAGTGGCCTAGAAATACAGATACCATAATAAAAATATTTGTAAACATAACAGTTTTAATTCATTTTAAATTTTTGAAAGTGTAGCTTTGATTCTTAAAGAATAAAAGTATTGTTAATTACACAGAAGAGACCAGGTGAGAAAAAGGAATTTCAAGAGCAGGAAAAAGTGAATACTAGGGAACATAGGCTCAGATCTTATATAGGGATTCAGTAGAAAAGGATCATGCTAATCTACTGAATAGGATCATGCTAATCTTAACTATTTTGAGATTATGGACCATAAACACACTTGTCTCATTTTCTATCTCTCCGTATATAGAATGAAGAATACCTATGACTGTTTAAAGAAACAAGGGGCAATTTAAAGGAAATATTGATTGAAATTCAGCATTATTTATAATACTTCCTTATCTTTTCTTACATTTGATGCTTAACAATAAGAATGTCTGAGGTTATATATGATGATATTTTTACTCACTGTCTGGAATGGATTTGGTTAAAGAGAATCCTAAAATTGGTGCAACTCTGAGCTTCTTTACTAGAGTGAATTCTAAAAACACCATTTTGTAAAGTTATTGTGAAGGAAATAGTGACATGAGCAAGCCAATTCATAGAACCTTCTCAGATTGTTCTAGGGCAGAAGGACCATGAAACACCATTTAAGAAATGCTCACCAGATCATTTCTAGCAAAACATTTTAAAGTAGTTTTGAGGCTCAGAGTTCTTGGAAGGAAGTCAATAATAAAATAAAAGTATTATTCAGTGGATTTCCCCCCATATTATCAGAGATGGTGATTGTTCAACAATTTTGCTTAGACTGATACTTTTTGATATAAAGTATGTTCCTTATGATGTAGTTTATTCTTCATTTAAATCAACCAAGCCTTAGTACACGTGGATTATGTATTAGATTGCTTTGATATGTATATTTACCTTGAAATCAAATTTATAAAACATACAAGAGTGCTTTGTAATTTATCTTGGAGACAGTGCAAACTCTTTTTAAAAGATAACAAAATAACATTGTTATTATAGTATCTTAGATTTCATATGATTAAAGCTATTGGAGAAAAACATTTTACTATGATTAAACGTAGAAAAAATATTAAGCATTTTTAAAGTTAAAAAAAATATTCATTGTTTGTTTAGCTAGACCCTAGTGCCCATCTGTCCTGCCCAAGAGCTTTATTTCTAAATACATATGGTGTAGCCACATTATATTTATGTGTCTCAAAAATAGATCCATTATGGGATTTTTTTGTTAACTTTTTAATTTTTCCCACTTGAGGTTCTTTGATCCATAGGACATACTATGAAGGAATCTAATCATGAAAAAGTATGAGCACTCTTATTTTTATAATTACAATAGGAATATACTTCTGAAAGAAAAATGCAACTAAGTTGGCACAGTTGGAAGTCTGATTGTTCAAAGGTAGAAGTGACCAAGGATTGCCAGAAAAATTATATATACAAAGAATGTTCAAAACTAAGAAATGCATCAAAGTTTCATATTCCATGTAGGACACATGTTTAATTATTAAAAGCAATAATTAGCAAATCAGTGGCAGCTACTATTTTGCTAGTAAGTTATCCTGTTTTATAGTATTTGCTGCCATCATTTTTTCACTTGCCAGTGATTGTTGACAGGTTATTAGGGTTTTCTTTCAACAGATTAGTTTCCTTTCTGTGCAGCCTTTGAAATTTATCATTTTTATACAGATTCTTAAAGGAACTAGTCAGAAATATCAGAGAAACCATATCTGTTCAATTAGTAAATGGAAATTGTATTTTTTTACATGTTTAATGGGTTAAGTGTGGGAGCAATTTCTTACAGAAGTCTAAGAATTATAGTATATCTTATCTTTTAAGTAAAACCACAATATTGTGGCCTGTTTAAATACAACATTGATTGCAGTTGGAAAGCATCACTTTGTTCAGCACAGGCACTAATCTGAAGGAGTTTAAGATAAATACTAAATAATGT
This sequence comes from Pseudonaja textilis, assembly GCF_049901715.1. NCBI lineage: Eukaryota > Metazoa > Chordata > Lepidosauria > Squamata > Elapidae > Pseudonaja > Pseudonaja textilis. Next base: position 26,292,432 of record NC_142008.1, on the reverse strand, counting down.
TAGATTTGTTTGGAGAAGTGTGAGACCACACAGTAGCCACAATATTTTCTAGCAAAGACCAAACCTATTTGCACTATGAAGACAGTCTAATAGTTATACATCAGCACAGAAAGTAACACACACAATTATTTTTCAATAACCCATGAAGAATTGGCAGATTTCAAGGGTCATAATTTTTTAGAAAAACTACAGAACATGAATTTACTTTCCTCTGCATCTTTTAATGGCTTACAAGAAAGCTTAGATTCCCATCTGTTTTTGCTAATGATCTCTGCACCAAAGAGAAGGTAATAATCATGGAGAATGTCCTACCCATAATAATTTATCCAAAGCGGAACAGTTCCCAACTCCAACATCTGGGACTTTATATTCTGTGAATTAAACTTGGTGCATACAATATAATCTTTGTTGATTATAATTTCATGAAGCAAAAATATCACTTATACACATTGAAATAATATTTTTATTTTGATACTTTGTTGTCATCAAAATGCAAATTGAGGAGGGAAGGACTTTGAAGTCACAAGTCTGTTGATGCTGCTGAGTTTTATTTTTTTACATCAGAAAGAAATAGAAGCAAAGAATCCTCCAAATATTACAGACCCTGTAATTCTGTACAAATGTACCCATGTAGGAAAAAAAGATAGGAAAATTGCAACTATAAATCAGAGATGTATAGAGTGAAATAGACATTATACAAAATTAATACAGCACATTGTTCTCAAATTTTGGGAGACCTAACATCTCAGTTTAAGTTTGTTGTTTAATAAAATGTTATATAGCATGTGTGCATGCTTTCCTAGTTGGGTGGGCCTGTTGCAGGATAAAACAAATGAAATACTGTATGATTGTGCACAAATTAGCCAATTGAGCAGAGCATTTTTCACACTCTAAGAAAACAGTGAAGTTAAAACTGAATATTTTGATACTTTGTATCAAAATATACAAATATAAGACATAAATGTTGAAATAAAATTACCCCAAAGTAATAGCAATAAAGCTTATAAACCAAAATAAATATCTCTGAAAGGCTTATTTCTTATGTGTAATTATATGGAAAAGAATTGGAGGAGCTAATTTTGGTAAAACAATTGCTATCATATATAATATTTGGGAAAAAGACCATTTTTAACTGAATATGATTTCTTTCTGAGGAGACTTAATGAAAGATTCCACTATTAGTGATGTTTTAAAAGGCTTGATTTGACTGATGGAATGCTCTGTTCTTTTGGCTAGAAAATTCTTTCTCTCACTTTGTATTGTAAAAAGAAAAGGATGTCACTCTCCTAATCACATGAAGCATAGCTAAACAAAGACAGAAACACAAGCCTATGAACAAATAAAATGAGTCAGATTGCATTCTTTTTTTCTTTAGAACATATGCATAAGATAGAAAACTTCTTCCTTTAACAAAATAATTTGGCAGCAAATAAATAGCAATTTCCCCCTGAAATATAAAATGTAAGACATGAGCCTAAAATCTTGGTTCTGTTTTTTTCATTTTACATAAACAAACAATGATTCACTACAACTAGACATTTAGAAACATAATGTTATTCATCAATTTTTATTAAGTTTAATTCTTTGTGTCCTTTTATGAGTTAGACTACTCACTTAAATATTGCACAATATTTTCAAAATAATTAACTCCTATTCCACTTCATTTAATTTTTTACAATATCATAATTACTTTATGGCATACCAATAGAGAAAGGACATACAAGAGGTATTCTTTATTTACAAGCAATGGTCCCACACTTTATTTTCTCTTAGTTAAGAAAACTACATATAGATCTGTTTACTTTCTTGAATGGGAATAAAAATACTCTGGAAGAGGTGGTATATATTCTTGAATTAGTTATTTTCTAGCTATTTTAGATATATTCTTTTTAACAATTTTTTAAACAAACTCATGGGACCATTGTGAGTTTTAGAAATGTCAAAGTTATTTTCAGAGCTTAACAATGTAATTATATATAATTATAAATAATGCATATGTTTTTGCTTAAAGAATTAATGTGAAACAGTAGAATAAATAAAGAATTAACAAAAATAAAATAGTTGAATTATTTTATTCAATTATAACTAAAATTCAACACAACTAAACTTTTAATAAAATTTAGTATACTTGTAAATATTTAGGCCTCATTTTGCAGTGGAGATATCAAAGCAGATAAAATAATTTTCACTAGAAAGTTGTTATGAATATAGATGTACCTTCAAGACTAAAAGAAAAATTGAATTGTCAAGAGATTTTCCATGCAGGAAAAACAATAGAGCTGAAACCGTATTTGGGGAAAAAAAATCCATTTTATCCTCATGGGAACAATTTGAAGAGCCACAGAAGTAAAAAAAACATATATACATAATTATATTTATTGGTAATGCTATACAATTCGTGGGAGAACTAATTTTGGTGAACTTAAATGAAATATTTGCTTATGAAATCACTAGGAGTTGAAAACTCTTTAATGGAACATAATACTTTTAAAAATAGTTGTTTATTAAGTTGTATATCTAACTGTTTCTTCTCTTCCCCTCAGCTTTGTAATTCATAGATAGAATTTCTTAAAAGCAAAAATTCAGAGAATATCTGAATTTACAGAAAAGTCCCAGTGAGGCCTATAAGGTGCTCTAAACTTTCATTGGGATGAGAAAAAAATGTAAAGAGAAAAGATGTAAAGAGTTCTATTTTATATAAATGTTAAATTTCAAGTAAACACACATATGTTCTAAATATATGCTCATAAATTTTTCTCTTACATATTTAGCAGTATAATCTGAGCATATTTCAATACATTTAGAATAGTGAGCATAATGGTACATTTTTATTTGCAAATAAGAACGACTCTGAATTATCTCTGTCTAATTACAGTTCTTAAATCTCAGTATAATTAAGAATTCCTTCCCTGTGCAATATTCTGTACATGCTGAGTTATTGAGGGAAGTGTTTCAAAACAGTATAATGAATTTATATATGTTTATAACTTCGATATGTATAGTCATTTAGCCTTCTTCTAGTTAAAGTAAAAATAAAGGGACAACTAACAAAAAAGAGGGAAAGGCAGAGGAACCTCAAAGGGAGGAAACCATCACGCTTAAAATCTAGGTTTGTCATGGTGCTACAATGTGATTTAGCATTAGGCCAAGCTGGTAAAATAGTTTGTGTTTATATAATAAACAGAAACATTGTTTTCTTAACTCTGCTTCTAGTTAACTTTTGATCAAGTGACAGAATGGAGGATCTGCAGTGCAGAAAATGAAGCTATGTTTTCATTAGTACTTTCATTGGGGCCAGTAAGCAAGAGTGTATAGTTAGTAAAAACCATTGTAAAAGATTTTTCGTAAAATCGTAAAAGAACTTCCTAATAATTTTATTTTACTGAACTATTTAATATCTATTTTGCAACCTGACTTTCTATGGATGTTTGATACTATCACATAATAAAATTTTTAAATGTGCATAATGTCAAACCATTTATATCAACAGCAAAACCATGCTTCTAATCAAATACTTAGGCCTATGCCACTGACCTGTAACCTAAATTATAAGTATAACAACTATGAATTCTTAAGAATTTTGATCCCAACGTATCTGGGAGAGTACCAAGCTAAGAAAGGTTGTAGCAAAGGACGTTAATCTCAAAACTGAAAACAGGGTAACACCACAAATAAATAAGCCCAGATTTAGGTATATTTCATCTACCAGTAACTACCTGAATTCTGATGGAAGAGGTTAAATTGAATTGTCCTTGAAATAATACACAAATCTTTGCAAAATAAGTGCATGTATGCATTTTACAAAAGTATGTATTTGTTTTGCCTTTTTCTCATTTTTGTTTGAACAACAGAAAAATGAAAAGATGCAAATATTTGCACTAACTACTGGTACTATATATTACAGTACTGGAAAACCAATACTATGTCTTGATCACAGTGGGGTGGGTTTTTTTTTGAGAATACCGTAATCTAGTTTCCACATTTTTGAAATGATTCACTTTAACAATTTCATACCAATCACAAAACATAATCTTGTATAAGTGGTTATTATTTAATAAAACAATCCACAAGGAATATGAGGTGAACACATTACCTATCCTGTTATATTATTGCCTATATTTCATTTTATACCAGGCTTGCTTCACAGTGCATAGCAATTTGCTAGGCATAATCCCTAAAATGCAAATAATTAATGGTGGTGGAAATATTAAGATATAACATTTGTTTGAGAATATTATTTGCACAGATGCTTACATTTTCTGCAAGAAAGACAGACATTTACAACCTAGTATAAGGCAGTAAGAATTCCTTAATCAGTTACTTGTCAAAATTAAGCTAATATATATATACTGCAATTATAATACACTACATTTTTAAGCTCATTACAATCAATAGTATAAAACAGTAACAGCAAGTTCATGTTTAATTTTTTTTAATTAGGTTGGACATTTAAAAAAAAACTACATATAATAGGAGGGAAAGTACTGTAGAAATTTTCACTTTTTAAAAATTGGTGTTGAGCAATGATTTTTAATTGGTGTACTGCAGTATTTTCCGGAGTCTGCTTATTTGCAAAAAAACTACCCTGACTTAACTGAATAGTTCTCTGTGCCGTGAATCAAGACGTTTCCTGAAGTAAAATCTTCAGGATTTAAAAAATGCATCAGTTTCTCTATTTCTATATGGAATTATGAAAAACTGACAAAACTAGCAGCTTCACTAATGTGCTTCCCAAAATGAATATGCTTGAGTAGTTCTTTGAATAATTCAAATAATTATTTAAGTATGCTTAATTCCTTGCCTGATTTTGAAACAAGAAAGTGATGACCATTTAAGTATATTTCTTTATAATCTTTCCAGTGTTTCATTGTAAACTATAAAAATGTAGAAAAGGGGGTGGGGAGAGAGACAGAGAACTGCTAGATTTATTATTAGTATTAAACTATGGGCTAGCATCATCCATTTGAAGTGGCCAGATGAATATTTTTCCATCTCCAAAACAACTTTTTAAAAGAAAATTACTTTTAAGACATTTCTGCCACAATATATATTTGCAATTGTTTAAATGTCAGGGAATTAGCCAAATGTGTATTATTACAATGGAAACCATAGAATAGTCAATTGAGTTTGTTTGCTTTTTTAACTATCCTGCCTTCATTAGTGGGGAAATCTCTCCAGGTAAGTAAAAGTTTTCCCATCTTTTGGTGCCTCTGGAAATCTGCAATAGAGATTGGGAAAAAATGAAAAAGTTGCTGGATAAAGAAAAAGGCAGAAAAGGAGAAAGAAAGATTTGCATTTTTCTGTTCTGTCCTCCTGCTAGTAGACTCCAGTGATAGATTTCAAGTTTTCTGAGAATAAAAGAAACTCTTTCATTTGCAACATTGAGGTTGAATTCAAGTTACTGAATTCAAATTGTAAGATACATTGGGTTTGAATTCAGGTTAAGAAAAGTTGTGTATAAATTAGTAAGTATATAAATGCAACAAAACATTTGATAAATAATAATTGCTAAAAATAGTCCTAGGCAAAATATTAGCAATACAACTAGGTGGGGTTCAATGAAAGGTAGTAAAATAATTTATGACATTTCATTATATTAACTTCAGTTTGGCTGTGAACTCTAATTTCAGTATCTGCTGGGTCCCACTTAAAGCCTTAACCAGGACCAGATGTAACCTGATTAGAGCCAATCTTTCTAAAGAGAACACATGAAAAATGCGTGAAAAAATGAATCCTTCACACACACACACACACACACACACACACAATGTCCTGAAAAATCAACTTTTAATGAATTGAAAATCCTTGATGGATTTATTGTTATTTACTGTTACTTTTATTCCGGAGGCAATGCTAATATAGTACACACAGAAAGAATAGAGAAAGGCCCACAGATCTCTCTTGTGCAGTGTTAGGCCTGTTCAAAAGCCTCGATGTTCCCAGAGCTTTGTTTAAATTTTCCTTGAATGTCAAGCTTCCCTCCCCTTTTTGCTGTTAGAAATTGTTAAAACTGTTTGTGTAGATGTAGGTGCATAGTTCTTTGAATCTCTAATGAGGCTGAAGTCCAATAGGCAATAATTGAGAGCCTATTTTTGCTCAACTGATATTACTGAAAGGCATAAAAGGCATTTAAAAATAAAAATGCAGTTCTGTTTGATACTTCAAGATTTTAATTCCTTTTAGACTGATTGCTTCTTTTTTTTCAAATTGGCCTCAAAGCTTTAATTATTGTTCTCAAGATCTATTCTTGGATTGCTCTATATGGGCCATCATTGGAAACAACACATTAGTCTGATGAAAAAGGGCTTTTCTTAGGTAACATTGCATATGATCTGATATTCCTTTTGTATAGTAATTAATTTTAAATATAGTTTGGTAGATATGATCACCCTGCACTTTCCTTTATTGTCATACAAATACAGCCTGCCAAATAACTTAGTAAAGTGAACAATTAGCTTTGGGAAAAAAGGACATGTGGGAACCGCTGCAAACATAGATGGCACAAAGACTGATTAGATATAGATGAAACTAAGACATGGCAGGACTAAGTAGTATGTGGCATGTGACCTAGACTTTGGTTTCTGAGTCCTGGATCTTCAATGTGTTCCTATGATCAACTGCCACTGCCATTACCAGATTTCTTTTATCTCAATCTTTTTTATTTTGGATTTTGTGCTTCAGACCAACCTATCAGCTTCAGATATAATTTGTATCTTCAAAAATATGAAAATGCCCATTTCCACCGATCTGAGAGGCATTCTTAGAAAACAAAGGTGGGAAATTACAATCCAGAAAAGGTTAAAGTAAGACAGTTGGCAGGATTCTGGTAAGCTTGAAAAAAAAGGTTGGGGTATGACCTCAGTAGTTTGCTTTCTGGCAGGGGCACGCACAGCAAAGGTGATGTGGCTGGTGGATGGAAACCCTGGTTCTTCTTATTTGCAAGCATAGCAAGTGAAGGGTGCTAAAATAGGGAGGGGCTTTCAACACCTAGTCATATTGATCATTTTGAAGCCAGTATTCTTTGCTATGAATGCCAATTTGAAATATTAATATGTGGCTACACACTACTATGGCAGCTATTTTATGAAAGTGCCCATAACATTCAGATGTGAGAATCACAGAAAGATTTGGGGATTTGCTCATAAAACAAGTGTTTACTGTCAGCTGAGATGATTTCTATATAGATTTTGTGAGATTGGCAAAATTTTGATAAGTATCTCCAAGGGATCCAATACTGTCAACTCTATTGATTTTCTGATTTTTGTATCATTAGGGAATGTTTGACTTTGGATTTAGAGGGGATGTTTTCATATGCACGTTTCTTTGATTTTCTTAGGCCAAAACGATTTAGGGGAAAAATGAGTTTTAAAATCTCCCTGCTTAGCTACTGTTCCTTAGGTTTAAGTCAGTTTTGCTCTAAAGAAGTATTCTTCAAACTTGGCAATTATAAGATGCATGGATTTCAATTCCCAGAATTCCCAGTCACCATAAGAGTAAAGTCCACATGTTTTAAAGTTGCCAAGTTTGAGAAACACTCAATCCTATTTAGACTGCTTTTGACCTATCTACATTTGGAAAGAGTTAGGAGTTGATTTTTCTAGCAAGGCCATGCTTTATTCAAATTTCTGTACAGTCTACTGTATACTTTCTATAAATAGTCTAATTCGTGTTGCCCTTCCCAAATGTTTTATTTCTCCTTCCATAGTCTGAGTTGCACTGAGAATTTTAGCAAGTATCCTTATTGATAAAGGATAGGCTGACGGTTGTTGTTTTTAGTCAAATTAAGGTTGTCTGGAGACAGAGGCATTGAAATGATGCTACTCCAATGCATTGAGATAGAGGTATGGATCTTTCCCAGCATATGGTACCCAGATTCTTAATTGGAACAACAACTGTCCAAAATGGACTGACTTGTGGGGGTGAAATCCAGTATGTAGAGGGACTTTGATCCAAATAACATCAATATAGGGAACTATTATTTTGTCGCACAAATGTACATAAAACATTTTTATTTATAGTTTCAAACAACTTTTAGTATCTTTGCTACTTGCAGTCATGAAAGTAAAGTATAAAGCAATTTTATAATGGAACATGAACCATAGATTCTGCATCTTATATGCATTTTAAAAGTTTGTGTTATGTTTAGATACAGCTGACTTTATTAGGTCACACACTTATAGTGGTTATATACTGGTCATCTGGAATGAACTAAGCTATTCAAAAAATGATTATTTGTTGCTAAAACAAATGTTATGTGCAATTTTCTCAAAACTGTCCATTTGTCTAAAGCACCAACCAATGCTCAAAGGACAGAGACTGGGATTGTAACAATATTGAATTCCGTTTTTTTTTTCTTTTGAAAAAAAACCACCTGTTCATTATTGCTTACTAGCTTACATAGCTTCGCAGCTTCCAAAATAATTATAAATAGTACTGCATTTGGCTACCAACGAGTCCATGGTGAATTGCCCTTGATCTAATTCTAATCCAGAAAGTTGCGTTTTATGTGCTTAAATTCGGCCATATGGAAGCAGAACGTAGGAGTTCTCGTTTTCACATATGTTGGAAATCAGTGCATCCAAGAAACAAACGTCTCCGGGCTGTAGCTGAAATGGCTCCAAAGGAAAAGAAACAATGCACTAGATAGGAAAGATGCGCCGACTAAGGCCATTTCGGAGAGCTGCTCTGCGAAGTCCGGACTTTTCAAAAAGCCAGCATTGGCAATAATTCTGTTGTAAATGGGTTCAAAGAAACCTCAAGCCGAACAAACCTGCAAAGGCGTCGAGCTCCCAAAAGATGGGAAAGGACGGATCGTTGGAAGCGAGGGCGAAAAAGCTCGGTTTTCCTTTAACTGAGTGCAAGAGCAGCAGGAGAAAAAACAAACCAAAAGAACTACGTAGGCAGGCGAGAGTGTGCGAAGAACAAAGGCAAGAAAGAGACAAAGGGGACCCGGGAAATGCATCAGCACGGGGTGCAGGAGGCGGAGGCTGAGCTGGGGCGAGTGGAAAGGTGAGGCAAGCCAAGGCGCGCTGAATACTAACGGGACGGGTGGGATGAAGCTGTCTCTGCCCAATTTGCATGATAAAAGAAAGGTAGTATTTATGCGCCTAATTTATTCACTCCTAAGGCTTGAATTTGTTAATCTGATCTTTGTCTAGCAAGATTGGAAAAGTACGATTTAGGATAAAGGCGGATGCAGTTCTTAGTTCCCCTTTGTTCCTGCAGCAAGCGGTGGCTTTTGCTTTTCCTGCCGGAGTCCTTGGCGCTCTCTAACCCTAGTTGTTCATTTGCAGATGTTTCATTTGTGTTTATCCTGCTGAAGCCCCCTCCCCCGTGCCCCATTCAGAGTCAGCCTTGCTGGCTACAGGTAATTGGTTTTCTTCCTAGACCAGCCGATTCTACACGTGTTAGCGAAGGTCCATGGTCTTTCATTTTAGATCTGCTTCTGATCAGGCCTGGCTGAGAAAGTCTGAAGGGCGTAAAAGAAGCCAGAGAAGGAAGTGAAACTTTTTGCGCCATGCTTCCGAGCCACGTGGTGGTCAATCCTTTGTTTCAAGAACCAAACAAAAATCGCTGCAAATAGGATAGGAAATGCATTTACTACATTAGATAAATCGGTCATTGAGACCTGAACTGTGGAACCCCTGGCATTTTCCCAGAATGTGCTTACCTAAAAAAGGTGGAATAATTTTCAGTTTTGGTTGTTCAGGCACTTTATTTTTTTGAAACATGCCACTTTCAACTAAAACATTCAAACCGCTTGCGTTGCACGCCACTTTTCTTCTGCCAAGGAAAGCGGGGGAGGGCGGAGTTAAGGATCTGATCAGCCTGAGGACACGTGGCAGGAGGGGCGAGGCCAAAGCCAAGAATGGGAAAGGCCAGCGTTTTTATTTATGCTTCTTTTCTCTCTGCTCCGCTTGCATCTTTGCAACTTCCATCTTTTTTTCCTCGCTGTTGCCATGCAGAGGTGAACTTTGAAAACATGGATCGGGTTGATATATTCAGTTGAAGCAGAGAAGGCTCAAGTGTAGGTATTTGCATTCCTGGCCTCCAGATTTAAACCGATCAAGCACCACCTCTCCAGGTTTTAAAATAGTTACACCTGTGGGTATAAATGCCTAATACAACATTTTGAAAGACAGAACATCGGTGATCGCTTAGCTATCTTGTTATGACATCATGTTAAACTTTTCGAGTGAAATAATGCACTATTTAGTTCAGCTTTAAGCACCATACAACCCTTGTGGAACTAATTTCTTACTTTTTTTTTGTTCACCATTTAAATCTGGAAATAAACAATGGGTTTTGACACCCTATTTCGAGGGAGGAAATTTTGTATGATAGCTCTCCTCTCCTGCAGGAGTTCAAGACTTCCCACATATCTTCCTGATAATTAAACCTAAAAGATGTGGCTGAGACTGCCTAACCAAAGGTCTTGGCTGAGAGTGAAACTGAGCTTGCCTTTCACCAGTCCTGTTTCAACACACAAATTGCTTCAGTCCAATCCAATTCTACAGATGCCATAGAACAAAAGAATCATATCAAATCAGCTAGGCTACACAGAAAGAGCCTATATATTTTCAGGAGCATTTATCTGGCTCTCCCCAATTCCAGCCCTTGATTATGTGTTACCAAGTTTGTATTGCCTATTAATGACAGCATAAATAGACTGTCTCAGGATAATCTTTCATCAGTCCTTCTATTTTTCTGACAATGTTTCCATCTAATACAGTCTAACATTTTGTTCCTGGTTGCTGTTATTTTTTTAAAATTCCATGTTTCCTGGCATTACTGACTTCTCAAAAAAAGCCAAAATATGATTTCAGTCTGGTCATTTGTGCATTGAGTGAGAATTTTGGATTAATTTTCCTATGATTTAGATTTTCATGACTATATATGGTATTTTCTAGCGTCAAAGTTCAAAGCCATAATCTTTGTGCTTTTTAAGGGCTCATGGGGATTAAAAACCGCATCTGTACTGTTTCCAGAACATTTAGATCCTATAGATCAAACATAGCTTACTGTGTTAGAATACGTTTTGAGGTAGCATCAAAGAAAAGTCTCACTGAACAATGTTCATTAATTTATTCTAAAAAATATACAAAGGATTGCTAAATTTTCAATAAAAACGATGCACTTTAAATATCAAATTTTGGAAAAAGAACTGAAGTAATGACAAGAATTTAAAAAAAATCTTAACAATTTATCTGGACTTCTTAATTCTTTAGAATGCCCTGTTGGGAAGGGGAATAGACTCTGATAAATGAACAACTATCTAATATAGCTGTCTGTGATGTTTTATCATCTGTTCTTCTCTCTTGAATTTTTGGGATTGTAAATTGATTAGAATTTTGTAAGCACCAACGATGGATTTCAGTTACCAGAATTCTGTAGTTACCTTCACTCAACTTAAAGTTACCCAGGTTGAGAAAAACTGGTCTACTTAAAATCTTATTTATTATATATGATGAAATAAATTTTCAGTCACAAAAAGGGTAAAAAATAGGAAAATAGATACTATGCCTTTGAATCATACTGTATAACTGTCAGAATATATTGACTTCTGCATAGTCCTTACAAGAAGTTTGTCTATTTTTATTTATATCCCGCCTCTATTATTTTACAAATAATCCAAGGCAACAAACATATCCAACACATTTTCCTTCTCCTATTTCCCCAAAATAATCCTGTGAGGTGAGTTGGGCTGAGAGAGAGTGACTAGTTTAAAGTCATCCAGTTGGGTTTCACAGTTAAAGTAGGATTAGTACTCATGGTCTCCCAGTTTATAGCCTGATGCCTTAATCACTAGACCAAACACTCCCTCTAGGTTGAAAAATAAAATTTTATATTGAAATTTTATAAAGCTTTATGAGTAGGGGTGGGATGCTACCGGTTCGGCCCAGTTCTATAGAACTGATAGCTCTGAAGAGCAGCAGACACCGAACCGGTTTGGTGTCTGCTGCTCTGTTTGGCCCAGCCACCTGCCCAGGCTCTTACCTGTCCGTTATTTCCTGCTTTTTCAACCTCAGCTACTTTGTGTGGTACAGCTGAGGTTGAAAAAGCAAGAAAGAAGAGGAGTTTCAAATGCTGTGTACCTGCACGTAGCGCTTGTCAGCTGTCTGGGTGGCACAGCTGAGTTTTTTGGAAATGGTCTACATGTGCACACAAAATGCACTCTCACCAGGGATGGGATTCTACGTGTTGGAGAACCAGCAAATCACACCACTGGGCTGCCTGCTCTGCCTGATTTTGGGTAAAAGTTGCACTTTTTAAATAAAAAAATCAATATTTACATGCATGGTGTGTTGTGAGTTAATTTTGTGAGTTTGCATGCTAGCAAATTTTATGACTTTGCTAGCAAACACATTTTATGTGACTCAGGTATCCAATTGCAGAAAGATAGATATCTCAATGAATCTGTGATTTGTAAGCAACTCAATCTGCCTGCCTGCTTTGCCCGATTTTGGGTAAAAGTTGCTCTTCAATATTTACATAAATACTTATAATATTTACATACAAGCCATGCCCAGCCAGTCACATGACCACCCAACCACACCCACAAATTAGGCCACACTCATAGAACCGGTTGTTAAGAAATTTGAATTCCACCCCTGTTTATGAGGCTAAAACAACCTCTTTTAAGGTCAGTTGGCTGATTATAAACCAGATTGTCTTATCAACTCTTTGATAAATACATCTTTAATCATGCAGACTTCTGAATGAACTCACCCAAAGTAATGAAATCAATCACTTTCTACCAAATTGTATGTGATTACTGATACTAGACAAAAACTCTCAACAATTATTTCTTACTCATGTTTTTCAAGAGTTTTGTAAGTTTTTAAAAATATATAGATTTTAAGATTTTATATGGTTATAAATATATACATACATACTTGCACATGCGCGCAGACAACACACACATTGTGTGCATGTTTGTATGTGAATACACACACATACAGAAATTTTAACTCATGTAGCATCAAATTTTTGCTTTGTCTTTATTTTGAATAAATTTTACAATGTACTATATTTCTTTGTTACAATTTGCTTTTATCATGCTTTGTTTTTGCTATGCTTTTAAGACAGCTTCAAGATATTAATTATACCACTAGTTATTAATTATTAATATTTTTTTTATGTTTGAATCAAAATATAAAAAGATTTCATAGTTGTAATATTGTTAGAAAATAATGTGTCCATAAATAAGATAAACTGTAAAAATTATTCCTTTAGCCATATTAGGCCGGATGCATCATGCTTTGGCCACCCATGCCCGGTTTAGTGAAGGGGAGAAAAGTCATGATATGTCACATGACACTACCGTGATGATGTGAGTTTTACCCCCCTCTCCAGACCAGGGGTCTCCAACCTTGGCCACTTTAAGACTTGTGGACTTTAACTCCCAGAATTCTGGAAGTTGGTCCACAAAAGTGGCCAAGGTTGGAGACCTCTCCTCCAGACCATGGGGGCTTCAGTGTACAGCCTGTGGGACATTCCTTGATTGAAGAACAATAAGAATATAGGCATTGGGACTATCCCACTTTTATTTCAATAGCATTTACCTTAAATGTTGGTGTTCTTTTTCAGAAAAAGAAAAAACTCATAAGTAGCAACCAGTGGATGGAGAAGCCAAAGGCAGATAACCAATTTTTATATGACTGAGTCAAGCTTTTTATTTTCCAAGTTTTCTAAGGTCATTTGAAATGGAGCAGGACTTAAGCAGATTATTTGAATTATTACAATTCTACAATGCTCCAGGTCCTAGTTTGCTAAGAGTCTGTAATGCTTGTGGAGAACTATTACAGGTAGTACTATAGAACTTATAGCCATTTGTTTAGCAACATTCAAAATTACAGTGACATTGCAAAAATTGCACTTATGACCATTGTAGCATCCCCACAATCACAATTTGAATGCTTGGCAACTGGCATCTGTTTAGTATGGTTGCAGTGTCCCAGGAACATGTGATCACCATTTTGTGATTTTTCTAGCTGGCTTCTCACAGGCAAAGTCAGATACGCTTAATGACTGCATGATTCAATTAACACCTTCACTGATTTGCTTAACAACCATGGCAATAATGGATGTAAAATTGGGTGTGATTCACTTAATAATTGCCTAGCTTAGCAATGGAAATTCTGGTTCAAATTTTGGTTGTAAATTGAAGACTACTTGTAATCATTTCCTCCTCAATATATATTTTACCCAACTCTGGGAAGCACTGAGTATTTCAACCCTATCTCCTCAGTTTTGCCCTAAAATAAAAAACCTGCGAGTCTCTCATCTGTTCCTTGTGATGGGAAGTCTCCTAGTGCATTGCTTCTGCATTTTGTTCTCTTGCCATGTTCTGGCAACCTGTCAACTCATTAGAAGTGCAGGAACTGGAAACTAGCTATGCCCTCCTGTGTGGCTGCGTGACAGAGCAGTTAAACATAATACTGTGGACTGCTACAGCAGCAACAATTCTTGTTTACAAATAAAAACTCCCAGCTGGGACAAAACTTTGCAACTGCAGGGGGAAGGAGCTGGGATTGAATGTAATGTCAAATAATACAAGTTTTGTGCAGAGCTCAGTCTGCTAGAAGAATGGAGTGGTAGCAACCTCTTGAACTGACAAAAGATGCTGTTTCCTTAGCTATTTCCTTATTTATTTGTTGTTTAAATTTTCTTGTATTAAGTTTTGCCTTTTGCAGAAATCTCACTTTTGCAGAGTCCTCTAGCTGCTGTGTGATCACAGAAGAAAAGGTTTTATTGTTCTTGTACACCACAGATCATCTTTTGGCCTTTGAAACTAAAAGTGCTGCATAGCTCTGAGGATATTTAAATAAGCCAGCATAGGTGCCTCCAGAAAAGGAAGGAGAATATTGCAGAGGCCAAAATCCAGTTTAACAAGGATCTTCCTTCCTGCAAGTTAATAATGAAGGCAGCGTTATGAAAAGGAGAGAATACTTTACAATAGAAACTAATTGTTTAGCTCTGAAATACCCACAGCAGAGGAACTACTGAAGATGATAATATTAGCAGAATATTAGCAGAATATTCGCAGAAATGGAAAAATTGACTTTTTGAGTAGAGAAAGGACAATAACTGCATTTATTAGTAAGTGGAAATCTCTAATGAACTTTTTACTGAAAAAAGATGAACTTGAGATTTATGGGTTTGATATCAGAAAGGATAGACTGTTGAAAGAAATTAAGTTGTAATGTTAGAGAGAAAGGGTAAATATAAAATATATAATGTACCTGTAACTTCTGTTAAGAAATTTGGAAGCTGCTTTTTTACAATACCTCCTTTTCTCTCTTTTCCATCTCTATTTTGCACACACATGCGTGTGCATGTACACACACACACACACACCCTGATGATAGCAACATCAGGAAGAACTGGTATGAAAAGCTGTAGAAGTAAAAAGGGCTGAAGGAGGAATTACAGAGGAAAATGAAGGCCAAAGCTAAGATTGCTCAAAACCCTCAAACTCCCAAACTTCTTGTAGGGGATCTGATATTGAGGAAGACTCATACCAGTCATAGATGAGAAGGAAATTTTTATATGCTAGGGTTTGTGGACTAATCTTTAAATCAATCTGTATTGCGCTTTAGATAGAATTTTCTAGGTCAGCAATGTTTCCTCTTTGTTATTGTTCCTATATTCTGTATCAGTCTGTATAGCAAGATTGTTTTGAGGAGGAAGATACAAGAATTACAGCATTACAATGTTTCCTAGGATGCAGCCAACATAATCAACAACATGGTTCATTCTCTTTTCCACTGCTTTTTTAAAAAAATCTGACGAATCTTTCAGGTAAGGAAGATGCTTCCAAATGGTTGTTTACAACAATGTCTCCTAAATCCTTGTTAATCTGGTAACATACATTTACATATCTCTAGCATTGCTCTAATTCAACATTTTTCAAAATTGGCTATTCTAAGAATCTAGGACATCAACTTCTAAAATTTTCAAGGTAGCATGCTGGCTGGGGAATTCTGGGAGTTGAAGTGCATACATCTTAAAAATTGCTCTAGTTTGAAAAACATTGTTCTAAATCATTGACAGTTTATTACTTGGTAAGTTTATTTCATAGCTGCAACGTGGTAGCTATCTAAAGCTCAGCCCTATCTAAAGCTCTATTATCACTCTTACTTAGCTCTTCAACATGTTCTGGCAAGTCATTATTAGCATTGAAATTTCTGATTTAAAAACAAAAAGTGAGTCCATCATTCAATCTTTTAAAAAACCTGATTTTTAAAATGTATTTTTGTTTGATTCTTTAAGCAGCATATTTCACTAGAAAAGGGAGGTGATTTAATTTTTTTGTTTAGCTGAGATTGATCTTATTTGCCTGCTTGGCATGTGTATTACATGGAAATTTTAATAGAGATAAAATTAAATGTTGGAAAAGAGGCTGTTGTTCTTTTTTTTTAAAAAAAAAATCAAGATTCTTACAGATTCAGAAAAAAAATATTACCAGCGCAGTCTCCAATCTCTTTCTTCCTCTCACAGAATTGGGGTGATTATGCTAATTTATTTTTAAAAAAAATAACAGAAGAGAGATCTCCAGCATTACTCTTTCATGTTTCATTTTTCATACATCATCTGCATTTTACTTGCCAATTTATCTTTTCTCATTCTGCAAGCATGTTAGTGTAACTTATTACGATACTCTACTTTCAAAGACTGTATTAACTTCCTGACTCTATAAAACAATGTGATACAGCTGGTTCAAATAACACTTACACAATTTTTATGTTTAATAATAAAGGCAATGTTAAGATGTTTTGTTTTATGCAGAAGAAAACGTTTTTAAATGATAATTATATTTTATTAGTTCCCCCTCATCTTCTTAATTATAGGTGGATTATATTTTCCCAGCATACAAAACAAAGGGAGGGAGAAAAAGAGAAAAGGAAGAGTTCATATTAATTTTCATGTGTTATTGCATAGATCAATTTCATTTAAACTCCATCTTTATTTTTTCATATTTCAGATAAAATGTCCCATTTTTTTAGTACTTATATCTATTTATGGAATTCGGGTTGCATCTAATACTGTCTTAATAATAGAGAGTTGATGAGGCTAAAAAAAAAAATAAACAATTCCTTTTGTGCATTCATGGAAACATTCTGCTCTAGCATCAGAATTTTGATTGACAGCTAATGTGCTTTTTAATACACCATCTTGTGAAAGAAGCAGTCCTGTTGAACATGTTCTCTAAAGACAAACATGTTAGAAGTGTAAGAACTGGACTACCATCAGAAAACACTTAGAATCATTGTTTTTCATTAAACAATAACATCGACCTCAATAAATTCTGGGAAATATTCAAGGATTATTATAACATACAGCTGTCAAGAATTGATCTGCAACAATAAATGCCATAGAAAGCTGCAAATTTGAGTAGTTTCTTGCATGGATCATTAATTTTTTCATAATTTAGCCATGTCAAAGCAGCATACCCTCAATCTGGTATCCTTCAGATGATTTGTGAATGTAGCTCTTAGAATTTCCAGCCAGGATGACCAACATCATCTAGGAAGATTAGGCAACAGTAGCTCAGGATAGGCAATTAGGTGCCTTTCTGGTGTTCTGCCTTACAGGTGCCATCACGCTTGCTCTTTGGTTGGCTGGTTTTTAGGTGATGAACCCAACTTGGCTAATATTGGCCTTCTGGCTTTGATATTATTTTCCTGCATTCTTACACAAGTTTTGTTGCCTAAGCCTGTAATGGTTGAACAAAAGATTCCCTTAACTCTTTTTAAATTAACTCTGAAGCAAAAACAAAACAAAAATAAACCCTCTCTGTGTTTGAAGAGAATACACACAGACACACACGCACACATACACAAATGATCTATCTCCCATTCTTCTTTGGCATTTTCTTCATCTCCAGGTTAAACCCACAGTTGTACTGTATGGCCTGCATCCAATATTTTGCCTTCAACACAATACACTAGCCTTATCCAATTCTCAATACAGAATTTAGCCAGTACTCTATGTTTATGGACTGAAAATTGGTTAACATGCTTTATATAGTTCATCTGGTGTATGCTGCATTTTGGGCCAACTAAATCAAGTGGCTTCTCAATGTTGCCATATTTGTGGGGATACAAGTATGCTGAAAAGATTCATATACAATATATTGTTGGGTGGTAGTGGTTATGATTTACACATATTTTCACATGAAATGCAATCATCTTTCCAAATGATCTCAGTGCAGCTGACACTTATAAGATGTTTAAAGTTTAATGAGTGTTTCCTGATTTTCCAATGTTATTGCTGGTTTTCTGGAAGACTCTATTCTGCAAGACTCAACATTCCTTTAATCTTTCTTCTCCAATTCTTTTTCTTTTCCCTTTGTTCTTTACAATTGAACATTAGCCTTTAGTAGGTAAGCTGGTAAGTCCCCAGCATCCATCTTTGCGCTTAAAATGGCAATGCATTTAGAAAGGAAAACCAAATCTTGAAGGCTCTTTGAAGCATGTGCATGCTGTCTCTTTTACACACAGAATTCTAAAGCAAAGGAACATGATCGTACATTCTGCAGTTTTTGTGCTAATCCAAAATTGGAATGGAGAAAATAGCTGAAAACTACTAGTGTTAATGTTCTCTGCATCTTTACACAAAGAGATTAGGTTGCCAGCAAAATATGTCTTTAAACCAACACTGTTTTACTTAGTGAGGTATTTTTTATTTTCTGTTTATTTGCTTTGTTTAATACATGTTTTTTCAAGCTACGCTACAAGTGAAAGAGAAATACATTACCATTCAGTAATTCAATATAAATATTTAAGTCTGGATAAAGGCAACTTAGTTCCCATCTTATGGGAGCTCAGATAAAATGTTATAGGGGCTACAGATCTCTTCTTCAAAAGATGAAGATGCAAATGAGATTTTTCCATTTCTTCGTTTTCCCCGAAATGTTTGGCACAACAGCATTTGCTATACAGAAAAATGGATAAGTTTTAAATCTAATTTTATAATGTCATCAGACAATTTGTATTTGAATATATTTAAATGCTATTATACGTATTGATTTTTAATACATTTCTGAATTTTATTATATCTGCCAATTCTTGTTAAAAATAAAACATATTTAGAACAATCTCTATGATTGCAGCATAAACATCGGTTATAGTTTATCATTTCAAAAGACACAAACGCAACAATGATAGAAGTATGCCTAGATAAAAATGGAGAATAAAATGAAACTTAGCAATCAGTTTCATAACCTCCCCTTGGAAGAAAGTGTGTAGACATCTAGAAAAGAGGCATCCTGTGATAGGAAGAAAAGTAGCCCAAACTTCCCTGGGAAAAAAAGGTGAGTGTTGGTGATAGGAAATTTAGTTCTTAATAGGTATGTTGTTTTCCTGGAGCAAAAATCAAAAGATGTGGCTGAAAAAAAAAACTTTACTAAAATAATCAAACCACAGACTACTATCTCTTATTATGAACATCTTGTTAAAAAAGTTATGGAGTTAGGAGCTCAAGTGGTGTTTTCATCTGTACTTCCAACAAAAGGTCAACATCCAATGAGGGAACAAAGGATTTTAGAAATGAACCACTAGCTCAAGGGTTGGTGCCACCAAGAAAACTTTGGATTCTTAGACGGGCTGCAGCACCCTTCCATGCTCCATTTTGGAGTCTTCCTGGCCCCAGGGGAGCCTCTAGGGGGTGTTTTTTCTCCCAGAAGGCTCCCCTGGGGCTCAGGAAGAAAAAAAATGGAGCATAGGAGGGGCATACAGCACCCTTCAGCGCTCCATTTTGGGGCCTTCCAGGCCTCCAGGGGAGCCTCTAGGGGGATGTTTTTGCTCTCAGGAAGCCTCCCTGAGGCCCAAGAAGGCAAAAAATGAAGGGGAGGGCCCTCTCATTCATAATTCAGTTTTAAGCAGTAAGGCTTAAAAAGGCTTTTTAGACCCACACATAATTTTAAATCAAAGATTGATTAGATCCTTCCTCTTTTTCTTAGTATCACATACTCCAGTCATGACTTTGTCTCTCTCATTTATTCATTTTTTTTAGTAAACATTTAAAGAAAGTCATAAACAAATGCAAGAGATATATGAAAAAAAGAATAAAGGAATGTAATACAAATAAATAATTTTATTTAAAGTACCATGCAGATATTAATTTTCTAAAATATAATTAGTTATGAATAATTAAACATATTAAAATGATTAACAGTGCAAATCAAATGAAAGTTACCATTGGGAGTAAGTTCAGCAAATAGTACCAAAAATATATTCTGATTTAAATATCCATACAATTGAAATATAGATTCAATACACAAACAGTATCACATGTTGAATGCAACATTAGTTCTTTAGTTATAATCTAAAACTGGCTCCAAGTTCAAGTTGAAATCTCTGTCAATTTTGCTTTTAAGATAGGAAATTATTGTAGAAGCAGATTCCCTTATTCTTCCTTCGAAAAGTTCAGACAATCTGAGACGTATATAATATCCTTGCTATGGCTGCCATATTTAAACCTAATAAGTATATTTTGATGGGGGACGTGGTTTAGGGAAGTTTAGAAGAAGAAGGCTAGTAGGAAGACACAGTGCACTTATTTTTCTGTTTATAAGAATCACCTCAGATAACATCTTAAGCATTAAAAAAAAGTCCTTAAATTGTATAAAGGAAAAAGACTCTTAAAACATTTGGATTTCACTTTTTTTTTTAACTTTGCTAATTTAAAAAGTACAAAAGCCAACTTTATTGCCAATGAATCTGGTGATATAGCATTACTGACTTCTTTAAAAATAGATTCCCGGGTTGCAATTCCATCAGATTTTTCCAAGTTTTACATTTGGATATTGTTTCAGCATCAAACCAAATAAACATGTCAACTGAGCATCTTCTCTCTCAACCTCAGCTACACAATACCTGGTTTCTTATTTGCGTCACCTTTCATCTCAACACATATTTCCTAGAATCAATTTTCTTTATTCCAATTTTTAAAAAATGAATTAATATCCAATGTGCAAATCCATTGTATCAGAACTCACGTTCTGAATTGATTTTAAGAATGAAACAGCAAATGCTACAAAAAGCAGATAAGCTTATTTTATTTTGAGACAGAATCAAGAAAATTGTCTTGAATGAAAATAAAATTCCTTAGGCAAATCTCAAGGCTTGGAAACCATAGATATAAGCTGTTGCATTATGCCTACATATCTGTGTAAATTTACCATTTTACATTTGTGACTTTTAAACTTTTCTTCAACGTCTTTGGTAACAAATTTACTTCCCTTGTAGTTTTTCCTCTCTGAGGCAACAAATAGCTTGGAAAGGAAATGCTGAAAGGACAAATAATGGAGGGAAGGATTAAACTGTCCCTTTTCTTGCCTCCCCCTCCCCACTATGATAAACTGGCTACTTACTCTTCTGTAATTGATTTCCATTACATTCATACATTGTTGCCTTTATAATCTGAGAATCCTGGCACACAGCAAAATGTAATTTTACTGGTATTTGACTAGGACTATGCAAACTCTTTTATAGCCTAACATTTTCCTTGGAGATTGAAGGTAGCCACATGGACCTCAGGTCAATGTGGGGTTCTGATTCATTCCTCACTTTGAGAAAAGACAGTCTTGGCTTTCCATTAACAGGAAAGTCTGCAATTTTATTTTTTTTAAAAGGTGAAGATCCCACCATTGCACCTACCATTTTAAATCAAATCTAGCCTACAGCCTGGAATTTTGGGAGGAAGAGGTTGGGGAATCTGCCCAAGAAATAAGCAGAACAAACTCTTTTCAGATTTTCCAGACCATCCCAAAATTATTCTACTGCACTGTGACTTTGAGTTCTCATTGAACCTAAGCATTTTCCCAAGAAAAGCTAGTAGAAACTTATGATCATTTTCTGTGGAATTCTGTGGAACTGCAACAGTACACCATTTATTTATTTGATTGCTAGGCCAGTCAACTTCAAAGTAAGTCTGCATGGCTTTAAAAAGTTTACACTAATATTGCATTAAAACAACAGCAATATATAAAACTGTCCAAGGGATCAACAAAAAGTTATTAAAATGTAAAAATATGTATATGGTTGTATATGTAATACATTGGCCAAAATACCTCAAACTGTCTGATATTGTCCTTATATGCATGTTTCAGGAGTATGATTAAATCTAGTCTATATTTTTTGTATTTTAGAAAGCGTTGGCAAGGGTTCAATTGAGCAAAGCAATGAGAAGCTGCAGAACTTAATATCTATGAGTCCAACTTGAAATGGAAGAGAAGTCAGTGATAATGGGCATAAATTATCAAACAGCTTGCATTAATTTGTTTGGTTCGATGTAAACAAGAATAGGCTCTCTATGACAGATGATACAATAAGTAATACATTGTTTAGTAAAAGGTAAATGTTTCCCATGTCCAGTCATATCTGATGCTAGGTAAGTTGCTCATCTCCATTTCTTAGCTGAGGGAGCCGGCATTGTCTGTAGATATTTCCGTGGTCATATGGCCAACATGACATGGCACATTGAACAATTACCTCCCACTAAAGTGATAGCTATCTATTTACCTACTTACTTATAATTGCATGCTTTTGAACTGCGAAGCGGGCAGGAGTTGGGGAAAGTAAGGGGAGCTCACCCGATTGTACGGCACTCAAATCTTGAACTTAGCTGTCAGCTTTCTAGTTCAGCCTCTAACTGTTGAGCCATTGTTCTCCCACTATATTGGTTACATTATTATAAATACAAGAACAGAATGAATCCAGTCCAGATGTCTCCTTTACAATATTGTTAAATGTTAGTTTTATGAAACAGAAAGTACCAAGAAATTAGTTCAGTAGAGAGCCAACGATTTGTTCATATAGACAAAGATTAAAGATACTTGAAAATTCTAATCTCATAATAGCCTAGTTTGTGTGGTAAGTTTCAGTATCTTCAAATATCTAGTATGTAATATCAAAAGAATTGACGAAAAAAAAGTGAATATTAAGAGACTTGATTGAAAATCTTATTATATGTAACTCAGAACATTAGTTGGACTATGTATAGACTATTGGGATTTTTTACTCCGAAACCAATCAAATATACATTCAAATAGCTGCAGGACTTAAATATAGCAGTAGGGATGCAAAAGAAGTTTCAATGGAAGAAAACATTAAACTTACTCTGAACATTATATTTGAAAAAAACTAATATTAAGATGATTTATTGCTCACTTCTGATTAGTAAAAAGGATCATTTATTTCCAAAAATTGCATAAGATATAATTAAAATGTCAACTCTGGTAGCAATACCATAAAGCTCAATAGTTCTGGAAATTATTCTCATTCATATGTAACAAATATAAAAAATTGAATTCCCATTTCAAATATCTCGACAGTATGAAATTTAAAAATCTTGCTTAGAATTCTTGTAGCTGTTTTCCCATTATTCCCAGTCTAAAGGAATGTGACTGCAAAATAAATGCAGTTAATTAAAATGGGCTGGCTATTAAAGTGCATAAAAATGTACATATGGTTAAATTGAAAAATAAGCCATATCAATGTTATGATCTGGTTTTAGAGAAAAGAGAGAGGAAACAAGATATAAGAAAACAAGATGAAATCAATTAAAAACATGAGATATGAAGGCACCTGTCAAGTGAAGACATCTGTTGGATTCTGATCCCAAGTTTAGGTGCTCTCACTTACAGATTCTCATTTGTATGAAAAGTGGGTACAGTTAGCTGTTATATATAGTTTGAACCTGTGTATGTGATATTTGCTTACCATCAATGAATTCCGTCATTTAAAATAGATATCAACTATTATTAAAAGTCATCAATAAGATGATTTTAAAAAAGCTAAGTAGGTCCCCTGGTAAGTGTAAGGCAGGGAAATAAGAAATGACTGGTAGTTATTTTTTTCTGCCAACACAATATGAGTATTCTATGTGTTTGCTTTGTCTGAAGTAATCATTTGTCTTTTTATTAATTTACTATTCTCAAAATTATTGTTAATGAAATTTTACTCCTGGTACGTTATCTCAATATTCACTCAGAAAATATTGAGGCTGGATATTGGTGTAAATAAAATCAGCAGGTCTAATTTACTCATGTCTAAGCATTTCTACATTTCACATAAAGCTTATTTCAGGCTGAAAATGTTGAAGCACATTAACGATTTCTAGCTATATTACATTAGAGTTCTAGTATTTCTAGATACAATGTTTTGGCCATGTTAGCTGGACTTTGGTTAGTTTAGTACAAATATTATTCTGTTGAGAGAGGGCCATTTTAACATATATGACCTCTTTGACCCCTCTTGCAAACCAGTAGTCCTCTCAGTCCAGAATGTGGACTTTGCTGTCTTCAAAAGAGTGATCCTTGTGTTTCAAATGCTGATGATCTGCTGAATCTTATCCTGATAGGTTTGTTTTCCAATGTTGTGCCATGCATTTGTGAAATGATTGTTTTGTTTCTCCAATGTATAGATTTTCACATGTAACACTGCATTGTACTGCATATATCACATTTCTCAGTTTATGCTTAGATGTTTTATAGACAAGCTTCTGCCTTAGTGTATCCTTCGGCTTAAAGTGTATTCGTATGTTTTGTTGGTTGAACTATAACAGACAAAGAAGAGAACAACAAATGAAGCAACATTGTCATTCCATACTTTGCAGAACTATCCAAAAAGCTCAGGAGGATTTTCAACCAACACAACGTTCATACTAACTCTGCTGTTGTTCAGAAGGGCGATGGAGGACTTTAGCAAGGGAGAGTGTGATCCCTCTCTTTTAGTTAATCTGACTATTACATTTGCCATTGTTTATTAATTTGATTATAATTTGTTTGATGTGAGCTACTTAGAATCATTGAGTGTCTGGTAGCATACAATTTTAGTTCATCATCTTCATCACTGAATGCATTGATGGGCTTACACATCACACTTAGAATATAAAAAAATATAAAATATCAAACTGTTTACCGTGAATCTCACCCCATTCCTAAGAGGTCCATAAAGGGGACATACATAAGTAGCCCAGCATGCCTACCGTCCCTGTCTTACTGTCCCCATTTATCTGTATTTACTTCCTTTCTTCATGTTTATGTTCATACCTATACTTGTTATCTTGTATATGTTTGACAAACATGCAAATATGATAAAATGGTGAGAATATTATACCATATGTTTATTAAATGTGGACTTCAGTTGCCAGAAGTCTGAAGAACACCCAATTGAAACAGGCAACATTAAAATGTGTTTGTTGGTTAAAGTTATAATCTTCCTTTCCTTCAGAGCTCATGTGGGATTAATTATATTCTCTCCAGCATTTTCCCTGATAGTAAGATAGGTTCCAGAAGGTAGGTTGAACTATGAAAACGTCACTGGTCTGTTGTACTTCCATGACTGAAGGTAAATTTGAACTACTTCAGTCCTAAGCCAGCACCATATTATCAGATGGACTTAAGACTCCTACTCAAAAATGAAGTACACCTTAAGTGAATCACTATCTAAGCTTAATCTATCCCACAAGATTCTTGTGAAGATAAAATGGAAAAGGAAAGAGCAATGTAATGTGCTAGAAATAGCAAGTGTTCTTTAGGAAATAGTAAAAAGTTGTAAGAATCAGTTCCTAGATGACTTCCTTCTCATATGCATTCCTTATTTTTCTTTCTTTCTATTTGTCTTTCTCTCTCCCTCTTTTACTTTCCTAATTCCTCTTTTTCAGATTAAGTAATGATGCTTTCCTAAAAGTGACCCATGTTAAATTATTAGAGCACAAATAAAAACTACCCTTGTACTAATCTTGTTTTATCTATCTAGGTCTATGGCACAAGAAGATAACCTATAGCTCTTTAGATATAGCTGGGCTTCAAATTCCATTAATCTTTACTACCACTAGTCAAAAGTAAGGGAATCTGGAAATTATATTGTGTAACATTTGGATTGCCACAGGTTATCACACCTGAGGTTATGCAATGAGGCTAAGTGAAGTCCCAAGTGATTGAGAGAGAACAAACATTGACTTGAACTTCAAAAAAAAGGGGGGGGTGAAGATGTGACAATTTCTAGACCAGTAATATTTGTATCTAAGGAAAATTTGAGTATACTTTATACCAAAAGAGGACTGCTTTACCATCAATAAAGCATATCCAAGAGCTAAAGCATTAACCAACCAAACTTGTTACAATTGTATTAACAAAACACATGTTGATGTTCTTTTAGAAGGCAAACCCTGCCAGATGGAGGTGGATACTGGCTCTCCCCTTTCCATCCTGTCCTGGAACAGCCTGAGGAACCTGGTTCCTAACATTTCAAGAAATCAACTGATACCTTGCAAGCTGTCACTGCAAGACTACCAAGATCAAGCCATCGGAAAAGGCAAGTTTCATATCCAATTTCAACACTTCAAAGGACACCTCCCTCTTGTTATAGTGGATGGGTGCTTACCAAGTTTGTTAGGACTTAATTGGTTTGCCTCCCTGGGCTTACAGGTGACTGGTATTAATTCAGTTACAATACAAGATTTAAACCAATTACTTTCTGCTTTGCTGAGGTTTTTGATTGCAGACTTGGTTGTTATAAAGGCACACCCATCTGACTTAATTTGGACCCCCAGGTGGCTCCAATCAGACTCAAACTGCACAGAATACCTTTAGCCCTGTGCCCCAAAGTTGATGCTCAGCTGGACAAGCTTATTGCCCAGGGAGTGCTAGAGCCTGTGGATTTTGCAAAATGGGAAACCCCCCATAGTCATTCCTTTAAAACCGAATGGCTATATCAGGATATGCGCAGATTATAAATCCACAATAAATAAGGGGCTCCAGCCCAATGCTTACCCAGTGCCCATTATACAACACCGCTTCATTCACTGGGCAAAAGTTCATTTTTTGTGAAATTAGTTATGACTCAGGCATACCAGCAATTCCCTGTGGATGATGAAACTACTGAAGCACAGACAAGAATAACACAGAGAGGCGCTTTCAGATGCAAGCGCCTCCAATTTGGCATAAGCATAGCAACAGACATCTTCCAATCCATAATGGAACATTTATTATACAACATCCCAGGAGTTATCCCCTACTTTGATGACATCCTTATTGCAGCTGACAATACCAAAGATCTTTTAAGTCAATTAAAAAGAGTATTGTCTTGTTTCAAAAAGACAGGGCTTAAGATCAACAGAAAAAAAAATGCAAATTTGTTACTGATCAGATAGACTTTTTGGGATACCACATTGATTCTGCTGGGATACACCCAATTGAATCTAAAGTTAGAGCCATTCAGGAAACCCCTGTTCCTACTACAAAAACTGAATTGCAAGCATTTTGGGGCTTCCTAAATTTTTACAGTTCATTTTTGCCCCATAAAGCAACTGTGGCAGAATCTTTACATAGACTATTGGATGCTAAGAAATGGGGCACTAAGGAACAATCCTCTTTTGAACCCGTTAAGTCATTATTGACTTCACAAAAGTTTCAATTCAACAATTCACTCCCTTTAGTTTTGGTATGTGATGCTTCACTTTTTGGGATAGATGCTGTTTTATGCCATAAGCTTCAAAGTCAAGAAGCTCCTATAGCATTTTTCTCTCAAACACTATCCCAAACAGAGAGAAACTGCAGCCAAATAGATAAAGAGGCCTTCCGTTAAAAAGTTTCATGAACACCTTTATGGCCATCATTTTCAACCTGTCACAGATCATCAATCTTTGCTGGGCATTTTAGCTGGAAACAGATAAAGTCCTCCTATCCTATCTCCATGAATGACACGTTAGATTTTATTTTTGGCTGCCTAAGTTACACCCTTACTTACAGGCCTGGCAAGAATGTGGCAGATGCAGATGCTTTAAGCAGGTGCCCTTTACCTGTTCCTGTATCTGACCCTGCCCCAACATCCTCTATTTTCCTCATTGATGAACTGCAATTGCCATTCAATGCTGCTGACATTGCTCAATTTACTTCCAAAGATACACAGTGGTGTCAAGCTTGGGACTGGGTGTAAAGGGGTGTAAGAGGGCTGTAGCAGTGGATTTGTGCCATTTTAAAGCACACCAGTTTGAACTGAGTGTTCAAGAAGGATGCCTCCTATGAGGGAGCAGGGTAGTTGTTCCTTACAAATTTTAGGCCTCATATTTTAGATGTGTTACATAAAGGGCATCCTGGGATAACCAGGATGAAGACTGGCCTAAAGGTATGTTTGGTGGCCTGGATTGTTGCAATATCATGACACATCAGTAGGAAGTCACGTACTCAGAAAACCCAATACACATATAGGGCGACACTATAGGAACAGCAACGTGTAAAACCTGAGTTGGCTATAGCATAAGGATTAGCCATATATGGCAATATTCCCTATTCCTGTCTAACCTCATGTGTAACCTAACCCCCCGCTTGCTGCACAATAAAAGAGAGGTGCGTAGTACTATCTGGGCTTCCTCTCACCAAAAGAAACCTTTGTGTCGCTGTCATCTTTGCCATCAAGAGGAGCCCGCCCAGACAGTCTGCCTGGGTGCAGGTCGTCAGCTGATTCATCCTGGCACTGGGACCCGCAACGCATCACTGGATTAAACAAGACAGTAAACAAGAAGGTACAAGGGTGCCAAACATGTCAATTTTCAAGGCCAGTATCTCCTGCTGCCATGCCTGGGGAGTGGGAGAATACCAAGACTCCTTGGTCCTGAGACCATATAGATTTGTCAGGCCCCTTCCAATGGAAAACATTCTTAGTTTTGGTTGACTCCTATTCTAAATGGGTTGAGCTATCCCTGCTAAAGTCTACAACTTTAGAAGCTGTGCCTAGGGCCCTTGATAGATTTTTGGGACTCATGGTTACCCAGATACCCTAGTTTCTGACAACGGCCTCCAGTTCATTTCCAGCCCCTTTGAACTATTCCTAGCCCAAAGGGGAATCAGACATGCCCTTATCTCTCCTTATCACCCAGCAACGAATGGCTTGGCTGAATGAGCTGTTAGATCAGCAAAAGAGGTTTTAGGCAGAATAACTGAAGGGGATTGGCCTTCTTGGGTTGCCCTATATCTCCTAACTCAACACACTACCTTTAGCTCTGCAACTAATCTCTCACCCACAGAACTACTAATGGGCAGGCGGCTGAGAACCACCATTGACTATCTGCATCCGGCTTATGCCTCTGCAACCCCCTTAGATTCGAGCAGCAGAGTTAGAACCTTTAGCCTAAACAACCCGGTCTACATCAAAATTATGTGTGAAACCCACTGTGGCTGCCAGGGTGGATAGAGGGAGTTACTGGGCTAAAATCTTATAGAATAAGATTGGCCGATGGGAGAATTTGATGATGGCACATTGACCAACTGAGAAGTCATTGGAGTGCCCCGACAGATCCGTCTCTGGAAGAAGCCAAGGCCAAAGCAAGTGATGTGAATTCCCCGGTGACCTACAAGAAAGAACTGGAGCTGAATTCCGAAAAGTGGTGTCTTGAGGCAGGCCTACCTTTAGAAAACTCCCTGCCAGTTCCTGATGTACTCCCGTGTGAATTTTCAACATCACCCCCAGTTCTGCAGCTGGTCCTCTCCCTTCAAATGCTCTGGCCGGAGTGAGGAGATCGGGGTGATAGTAGGCAATGTCCCGCCTACTATCCTACATATAACTACAGGGAAGGAATGTAGCATTCTACTGAAGTCTTCACTCCGGTCCACTCTTTGAGCGGGAGCCAGAACCCTTCCTGATTGGCTGATTCCATTTGACAGCTGAGTATAAAAGGAGCTGTCAAATGGAATCAGCTGTTCTCTATCAGCTGGGCACCTGTTAGTTAGCAGCAAGCCGTGGCTGCTTTACAATGTTACAATAAATCTTGTTAGCCTTTCACTCTCACCTCTGCCTCTTTATCCCTGTGCACCAAATACAAAAGTAACCTTTCTATCAGCCTTCATGAACACCCTATGATGACATTGTGGCTCACGAGAGATCCGCAGAGCACAGGTTGAGAACCACTGATGTACAGAATTTAACATCCAAAGTATCCCATGATATTCTAAATAAATTTGTACTTATAACTGAAGAATAGTGAAAGCCACTTTTTAATATATTTTTTTCTTTCTTCATTTTTTTTGACTTTTTACTGCTCTTTTGTTATATTTGTTCTTCCCTTCTGTTATTTTTAATAAAGTTTTAATAAATGTGTGTGTGTGTGTGTGTGTGTGTGTGTGTGTAGTATCTCATGATTGTTGAGTTCTGATTCTAATCCTATTTAACATTTTTATTAAGGAAAAAAATAGAATATTTTTTATAGATGATAAAAATATAGCATGCAGTTACTTAACACTCTAGTTGAAATGAAAATCAAAATTGTCTTGATTAAAAGACTGAAATTACCAGAATAAAGTTTAACAGAGAAAAATACAGACTTATTCATTTAAAAAAATGAAACCAAATGCATGAAAGGGTTTTGGGATTGTAGCTGACCACAAGCTGATTATGAGTCAGGTACAGGCATAATGTGGCTGCCAAAAATGCAATTTTATATAATTTTTTAAAAATATAAACACTGGGTTCTGAACAGATCAGGTCTTCTTTAAATACTTTGTCCAGTTCTGAACCCCACCTGTTAAGGAAAACCCATAAAATAAAAATAAGTGCAGGATAGAGCAATAAGGAGATTGGAAAATTACAAGAAAAGTGTATTTTAGGAAGTGGAATATTTAGCCTTGAAAAAGGTGATGACAGAAAATATGATAGCTTTAAAAAAAATACCAAAAGGAATATCACACAGAAGAAAGCTACAACCTCTTCTCTATCCTTTCAGAATGCAGAATGTGGCAGAAATGTGGAATAAAGACAATTACTTTAGAGGAAAGAATAATCCAACTGCATGTTAGTTTAACAAAAGGGTTAATTACTGAGAGAGCTGGTAGTGTCTCCATCACTGCAAGTGTTCAAGGAGAAGCAAACTAGCCATCTATCAGGGATGCTTTAGTTTGAATTTTTGCCCTGAACAGGATGTTGCAGTCAATTGTCTTAAGTTGTCCCTTCCAATTCTGTGATTCTATTTTGTACCCCAAACATTTTAGAAGTACAGTTACAGAAATGGATGAGAGTGGAATTGTGGAGAAATATAGGTAGGCTATTTATATGTACACTATTTCAGGATCTACATATTTACCTGCAGGATTTTAATATTGTAAAAACCTGAATCCAGTATTACATTTGAATTCAAGAACTTCCTAGGGGATTAGCAGGATTAGCTAGTTTGTGTAGAAATTTATGTAAATTAATTTCCAATCTACCTACAAAATTAATTTATAACCACCTATTTCACTGTAACAAAATCTGAAATGTTAAGATGCTCCTCTTTTATTCTTTTTCCATATCATCCATCTTGATAAAGCAAAAATATTTAACATACAGATTTTTGATCCACTAAAATACACTTTAGGTTGCTCTTTAATAAAGAAAATATTGTAATATTATAAATGAATCATGTAACTGGGACTCAATGTGTACTTCATAAAAAGTGTACTTACTGTATTAAAGATATGGTGTTGTTTATGTTCAATTTTGGGGAATTAATGGAAGTAATAAACAGAAATGTATGCATATAGAGGAATGAAATCTGAGTTCATTTATAACTCTGGGTAAAACAAAAAACATTTGCACTTTTTTATTTCTCCTCTTGATAATTGAAAATCTATGGCAGGGAGGCAGTTTCTTCTACTGCTATAATCACCAGATTTCTAGTTTTTAAAAATCCTTCTAAAAGCAGACCTTTAAAGCAAAACCTGTGGTCACTTTTCTGCCCTATTGATTGGTTGAATTTATATAGCTACCCGTTTCACTCACATGTGACACCTGGTAACGTATACAATTTAAACACAAAATCAACGTATTCAACCATTAAAACCAATTAAAATGGTTAAAAACTATTTGGTAAGAAAAGATTCTAGTCTAGAATACAGATGCCTTTGAGCGCAGAGAACTGAGACAGTGTCATGGGAAACAGTGAAGTTAAATGGTAGAATTTGCTAGAAAATCAAGAATCAATGTGTGCCTTTTGTCCAGATCATATGTGATTTGCATGAACCAATGAGAAGCAAAACTAATACAGAGCAACAGTGATCAGTGAGTGTCCTTGTGTATTTAAACTCAAACTTATACCATAGTTGCATCAGAGATTTTTTAAAAAGTTGACTAGAGCAGGGATCGCCAACCTTTTGGACCTCAGAGACCACCAAACTTTCATGATTTTAAATCCCAAGGACCGGAGACCTTGGGAAAATCCCCCCAAAAAGTCTGCAGGAAAATTCCCCATCCCATTTTCCTACCAGTCGATCATTCTTTATTTGGGATCACAGGATACCGTCTCCAGCTCTGTTCTCAGGGGGAGAAAGAGAGAGACTTTTAGCTTCATGCAAGGAAAGCAGCAGAAGTCTTTCTTTCTCTCTCCCAAACTCCACCAGACCAGGAGGCAGTCTTAAGAAATATAGAAAATAAGATATTAGAAATAAAACTGTATTTCATGTCGTTTGTTACTGAAGAGATAATGTCATCATTTTGAAGTGCATTCAACAAGATGTTGATAATCTCAAGCAGCTTCAAAATAAACAAATGTGTTCAGACCTAAATGCTTACTATCTACAAGAGAGCCACTTTTTTAAAAAAGTGGATATATTAAAGATGTATACATTTCAAATAACAAAGCAATAATAATCTTACATTTTATATAATTTTAATATGTTCACTTCTCCGTGCATGCTTAGGATGACTCGGTAACTAGGTTTTCTTTGGACGTTTTTCTGAACTAAGTAGACTAGTTTGTGTTTGAATACAAAAAGATATTTTTCATCTTGAAACCCGATCACATGGTTGGTTTTAAACATGTTTCTTTTAATTCATTTATTTAAATAGCGAATGCGGTGTAACGAATAAAACCGGCCGAATTTATCCACGATAAATGGATATTTCATAATGAACGTACTTATGGAACTTTTTTTCGGGGGAGAGTATCATTCTATCAGCAAACTTTTTGAACCAAGAAAACACAGATGTCTGAGATGCAATCGGTTAACGCGTTCGGCTGTTAACCAAAAGGTTGGTGGTTCGAGCCCACCCAGAGACGCTTTTCACTGTTTTCATGCACAGAACCATGAAAAAAATGCCTGTTTTATCGGCTGAAGAGGATAATGCAGGGCGTTGATTTGATGCGCGCGCGCGCACACACACAAGCTCTACACTCCAGTTTATTTGAAAGCGTGCATGAAATAAAAACCATACGGTGCAGGCATAATATAGAATCTGCTCTGCAATAATTTAAAGGATGGTTCTGTTGAACCCCCTTTCCGTGCCTCGCCTTCTTCCTCGCAACACCCACGTGCTCTTTCCAAATGCATTATAGAAAAGAGCCCCTCTCAGCCCAAGAAGCAGCGTAAGTTACGTCTGCACTGTTGATTCTCGCCACTTTTCCAGCCGCAGCAGTCCTTTCAAAGAGGGGGCCCGCAAGGGGGATCCGGTTGCCGAAGCCCTCCCTGTTCTTGCCTAGCCACAGCGACCAACCCTCCCACTGCAAATTCTCCCTTTCGCAGCTCCTTTCTTTCCGGCCGCAGCATTGCAGCGCTCCCCAGTTCTCCCCAGTAAGGGAGGGGCTCTTCACAGTAGCCGTCGCCTCTTCTTTCGACTCTGGCAAGAGCCTAGCAAGGCCAGGAAGCTGCCGCTTCAGGCAGATTTATTCGCCTCCTTCCTTGAGGGTTTAAAAACAACAGAGTGGTGAAGCTGGGCATTGCGAGGGACCACAGCAGCGCCCGAGTTTCCTGCGAGAAACTGAGTCCAGCGGCAGCAGCGCCCAGCCAAATAATCAGTTACAGATCCCCCACCCCACTCCCGGTGGCCCTCTTGCGTCATACAGTTTCTCTCTTTAAAAAAAAAAACTTGGGGGGTGGTGGAGAAGACAACGCTGGGACAAATGCCAACAGGAGAAACAATTATGTAACAGCATCGAGAGGAAGGCAGATCCAAAACTGTATTTGCCTTTTAGTTTTGTGTTTCCTTCTCCTCCCCTCCCCCCTCTCCTAGTTTTTCTGCCGGAATAAGCTTGGATCTGGCTGCACTTTGCGCCCTGGAGTTGAATTTGTTTTCAGGGCCCGCCCGGTTGCAACATCTCCCTTCGTTGCCGCCGCAGAGTTGCTGAACGTCCTGGGAAAGAGGAATCTTTCCACCGAATTTGCCTAGCCTTTTCCCCGTCCTCTTTCTCTTGTAAAAAGTGCGGTGGACCCGCGAATCCTCCTCTATCATAAATTGCCTTCCGAGTCAATCCACTTTTAGATCCCATGTTATAACTGTACCCCGATTGTAAGAGAGAAACCCGTCGGTTTCTTGCCGACATCGAATTCGTAATTCTCAACCCTTGAAACACTCGGCTGCTCTTCTTCCAAAAGATTTCTGGCACTCTCAGGATCACCCATGCAACAACACACACCCCTTACCCCGCCCCCCTGCCTTTTTCTTATATCAAGCTGCCTCTGAATTTTATCCTTTTTTTGTTTAAAAATTAAGTTTTAAAACTTAATTTTTATTTATTAAAACCAGGACCTGTCTTTCAAATAGAAACCTACCTGTAACAAAAAAACATCTTAGCAGGGAGGGAATATTTTAATGTTTTATAAGTTCAAAACGAAAACTTTGGCTTAGAATCTTTTTTAAATATTCCATTCTTTACAAAATGGCTTCGTTTCCAGAATCTTCCCAGGAAAAAGATACACTAGGCTTTCAAAAATCTAACTCAGATGTACTGTACTGTTCCCTCAACCAAACTGATCAAGGATCAAAACAGTAAAATTTGGTTAGTAGATGACAAATTGTTAAAGCACTATATTAGTAAAGTACCATTTAATAATGCACTATAATTAAAGCACTACATTGCTTTGTATTGTTAGCAAGAAAATTACATGAATGGCTCTAAGGTGGCAAAGTGGTTCCTCTTCAGGGAAGACTTTTTTTTCCCTTTACTTTTTAGGTAAAGAGATCAGCCACTTGTTGAGACATATAAGTAGCTCTCCTGCTTCTAAATTATAGAAATGGAGCAGGTGCCTGACCATGACAGGAGGCTGACATAAGCTTTCTGAATTCAAACACCAGTTGGAGAGGATTCACTCAAATCTACCTTCTATTCATAAAGTGCTGTGGTCCTTTCTGAATTCCTAAGGCATAATTAATTAAAATACAATGTTACACTCAAGTGCAGTCCATTTTTTAATTAATACAGGTAAGAATCAAGCCTAAACATATATTTTTAAAGATATTAAAAGCTAAAAGTAGATGAAGAATGCTTTTGAATGGAATTCATTTTTATTTTGATAGCAGAGATCTCTTCCCTATTTTATACAGGACTATAGTTTTATTTAAATCCCTGCAAATAATATGGTACTTCAGAGAAGTTGTGCAAAACATTGAGCTGCTGAAGTGTTCACCTTTCTTGACTGACTGACTTTGGAGATAAAATGCTGGTCTTTGGCAGGATTATACTCCTGTTTTTCTGGAGGTTGTGTAGCATTGGAGGATATGGACACAGAGATGCCTAATATTAAGTACTGAAATAATGTTTAAAAGATACTTGTAATCTTCACAGTCTTTGTTTCTTGTGTCCCTTGATTCATTTCCATTGTTATCCCTCATCACATTTTCCAATGTTCCACTTCCAGCTAGTCACACACCCAGAATTCACCCTCTCCCGACCTCTTCTTTCAGCTGTCTTGGATCTCCAAATCAAAATCTCAAAAGACTTGAACTTCTCTGCTTCCTGATTCTCTGACTCAGGAATACCATCCTTGAAAATTCTCAGAAGGGTGCAAGGATGAGGATTGTACAGCAGTCATTCACAAAAGAGGCATTCTGTTCTCTGTACTGTTCTTAAGTGTACTTAAGATTGAAAGCAAGCTTCACTTTAAGCAACCTTAATCAGCTTTGCCTAATTTGGTGTTTTCTGGACAGAGACAGTTGTATATGATGGGGATTATAGGTTAACCCATTGAAAAGCTCTGCGGGAAAGCTGATCTATAGGAAGCTTGAGGCTTCTTCTAAGTGGTATGATTCATTGTCTCCCTCCCTCCCTCTCTCTCACACACACACTTTTTATAGTTAAACAAATGAACGAAAAGAGATCCTGAGTTCTAGTTCCCACAAGTTGGGTACTGGCTTGGGAGGAATGGATGATTTAAGACAGTTTGCAAGGCATGTTTGCTGACCCACAAGGACTTAGTAGTCTGAGCATAGTAACTCTCTCCCCGGCTCCCCCAGCATTAGACAGCTCTGCATCTTCCACATCTGACTTCTTCTCTTTCTACCCTTCCCTTTCCAGGAAGAAAAAGAAAGAAAGAAACAAGGAAAGGAAAGGGAAAATGGGAAGGAAGGAAGAAGGAAAGCAAAAAGCAAGAAAAAGTGCAGAAAAGGAAAAAGGAGAGAAGAAGAGGTAAAAAGAGGAACAAAGGAAGGGAACAGAAAAGCAGAAACAAGTACAGTAGAAAAAAATGGTGGAGAAAACTGGAAAGAAGAAATATGGAAAAAAGGGAATGGAGAGGAAACCAGGCAGGGGAAAAGAAAAAGAAGGAAGGGAAAGGAAGAATGGGGGGAAGACTAATGCAGAAAATATAGAAAAGAAAAACAGAGGAAGAAAAGAAAAAAAGTGGGTGGAGAGGAGGAGGAGGAGGAGGAAATGAGAATAAAGCAGGCAGCGAGAAGAAGGAGAGAAAGGAATAAGGACCCTGGGAAGAAAGCATCTTCTCTCTGCCAATCCTCCCCGCTGGAACGGCGCAGCCATTCTCCCTATTTCTCCGGCCTCGATGAACCCTAGAGGACCGTGACCGAGGACCGAACATCAGGGGCTCCCCAAGCGACAGGCGACAGCGAGGCAGAGCAGAGAGCCCCAGCGAAAGAGCGACTCGGGGTTAATTAGATCGGAAGAGGCTCTAGGGAAGCTGGGTGCAGGGGAGTGGGATCTATTTTCTCTCAAAGGTCCGAGCCTTAGTCAAAGGAAATGAAAGCAGAAGTGAGCCTCGTACCCTCCCGCTTGGGCTCGGAAAGCCAGGAACAACTCCCCATTGGCGATAGCTCAGCTCTAGTCGCCGGTCACGCGCTTACACGTCTCGCGGGACCCCGGAGCCCTGGGCCAGAATTTGTCCTGCCTCCTGTTGGGACGGGTGGAAATAGGACGGTATCAATGCAAGGTGTTTAATCAAATGTCCTCTCCATCCATGAAAAGACGAAAGGGAAATAGTATTTTAGACGCTAGCGGATTGTTCCATGCCAAGAAGAAATACACTGTTATGATTGGCGGTACAGTCAGCCAGATGTTTAGATTTGGCACTTCGTCCACTTATCCAGTAGGATAAGGCAAATGTTATTTAATAATATTAAATGTATTATTATTACCGTGTATGTAGTACACAATAAAATTCACACTCAGATGAAAACTTAATAATTCAAGTCCTAATCAAAACATTTAAAAAAATATGAAAATAAAAAATAAAACTATTTCCCTGCATCGTTATGACACCACATGGTTTGCAGGAAAAGCAAAGGCAAAGCAAAGCAAGGGCCTTGTAAAGCTCTTTTCAGAATACACCAATACAAATAACTGGGACTTCAATTAACTATCTCTAAATTGAACTAATAACATCTGACTTATTTTCTTCCAGGCCTGCTAAATGTGTATGAGAGGCTCACAGAGCAGGGAACCAGCATTTCCTGCAGCATTCATTATCCTACTCAATTTCATAAATATTGTTAATAGTGGATCCCTATGTAAAAAAATCTGGGAGTTTATGATAAACAGTTTCTCTAACAGCAAGCAGGATCCGCTAATTTTGGAATCCTTCTATTCCATTATTTGAAAGATTCAGTTAGCAAAGTGTAATGTTCAAAAATAAAAATACAGATCTTCAAATTAAATATTGTAGTGCTAAATTAATATTAACAGAATTATAATATTAATTTTTTCTCAGTCTACAATTATTGGTTGTAATATGATCTATTTTCATTTCTATACATCCACACAGTGGACTCATAAGAATAAAAGCCATTTTAGAATGAATCATGCCTATGAAACATTTTAACATCTGGTTTACTTAACCATGATTCACTGAATTAAGCCAGTGCTCAGGATTGCTTATTAACCTGGCCATAAACTAAAGTTTCTGGCTGAATTTGCGTAACACTGAGCCACAAATAAACAACCTTAAATTAGGATTGTGATGTTGTTCAAATATAGGAAAACGTGATTCTCCCTCAAATTTTCATCAAATGAGATTATAAACTGAATTTGTTTAAAATTTGAATTGCAGATCTTGAATTTCAGATTTGATACAGAGCATTCCTCCTACCACCACAAGACCATAATGGGAATCAAAGTTTATATTGTTCAAGTATTAGATTATTTGCTTATCGGTGCAAAGTTTTGATCTACATTTAATTAAACCATGATTAGGGAACATGATATTTTCAATCTAGATATGTCCCTAGAGATAGATAACAATAAAGTGCAATTACATAGTTATCTAGGAATGTCATATGTGTTGACATCTGGGGCTGTAATCTGTGAAAACTAGAAAGTGTTGGTGAAAATCTATGCAAGTTCCCAGTTAATCTAAGATAGCTAGATTTCTTTCTTAAGGATAAAAAATTGTGTGCTCCCAGAACATCTGCATATTTTGTAACTAATGTCCTTAATAAATTCAACTCAGCTTGCAATGGTTTGTGAGTTAGAAATTTAAAAACCAAGAAACAAGAACAATTTACCTGAAATTCTAGGGATTAGAATCTGCATATGAAAATTCTTTTGTTTTTATATCTAAAGTTTCAATTCAGAAATAACAAATAGTGCTTTGTACATTTTAGTTTTAAAATAATGATTTCAAGTCAGGCATGGCTAACTTTGGTTCAAAATAAATAAATATAAAACTATGATTTAGCCTCATTCTATTTTTACATCTGTGGAAATGAATTATAAAAGGCAGTTTG